>NC_062219.1:141193056-141513056 GCF_902686445.1 Sciurus carolinensis | reverse complement strand
TCCACCAAGGTGATGTCCAGGGACTTGGAGGGTCATGTTTGTACCACTACACAGACCATCCACAAATGGCCATGGAGCTCCATTACAGTGGGCCTTGCAAGGGTGTCATTAAGAGTCATTGCAGCGCTGGGGTGTCTATCAGGGATAGAACACTGTCCTGGTGTACTCAAGGACCTGGGCTTGATCCCTAGCAACACACACACACACACGTGCACACACACACATACCCCAAAGCAAACAAAACGAAGAACCCAAAAAACTTTCTGCTGGGCACAGTGGTGCACACCTGTAATCCTAGCTACTCAGGAGACTGAGGCAAGAGGATAGCAAGTTCCAGGCCAGCCTAGACAATCTAGAGAGACCCTGGGGTGTAGCTTAGTGGTTGAGCACTTGCCTAGGATGTGTGAAGCCCTGGGCTCCATTCCTACTATCCCCTCGACCCCAGTCATTGCATATTTGACCTTGGAGGAAACTTGAAGAGATACAAGTAAAAGTTACTGCCACTCAGTGAGAAAAAAGGAATATTGATTTGCGACTCCCTTGTGACTCAGGGATGACCTGCGTTTATTTTTCAAGATGCATGAGACTAGTCCCCAGGGTGACCGTATCCTTTGGTTGCTGCCAGGGTAAGGGACCAGGTGCAGACTGTCCATCTGTGAAATGGACACAGATTCATTTCTGAGCCATCTGCAGTTAAAAGTCTCTGAAAGCATCATCCTCAAAGTGCCGCAGTGTGAAAGCCTGTGGAATTCTTCCCCTTCACAACTGCCCTCATCCTACCTATTGACAAGGTCAGTGCCAAGGAGGGTGAAAGTAACATTAATTGCAACCTATCACCCTGTTCATAAAGCTGAAGGGGTTTTGGCTGGAGTCAACATCCGCTCTCCCTTGGGGAAGCTTGCCAGGACTGCTTCCAGTCAATTAATGACCTTCTTTTTTTTTTTTTTTTCTCGTGTATGTAAGTACGAGAGAGGGAGGAGGAAGAGGGGAGGAAAGAGAGACAGCTACAGAGTTAGAACACTCAACTTCCATATGTGTACCTTAAAAGAGTCTTTTGGTGGCCTTGGGGTTGCAGCTCAGTGATAGAGCGCCCGCCTAGCATGTGTGAGGCACTGGGTTTGATTCTCAGCAAAGATATAGATAAGCAAAATTAAGGTCCATCAACAGCTAAAAAAAGAAAAAAGTACCTTAAAAAAAAAAAGAGTCTTTGGTGAGTTTCTGACATATAACACATGAAAAAAAAAATCTTTGTTGATTTTTTTTCAAAACATGGTAATTTTACTGACTACTTGGTCATTCACTGGCAACCTCTTTAACATCTAGAGACTAGATGTTGCAAAATTGGGACTCATTTGTCCATTATATACACTGTATACACGGTAATACAGAAAACTGGTGTCCGAAGATGTCCAAGTGTGAGCACACCAACATATTTCCTTCCCACCTCCTCCACATCACTGAACAGTATAGACAGTTCCGTATTGCTCACAGAGGTGGCTTAGCAGTTCCATTCCCAGAAGGCAATATTTCATTCTGAATTTTAGCAAAAAGTTATTTACAAAGTGACATTTTACTACATTTACTACATTTACATTTAACATACATCGGGCACTTCTAAACATCTAGATAGACTAGATGTTTCAAGTAGAGACTCAATTTGTCCACCATGTACACGACAGTCTGGGATAAACTGCATATGTGTAACAATAGCTCTAATTTGAAAATGTCTTCAAAATCTGAGCATTCTGGCCCTTCACCAACCCGGTGGGCTACAGTGCTCAAATTTTCAGATCCTTCTTTCCTAGGAATTTTAATACACAACATACAAAATTTGTTTACTAATTCTACTTTTGTCATACACTGGCAACCTCTGTAACATCTAGAAAGAGGAGAGATAGATGAGGACTCGTTTGTCCTTTATGTACACAGCAAAGTTAAACCAAACCCAGAGCTGGAAGGAACAGTGGTCACTTGCTTCATTGGAAGCCACTGGCACCAGGCTCCCGAGGACCAGCACATGATGCATGCTACTCAACAGTGGGTTTGGCTACTGCCCCCCAAAACAAGAAGTTTAACAAAAAGAAATTTACAAACTGTGTTATATTTGACCACTTCTACTTTTAACATATATCAGGCACTTTAGAACAGCTAGCTATTTCCAAAAAAGTACTTAGCATTGTCAACTATATGAGGAATAACTTGCACACACAATTATTTGCATAATAATGGTTATTATACAAAAAATGTCTTTTACATATCACCAGTCTGGCACAGGACCTCCTTCTTCTCAGGGTCAAAGTCTTCTCCATGTCCTCAAGCCACTGAACAATGGTGACAAGGGTCGCTCTGAGAGGGCCTCACTGTTACTGAGTCTGGCTTTGAACTCACATCCCCCTGTCTCAGCCTCCTGAGCGGCTAGGGTACAGGCATGCGCCATCGCGCCTGGCTGAGAGCAGCTTTTCATATTATATGCACAGGCCTACAAAGGACCACTAGAATGTCCCACAGGGTGGTGGCACTTCCCATGGACACGTGTGGTTTCTTCCTCTGCTGTGCCTGAGGGCGGACAGCCCCT
The DNA here is from genome assembly GCF_902686445.1 of Sciurus carolinensis. Lineage (NCBI taxonomy): Eukaryota > Metazoa > Chordata > Mammalia > Rodentia > Sciuridae > Sciurus > Sciurus carolinensis. The sequence continues at coordinate 141,510,481 of NC_062219.1, read as the reverse complement.
GACCCTTCCACCCATCCCACCCATCTTCCTCCTGGGCTTTACGCACCTTCTCGGGTGGTTAAGGTCTCTGCCTTGTCGGGTGGAGGTGCGCTCTTGTGGGACAAGGTGAGGTCTCTTGGGTGGAGGTGAGGTGTGGGCTGTTGATACATTCTTCATGGAAATTTTGTCATGCATCACATACTCGTCAGAAGTAGCTTGATCCAGCCAGGCATGGTGGCGTATGCTGGGAACCCCAGCTACTCGGGAGGCTGAGGAAGGAGGATTGCAAACTCCCGGCCAGCCTGGGTGCCTAGGGAGACCCTGTCTCAAGATAAAAAATAAAAAGGACTAGGAATACAGCTCGGTGGTAGAGTGACCCTGGGCTCAATCCCCGGTAACATCAACAATGACGAAGGGAACAAAGAAATAGCCAGATTGGTGATTCAGTCCAGGCCACGTTCCGACCTGATTTATGAATTCCTTTCTTAGCCTTCAGTGCTGATTTAAATTGGAAAGACTGTTAGAAGACAGTGAAACATATAATAGTAAAGCATTATATGCAATATATTATGTGTAATAAAGCATTTATACATTATTATATAATAGTATTATAAATTATTTATGTACCATACAAGATAGAAGCTTGTTGTATGAAATAATAAATATATAAATAACTATCTAAATAGTTTGAAGCACTCTAAGCAGCAGAACAGTCTTCCATCTTTTGTCCTCATTTTCCTTGTTATTTCCCATGAATTTTCAGCTGGAAGGCTTTGTTTTGTTTCTCTACAATCTCTGTCTGGTCTATCCTGGGTCTTCCTGCTCCAGGGTTCATATCTAATTCCTGCACCTAAAATACATCCCCAAATCTCCTCATAGCAGGCTTAGCTCTGTCTCTTTCTTCAGAAAGCCTTGCTTGTTTATTGATTCATTCCACCGATATTTACCGATATCCATTATGTATACACACAGAGATGCATCTGGCAGGGGACTCTACCCAGGAAGAACAAGAGCTAACAGGACATTCACCATATGGCTGTTGGAATGTTTCAAATGGTAATAAAGCTCATATGATCTTTAAAATAAACTTATGAGATAGGTACAATGTTGTCATCTTTATAAATTGAGAAACCGAGGCATGTAGAGATGAAGTGACTTGCCTTTGGTCTTGGAGCTATTAAGTTGCAGACCTGGGACTTGAGACCTGGCCGTCTGTGGTAGGAGCAAGGCAGCTATTGGCAAGTTTCTTTCATCTGAGTTTTAGACAGAAGGTGCTAGATACTTCAGAGAGTCTGCTAGAGTCTGGTCTTCCTGCAGCCAGGGAGCCAGCCTATGCACCTGGGCTGGGTGGATCTTGAGGAGCTGGGAGGTAGAGCAGGGCAGAGCCTCGGGTCAGAGTTGGCAGGAGGCCCAGGTTCGAATCTCAGCTCTACGCTCATTAGTTATGTATATTTGAGCTGATTGATTCATCTGTCTGTGCCTCAGTTTCCCACATATTAAACATGGATGATGATGATGATGATGATGATGATGATAACACTAATCACCTCATTTTTTGAAAGAATTAAATGAGGGGAGGTAGAGAATAAACATGCAGAATAGAGGTGCTATGTGAGCTAGAATTATGTAACACCCTCATTTCTGTGACTTTTTCTTTCTTGCTTTTTTTGATGCCTTAGGGAATCTAAATATCCCCCATGGGAATAGTTTTTCACCCCCACACTGGGGATTCCACCCAGAGTCTCACACATGGTAAGCAAGAACTCAACCACTGAGTTACATCCTCAGCACTTATTTTGAGACGGTCTTGCTAAGTTGCCCTGGCTGACCGTGGACCTGTGATCCTCCTGCCTGAGTTTCAGTGTAGCTGGAATTACAGGCGTGTACGACCTGCCTGCCTTGGAGAACTTTCTGAACGTCTCTGTTACACATGCCACAGCAAGGTGCTAGCTGGGATGCATTGCTCGATTCTGTAAACTCAAGGGACTGCCCTTTCATATTTGATGCTCCTCAGTGACTGTCTTACACAATTATCAAACAAATGTGATTTTCCTCTTGAGGACACGTGCAGCAGACCAGATTTGTCTCCCGTACTTTCCACACTTGACTGTGAACGTGCCCTTGAACACAGACCCTCTCCCACAGCTTCTGTGATCTTGGTACCATCAAAAATCCTGGCATGCTGGTGACTGTCTGCACAAGCATCGTCAAAAGGAGTTGGTAACTTACTAGTATAGTACAAGTTAGATTTTGGCTCAGAAAATGCTTGGGATTGATACAACTGGGACTAATTTTTCTGAAAATATCTTGAGAAGATTCAGTCTTTGGAAGAAGTAAACAACCTGTTATCCATCTTTTCTTCTTTCTTAGGTTCTTGCCCATGTCCACCATCCGCAGTTAAATATAACGTGATCATGTTTTCCATATTCATGATTCCAGGATTCCTTCACAGAGAAATTGGGTTCCACCCTGTTCTGAGGAAATTGATATAAAAATGGGAGAGAATTTCTGAAAGTGTCTGTAGGCTGTTGCCTTAATGCTACCTTACAACACAATTTAAGCATGAACGGCAAGGACACCATTACAGAGAACTTGATCTCTAGCTTGCACGCATCCTGAAGGTCTCAATAATTATTTTTCTCAGTTTACTTTACTTGGGTGTTTGGTTTTCTTTCTGAATAAGGCTGATTTTTCTGATAATATCTTTACCTGTTTGCATTTCCCTTGATGAATGTGTTCTTTTGGAGTGGAATATCTTTACAAAGAAGTGGCCCCTCGTGAGGCGTAGCAACAAAAGCAAAAAGAAGGAAAAGCACAGGGTGTGGTGGTGAATGCTTGTAAAATCTCAACAACTTGGGAGGCTGAGGCAGGAGGATCACAGATCCAAAGTCAGCCTCAGCACTTATCGAGGCCCTAAGCAACTTAGCAAGATCCTGTCTCAAAATAAAAAATATAAAAGGCTGGGGATGTGGCTAAGTGTCCCAAGGTTCAACTCCTGGTACAGATTAGAAAAAAAAAGAAGAAGAAGAAGGAGGAGGAGGAGGAGGAGGAAGAGGGGGAGGGGAGGAAATACTCCTTGGAGAGGTCGTAGGGCACCATGATGAAGAGCCAGGACTCTGAGGGACAGAAGGTGATCCTGCCAGCTCACTGCTTGGCCAAGGGATGCCACCTTTTTCTGCAGCAGTTTCCTCTTTTTCTCTGCATTAACTGGAGGTTGAACTCAGGGCAAGCGTTCTACCACTGAGCCACATCCCCAGCTCCCTGCAGTTTCCTCTTCAAAACAAATAGCCTCTGCCTCAAAGGCCTATTTAGAGGACAGAACAGGTTGACCTGCTAAAGAAGTAGGAAGGATGCCTGGAACTTCTGTGTGCCAAGTTCAGAGCTGCTTCTGCACTGGCTGGAGCTTTTTACTGTGTTCATCTCCCTACTCCACCCGTTCCTTCGAGCACTTGGTGCCCTCTTGCTTTCTAACCTCGGTAACAAATTGGGAACAAAAATGAAATATTTGTTGTCTACCCTTGGTTGATTGGAATGCACAGATCTTAATTCCATGGGTCACTCCAGGTGGGCGTTTGACACTGTATGAATCTTCCTGGGCTGCCATATTGAAATACCCACTGCCTGGGTGGCTTAATCAAAAGAAATGTGTTTTCTCCAGTTCTGGAGGCTGGAAGTCAAGGCAAGATGGCAGCAGGGTCTGTTTCTTATGTGACCTCTTGTGTCCTCACCTGGTCTTTCTGCTGTGCATTTGGTTTCTTGGGGAGAGTGCTCTGGTGTCTTTTTCTTCTCTTGTAAGGATAGCAGCACCACTATTATGACCTCATTTACCTCCCAACTCCAAGTGTGATCGAATTGGGGGTCAGGACTTCAACGTGGGCATTTGGGGGCAGGGACACAATTCCGTTCCTAACATTTCTTTTCAAAAATTGTAGATGGAAGGATTTATTGTTAAGAGGCAGAAAGAGATTTCAGGGGACGACAGTGATGTGATGCTTGTTAAACTTGGACAGGGAAAGACCCCACGCATCCCTCGGGCATCTCGTCAAGATGTGGTCTGATTCGGGCAGTCTCGCGGCACCTGAGACTCTGCATCCTTCACAGGCTCTGAGGTGAGGCCTGGCCTCTGGTCTGTGGACCACACTTTGAGGAACAAGGGTGCAGGGTGTATGTGGAACCATACTACGCACTGTTATTCTAGGATGAGAAGGTAGGGCTCTTTGGGTTTTAAGTTTTTGGGTTGGATGGGCAGAAGAAGAGTGCAGTGGAGGGACAGTGACGGCCCCGGGGTCCCTGGAGTTGACTGCGATGGGGGGTCGGATGAGCAGGCCACTGGCTTGTGGGCCTGTTCTGTCTTGGGACTGGATTCTGTTCTGCCCACTGCAGGGCATTCTGATGTGGCTGATGGGGCAGAGCTCTTTTGTCTAGGGACCAGGAACAGCCAGAAGTCTAGGAGCAGGATGAGAGGTAAGAATTGGGGACAGGGAGGAGTCTATGTCACATATTACTGGAAAACTCAAAACAGGTACGAGTTTCCCTGGGGTGCGTGAGCTTATGCCGCGATGTCCCCACGTGGCTCGGTGGGTGAGCAGGGCCACGTCCTATCTCTTCTTCTGCAGTAGCATTGCCAGTCTCTCCAAAGCCTCTAACAAGCCCTGTTTCTTCTCTGTCCCGAGTCTTTGTGCCCTAAATTCCCAGATGCGTATTGTACGATTCTCTCATACTTGCTCTCAGCTTATATTTAAAGATGAACACAGGTCCCTGGTACTCTGAAACGTGTCCCTCTGCTGCCCAAATTGTTTCTGCGTCTAGCTGAGTGACTTCTGAAGGTATAGTATGCCTTGGGGTGGTTCTTCTTCGTGAACAGTGGTTTTCCTATAAGCGTTCACCCCACTTCGTCTGCTCTAGGCAAACAGCATTTTCTGGTGATTTCTTAGTCTAGGGTCTGGTTTTCCCTACTTACATTTGCTAGAATTATCCTTTGGGTCCACCTCCAATACCCCAATCTACTAATGGAAAAGACCCCCTTTCATCCCCACCCCCAAACCTCTATGTGTAGTGTATTGCTCAACGGTGAGAGAAGGAAATGCCAATAGAACTAAAAATTTATGAAAAAAATAATTTTGCCAAGGAGAAGCTCACAAGCTAATAAAAAGAAGGACAAAGGTAAAATGTAAAACATGATCAAGATGAGAGAGAAACCAGAAGGTCCACATTGAACTTGCACGTCAATCCTCACAAATAACAGAAGGAAAAAAACTCGTATCTATTGCTGTTTAAAATATCTTTTAAAGCTATTTAAATTGAAGTTCTTAGCACAGCATGGAACATAACTGTAAGTAGGTGCTAAATAAATGTTAACCAGGATTGTGATTATTATGCCAATCTGTGTTTAAGACATTAACGCCAGTGGTTACCAATTCCAACTTCAGTGGGTAATAAAATGTAATGAATGAATGTACTATGTATTTCAAAAAGATTTTGAATGTTTCCACTGTAGAGAAATGAAAAATATTTGAGCAGATATTTACTCCAATTTGAACATTATACAATGTACATATGTATTAAAACATCACAAGGTATCACAAAAATGTGTGTGGGTTTTGGTTTTTCCCTTTTTGGTACTGGGGATTGAGTCCAGGCCTGCTTTAACTGAGTTACAACCCCAGTCTTTTCATTTTTCAGGATAGGGTCTTGCTAAGTTGCAGAGGCTGGCCTTGAACTTGTGATCCTCCTGCCTCAGCCTCCCCAGTCACTGGGTTTATAGGCATGTGCCTTCATGCCTGGATAATATGTGTATTTTTAATGAATTATTTAAAAAGCAAATTTAAACACGAAGGTTTTAAAAAGTGCTAAGTACTTTAAATTTGTTATCTTAATCCTTACAATACCATTATGAGGCATTTACAAAAATCTCATTTAATACATTTTTATCAGATATTGTTTTTTCCTTTCTATAAGTTCGATTTGGGACTTTTAAATACTGTAAATGTTTTTCATTGGCATGCCTGTTTTTCTTCAACTTCTATAAACTAGTTTCAACAACTGTTTCAATATTCTTATCTAGTGATTTTTTTTTGGCACTGAGGATTGAACCCAGGAGTGCTCAACCACTGAACCACATCCCCAGCCCTTTTTTACATTTTATTTATAGACAAGGTCTCGCTGAGTTGCTAAGTGCCTTGCTAAGTTGCTGAGGCTGGCTCATGATCCTCCTCCCTCAGCCTCTGGAGCTGCTAGTATTACTGGCATGTGCCACTGTTCCCCTCTTCTTTCTTTCTTCCCTTCCTTCTTTTCTTTCTTCCTCCCTTCCTCCTCCCTTCCTCCCTTTCTTTTCTTTCCTCTTTATTTCTTCCTTCCTTCCTTCCTTCCTCTTTCTTTCTTTCTTTCTTTCTTTCTTTCTTTCTTTCTTTCTTTCTTTCTTTCTTTCTTTCTTTCTTCTTTCTTTCTTTCTTTCTTTCTTCTTTCTCTCTTTTGCTGAGAATCGAACCCAGTGCCTCACACATGCTAGGCAAGCACTCTTACCAACTTAGCTACAACCCCTGCTCCTGTTTCTTATCTAGTAATTTTATCCTGTGTACCATTTCTGGGTCCTTTTGCTCACTTTTATTCCCTCTTAGGAGTCATAGTTTTTTGCTGCCCTACACGTCTAGGAATTTTTGATTGTATCCTTGACATTGTGAATTCTACCTTATTGGATGCTGGCTAGTCTTGTATTTTATATATTCTTGAGCTTTGTGCTGGGATGTAATTAAGATACTTGGAAATGTGTTGACTCTTCTGAGCTTGCTTTTAAACTTTGTAGGCAGGATCAGCAGGCCTGAGTGCAGGGCTGGTCTTTTCCACCATGGAGGCAAGGAACTCCAAAGATTGTTTTTCCTGCTTCTTTGGGGTGTATTTTTGCTGACCCCTGGCAGTTTCCTTACAGGCATCCCTGGTTTTTAGCTAAAGTTTTGGAGTGGCCTCCGTAGGCCCCCAGACCTCTCCTGCTGTGTGCAGCTCCCTCCTTTGCAGTTCTCTGCCTGTGAAGTTTAGCCTTGTTGGCCTCTTTCTACTGCCAACTCTCAACTCCCAGTGACCACTGGGTTCCTCCTGGATTTTCCTTCCCTGCACTGAGGTCTGGGGACCTTCTCCAGGTATTCTGCAGGGACAATCACAGGCGTACCCTGAGGGTTTCTCTCTGCTCAGGATCACCCTCCTGTGTTTCCTTCCTGTTGCCCAATGTCAAGACCTGTCATTTCATTTATTTTGTCTTGTTTCTTCATTGTTTAGGATGAAAGGGCAAATACAGTTCCCAGTTCATTGCCATGGCTGGAAATGAATATCCTAAAGTCTTATTTTTTATCCCTGTTTTACTGATGAACAAATAGTAAAGGAGAGTAGTTCATGCAGAGTCCCTGACCAGCCTGTGGTGGAGGCCTGCTGCCGATGTGTGTTCTTCTAACAACCATTAAGCACTGATTCCTAAGGCTGCTGGTCCTTGGTATGAGGCTGAAGCCACCTATCCATTCTCACTTCTCCTGCATTCCCAACAGTGATGGAGTTGGGGGATTAGCATTAGTTCAAAGCACCTAAATATTTCTCATTTGTGATTGGTGGTCAGATATATTCCTAAGGGTAAACCTGGATTTTGAGGATCACTTACTCTCAGATTTTCATATATGGGGGAGTTTCTTCATCCCTCCTGGCCCTTTTCTTATTAAATATTTATTGATGGAGGAAGTTTCAATAAAACAGAATGAGGCTTAGGAGTCACAGGTCATAAGCACATCAGTCATTTGGGTTTGTCAGAGCTACTCATGGCACCCAGGTGACAAGCGAGGTATAGAACAGCCAGTGCTGCACCAGGCACAGTTTGCTGGCTAGCTGTATCTCACCCCTTTGTCTCCACTCAAGGAAACATCACAGTAAAAATGAGCAACATTAAAACAGGATGAGCAAGGATTTCCACTAGTTTAAAAGTTACAAAAAGTCAGTCTTCTGGTAATTAAGACAATACCTCATTGGTATGTTGCTGGGACTAGAGAGCTGCAAGTTCCCAGTTTGGCAGAAGGATACTGATGTAGACCTAATCTTATTTATTTATTTTTTTAATAAGGACACCAGTCCTGTTGGATTAGGTCCCATTCTAAAGACCTTGCCTCATGTCTGGGATATAGCTCAGTTGGTAGAGTGCCTACCTTGCAAGCACAAGGCCCTGGGTTTAATCCCCAGCACTGTACCACAAAAATAAATAAATAAATAAATAAATAAATAAATAAATAAATAAAGAACTTGCTTGACTCTCATTACCTCTTTTTTTTGTGGGGGAGGGGGACTACCAGGGATTAAATCAGGAATACTCAACCACTGAGCCACACCCTCAGCCCTATTTTGTATTTTATTTAGAGGCAGGGTCTCACTGAGTTGCTTAGGGCCTCATCCTTAGTGAGGCTGGCTTTGAACTTGGGATCCTCCTGTCTTAACCTCCTGAGCGACTGGGATTACAGGCATGTACCTCCACACCCAGCTGTGGTTACCTCTTTAAGGACTCTCTAAAAGCAGATGAGATCCTGGGTGTTAAGACTTAAATGAATTGGAGGGCAGGGCACAATTCAGCTCATAATTAGCATTAAGATCTGGAAAAGGTAGGCAGTTTATTTAACCTTTCTGTTCTTTAAACTTGTTGCAGTGACCAGCATGGTTCACTAATGCAAAACTTAGGAACCGGTTTGCATATTTGGATTTATTAGAACTGGACCGCTAGCTCAGGCCATCTCATCTCAGGTCAGCTACCTCATCCCTGCTTTGGTCTCTCTGTCTGGTCAGCAAAGAGAGAATTTGGCTGCCTCTGCACGTGATCAGTTAATCAGTTCTTTAGGAGCACCAAGGCACTACTTCAAAGATGGATTCTTCTGGTGTCCCAGTGATACCCTGGTGCTTGGAAAGAGTCCATCTATCCCAATTTGGAGACCAACTTATTTCTAGATTTTTTTTTTTAATATAAGAACAGCACAATGCTGGGTTTGCAAAGAACTTTTCATGCAAACTCCAGCATCTTCCTTGTTATCCTCACTGGCCCTTGAACTTGGTACTTGGTAGGAGCAGCAGCTAGATCCAGAGAGACATGAGATGGCAAGAACGACTGAGTGAATCCTCTAAATTTCCTTTCTCAGATGCACTGAAATCCAGGAAGTCTTTCTCTGTGAGATGTCTGACATAATTATTTGTGACCCTTGATTATTTTCTTATAATTTTCATTTGGGGTGGGCTAGGAAGAAGAAACTGAAGTCCTGTGTTTTTACTGTGTGACAGAATCTGACTGTGACTTCTACCCCTTTAGGAAGTCTTCTTTGTGAATCTGTGTACCTTGTTTATTTCTGGAACATATTTGAATCCTTTATTACTCTGAAAATATACTGTAATCTTGATTCCTGGTTGTGTATTTATTTAAACCACATCTACAAACGCAGCTCATAAACATTAGTGGAAATGAATTCACATCTGAAAATCTATTAATCTAACCTTACTCATTATATAAGTGAACCAATAAATAGCAAATAAATCAAAGTATGTGAAACAATAAAACAAATTAACCAGTATCGTTTAAATAATTACCATCACTAACCGTCATGACAAAGCCTAACAAATTAACACTTTAAGGATGTTCTCATTTCAATCCTGTCCTTATATAAATAGACGCAGACTTCAAATGGGTTTTGGGAGCCATTTAAGGAAAATGGTGGAAACCGAGGTTGTCTGACCGGGGCCTGAGTCTTCCCTTCCTTTCCGGAAGCTTAAATCTGGCCCAATCTGAAGAAAAGTGCCTCCCTGACTCCAGTCCTGCTTCTCTGAGGTATTCTCTTCCCTAACTTTCAGTAGTTGGGGTGCCTTGTGTCCAGGGCCATGTGACTTTGACAAGGTCATTTTTTATCCTTGGGCAGTAGCCAGATGGCCCCAAGTTCTGTATAATTGAGATATTGATGGAATTTATCTGAAAATGACCCAAGGAGATAATGCATGAAAAGTTCTAAATGTGGATGTTCAGAACATGGTCAATGCTGGTTTCATTACTACTACAAATTTCCTTTTTATTTTTATTTTTCTGCACCATTTTTTTTCCTAATTTTTTTGGAACCAGGGTTTGAACCCATGGGTGCTTAACCACTGAGGCACATCCCCAGTCCTTTAAAAATTTTTGAGATAGAGTCTTGCTAAGTTGCTTAGGGCCTCACTAAGTTGCTGAGGTTGGCTTTGAACTTGTGATCTTCCTGCCTCAGCCTCCCGAGCCACTGAGATGACAGGAGTACCCCACCATGCCTGTCCTCTAAAGAAATTTCTTGACACTCTGCTTTGCTCTTGGGAGATAAGAATATTTGCATGTATGTGTGTATGTACATCTGCTGAATTCTGCAGCAGTCCTATGATCGATACCTGATGAATCGATTCTAATTAATCCTTGGTTTCCTATTAAGTGGAAATAAAGCATCTATTGAAAGCCTTTCCTCTCTCGCCTCCTGCCAGGGCTTAATAATTAATTTCACTTAGCAGTCACATATACCCCTTACTCTATAGAAGTCACAGTCCTGGTGTTAAATGAACCTTTCGATTTTAAGGCAATTGTAGATTCATGTGTCATTTGTAAGAAGTGATGCAGAGAACCCAGGCAGCCTTTGCTCAGTTCCCAGCTCCATGCAACACCTAGCAAAACTGTAGTGCAGTATTGGCTATATCACGCTGGAATATTGACATTGACATAGGATATCTCTCATGCTGAACACCCCACTTCGTTTTTTTTGGTGTTGGGGAGTTGAACCCTGACTTCACAACACTAAGCACCCTCTACCCTACTCCTGAGTGACAGCACCGCATCCTGAACCTCAATGGTCACGCCCACTTCCTTCCCATCCTTCTTTATTCTAACCATTGGCATTCATTCAGTTGTCTTCATTTGTATAATTTTGGTAAAATTGTAATCAATAGGATCATGCAGCATGTAAACATTTGGCAGTATTTTTTTTTTCCCACTCTGAGCAGAATCCTTTGGAGATTGTTGGGTGTAAACACTTAATATTCGTGTAAGTGCATATGGGTAGCATTCCATAGTATGGATTACCAGTTTGTTTAATCATTCATCAATGCAGCCTGCTTCCAAGGTTTGGTTATTACAAATAAAGCTACTACAAACATTGGTGCATAGGTTTCTTTCCTTTGCTACTGTAGGATAAATGTTCCCAGCTCAATCATCTCTGATTTGCATGTTTAAAGAACTTGCCAAACCGCTTTCCAAGGTGGCTGTACTATTTCACACTCCATAAGCAATGCGTGAGTGATCCAGTTTCTCCCCATCTTCACCAGCATTTGGTGTTCTCATTATTTTTTATCTTAGTCATTTTAATAGGTGTATAATGATGTCTCATTATGGTTTTAAATTGCATTCCCCCAATCGCTAATGATGGGGAACATCTTTTCATGTACCTATTTGCCATCTGTATATTCTCTTAGGTGAAATGTCTCTGCTTGTCTTTAGCCCATTTTCTAATTAGATCGTCAGTTTTTTTTTAATACCGTCATTTGAGAGTTCCTCTTTATTTTAGATACCAAGCTTAGTCAGATATGTGGTTGACAAGTATTTTCTCCCCATCTGTAGCTTGTCTTCATCCTCTTAACAGGGTCTTTCACAGAACAAAGTTTTAATGCTGACGAAGTCACGTTATTACAGCTGCCATTTAACAAGTCCCAAAATTGGGCAGAAGGAGTTCTTCAACTTCGTTGCTCTTTCCCCAAATTATTTTAGAATGTTCTAGTTCCTTCGCCTTTCCATGTAAATTTTAGCAAATCCTGTCTATATCTACCAGAAAAAAAAAATCTTGCTGGGATTTTTATAGGAATTGTGTTAAATTTGTAGGAGGTTGAATAGCATCCTCTGGAAATTCATGTCTGTCCAGAACATCAGAATGTGATCTTATTTGGAAACAGCATTTTGTAGACGTAATTAGTTAAGTCAAGGTGAGGTCTCCCCGAATCCAACCACTGTCCTTATGAGAAAAAGGAGAAAATGCAGGGAAACAGGGATACACAGGGAAGAAGGGCATGTGGAGATGGAGACTGAGATTGGGGTTCACAGAAGCCGAGGCACTCCAAGGGTGTATGGTAGCCACAGAAAGATAGAGAGAACATGGAGTGGATCCCCCTCAGAGACCCTAGGAAAAGTCAATCCTGCTGATTTCTTTTTTTTTGGATGTCTGACCTCCAGAATATGAAAAAGGACATTTCTCTTATTTTAAATCTACACGGTTTGTGACAACTTGTTACAGAGCCTTAGGAGGTGAACATAAACTAGCATAGTAATTTGGGGAGAATTGGCATCTTCATTGTGTTGAGATTTCAATTGGTGAACAGCATATGTCTCATCTTCATTTCTTTATGCATTCTTTGATTTCTTTTCTTTCTTTTTTTCTTTTTTAAATTTATTTTTAAATTTTGAGACAGGGCCTTGCTCTTTGCTGAGGCTGGCTTCAAACCTGTGATCCTCCTGCCTCCGTCTCCTGAGCCGCTGGGATTACAGATGTGTGCGACCGAGCCCCGTCTCTGATTTCTTTCATCATTGTTTTGTAGATTTCTGCATGCAAATCTGTAAATGTTATGTTAGATTTACACCAAAGTTTTTTTTTTTTTTTTTTTCTTTTTAGAGAAATTGTCAGTGGTCTTATATTTTCAATTTTGGAGTCCACATGTTCATTTCTAGTATGTTGAAATATGACTGATATTTGTCTGTTTATCTTATATTCTGTGGTCTCCATGACTCATTTGTGAGTGGCCTTGCTGACTCAGTTAGTAGTTCTCTGAGATTTTGTAGATTCCTTAGGAATTTCTGCAGACAGTCACATCTTCTGCAGGTTTTGTTGTACAGTTTTATTCTTCCTTTCTTGGCTCCAGATTGTAAGAGGAAAAACATTGCCTTTTTATCTTTAAGTATGTTAGAGTTTTGTGTGTGTGTGTGTGCGCGCGCGCGCATGCACACGTGTGTGCATCAATGCATATGATAATCTGATCTTTTTTTCTTTTCTTCTTTAACCTGTCTGTATGGTAGATTACATTGATTGATTTTCACATATTGATCCAACATTGCATCCCTGGAATGAATCCCACTTGTTCATGGTATATGATTCTTTTTCATATTACTGAATTTGATTTGCTAACATTTTGCTAAGCATTTTTGTGTCTATATTCATGAAAGCTATTGGTCTGTGGTTTTTGTAATTTTTTGTTTTAATAGTCTTTGTCTGGCTTTGGTATCATAATTCTAGTTCCATAAACTGAATTGCAAAGAGTACCCTTCTCTTCTAGTTTTTGGAAGCAATTTATAGAATTAGTGTTAATTCTTCTTTAAACATCTGGTAGAATTCACCAGTAAAATCATTTAGGCTTGGAGATTTCTTTTTTGGGAGCATTTAAATCACAAATTCAATTTCCTTAATGGTTATAAGGCTATACAAATTATCTGTTTCATATTGAATGAGTTGTGGTAATTTATCCTTTTAAAGAATTGGTTCATTTCACTTAAGTTGTCAAATTGATGTGTGTAAAGTTGTTGGTAGTGTTCCCTTCTTATACTGTGGGTGTCTATAGGGTTTTGTTAAAGAAAAAATTTTCTTGACATTTGTTGAAGAACAATAAAGCAGACTATTCAAAGTCAAGGAGGGCTCTTGCAGTGGTGTTTGGTAGGAGAGAGAAAGATCAGGGTCAACTCTGAAAACAAGAGGACAAATGGTTATTTTTAGCCCAAGGAGCAGGGTGGGGTCAAAAGATGGAAAATCACCGGGAAGAAAGATCAGGGGTAAGGGGGTGGGGGACAGAATTCTGGCTAAACCGACTTGACAGGATTATTGCTGAAGGTTGGCCCAGGTGATAAGATACTGAGGATGGGGTTTAAGGAATTCCATCAGATACTCAGGGTAGGGGATTGGCAGTAGAATGATCCAGCAGGATCTTGCTAAGCCTGGACTAAGCAGAAATGAACTCAGAAGCCCAGGTTAGGACCAGCTGAGAGGAGAGCTCAGTGATGTCACGTAGAGCTTAGGAAGTTTCAGTCTACAACTGTTTACAGTTTCATTCCTGGGTCTGGTTCTCTCTCTGTCTCTCTGTCTCTCTGTCTCTCTGTCTCTCTCTCTCTCTTTCACTCTCTTCTTTGTTCGTCTCGCTGGAGTTTTGTGAACTTCATGGATCTTTTCCAAAGATTAAACTCCCTATTTTATTAATTTTTTCTACTCTTTTCCATACAATCGATTTCTACTCTTTATTATTTCTTTCTTGCTTTGGTTCTTGGAGAGGGAACTTAGACACTTCACTCGAGACTTTTCTCTGTTTTAATGTATGCATTTAGTGTTTTCCATTTCCTTCTTAGAACTGCTTTTGCTCTATTCCCCAAATTTTGATGTACTCTATTTTTATTTTCACTTAGTTCAATGTAATTTTCTTAGTGTTCCTAACATCCTTTTGGCTCGTGTATTATTTAGAAGTGTGTTGTTTAGTTTCCAGGAGTTTGGACATTTTCCTGTTATCTTTCTGCTCCTGATTGCCAATTTGATTACATTGTGTATGCTGTGCGATTTTTATTCTTTTAAATCTGTTGAGGAGTGTTTTGTGGGTCAGAATAATGATATGTTCCTGGGCACATGGAAAGAATATGCATTGTGCTGTATTTGGGTGTGGTTTACTATCAATGTTGAATAGATATTATTTGGTGATATTAATACAGTGAATTTTTGTTTCCTTGCCCATCAGTTTTTGAGAGAAGATGTTGTATTAGACTGTATTTTGTGGATTTGTCTATTTCTCCTTTTGGTTTTATCAGGTTCTGCTGCACATAGTGTAGCTCTGGTGTCTGGTACGTATGTTTTTAGGCATGTTAGTTTTTCTTGGTGGATTGATCCTTTTTATGTAATATCCTTCTTGGTCTTTGATTGGGCTTATGTGTTTTGCTGTCAGATCTACTTTATCTGGTATGAATACAGCCACTCCTGACTTCTGTGGATTAATGTTTGTAAGGTATATGGTGTTCCATCCTTACTTTCTACTGCCTCTATTTAAAGTATGTTTCTTATAAACAACATATGGTTAGGTCATGTTTTGAATACACTCTGCCAAACTTATCTTTTAATTGGTGTATTTAGACTATTGGCACAGTGTAAAATAATTCGTGTGAGGGATTAAGCCTGCCATTTGATTTTACTTTTTTTTTTGTTTCATTATCTCTATTTTTTATTTCTTTGTTTTCTTTTTCTGACCTTCCTTTGAGTAACTTGAACATTTTTTTGGAATTCCATTTTGACTTATTTATAGAAGTGTGAGTGTATCTTTGTATGTGAGTGTGTGTATTTGTGTGTTTGTGCATACATGTATATGCTTAGTGGTTACTTTTGATATTGAGATATACACATATATCAATCATACTTACCGGCATTGGAATTTTACTGGTTTTAGAAAAGTATAGAAAATTTGCCTGTCTTTACATCTCTTTACTCTCCCTCTTTATAATTAGCTTCCATATTTTCTCTATATGCCTTTAGTACCACATCAGATGGTATTAGTAATTTTTGCCTGTGCCCTCAGATGTAATTTAGAAGACTCAAGAGAAGGAAAGTCTCCTGCATTTGCCCATGTTAATACTTACTATGTTCTTCTTTTCTGTTTGTTTCCTTTCTGCTTAGAGAGTTTCCTTAGGATAGTTGTACTGGTAACAGGTTGTCTTAGTTTTGATTGATTTGAAAATTCCTCAATTTCCCTTTAGTTTCTGAAGGCTGTTTCTGCTAGCTGTGGGATTCTGACTGACAGTTATTTATTTTAGCCCTCACTAAATGTTATGTCGTTCCCTTCTGGCCTTCGTGATTTCTGATGAGAAATAGACCCGTTTCATTGTTTACCTTCAGGTAAGGTGCTGTTTCTCTTTCTCTCTGTTTTGGCACCTGGGATTGAACCCAGGGCTGGTTAGCCGCTGAGCCACATCCCCAGTCCCTTTTTATTTTTATTTTGAGACAGGGTCTTGTTCAGTTGCTGAGGCTGGCTTTGAACTCATGATCCTCCTGCCTCAGCCTCGAGTTGCTGAGATCATAGGTGTGCGGCACCAGACCTGGTGCTCTTTCTCTTTTGATGTCGTCAGGCTTTTTTATTTGATTTTAGTTTTCTGAAGTGTAACCTGAATGTGTCTTGGTATGAGTCTCTCGTGATTGGGGTTTGCTCCACTTCTTAGATATGTAACTTTATATCTTTTATCAAACTTGGGAAGTTTTCAAGCATGATTTCATGTCCACCTCTGCCCTCTTTCTCTTTTCCTTCTGAGTGTCTTGTGACACAAAGGTCACATCTTTGGTTACAATCCCACACATCGCTAAGGTTTGTTAACCCCTGCCACTGGTTTTCTTTCTGTTGCTTACTTTGGGTAATTGCCATTATTCAATTTCAGTCCCCTGATTATTTAATTTGTCCCCTTCATTCTGCTATTGAACTCAGGAAATGCATTTTCTATTTTGGTTACTGTATTTTTCAATTCTAGAATACTTATTTTTTTTTTTTTTTTTCGGTCCTGGGGATTGAACCCAGGGATGCTTAACCACTGAGCCACATCCCCAGCTCTTTTTAATATTTTATTAGAGACAGGGTCTTGCTGAATTGCTTAGGGCCTCACTATATATATTGTATTTGTTTGCTGAGAATTTCCATTCCTTATGAGAGATTTTTAAAAAGTTTTCATTTGTTCTGAATATATTTGTCAGTGCTTACTAGAACATTTTTATAATAACAGCCTTAAAACCAGTGTTGGATAATTCTAACTTCTCCGTCACCTTGATGTTGGTTTCTATTGATAGTCTTATTCATTCAGTTTGAGATCTTGCTAGTTCTTGGCATGATGAGTGGTTTTTAATTGAACCTGGATATTTTTGGTAAAATTATGAGACTCTGGATCTTATTTAAACCTTCTGTTTTAGCTAGCTTCTAGAATGGCAGTGTGATACCTTATTATAGCAGTGTGGAAAAAGGTACCTCCTCATTGCTGACAGGGAGGGGAGAAGTCCAGGGGTTCCTTGCCAGTACTGTGGGAGACTGGGAGTATCAACTCCCCAATAGGCCTCCACTGATAGCTACATGGTCAGGAGGACAGGAATGACTTATTACTGTCCCTCTGTTTTAATCAGCTTTTCTGTTGCTGTGACCAGAACACCTGACAAGAACAACATAGAGGAGGTGAAGTTTATTTTGGCTCAGAGTTTCAGAGGTTCCGTCCATGGTGGGCCAACTCCATTGCTCTGGGTCCAAGTAAGGCAGAACATCATGGTGGAAGGGCATGGAGGAGGAAAACAGCCCAGAAAAGAAAGAGAGAGAGAGAGAGAGAGAGAGAGAGAGAGAGCGCTCTGATCACCAGGGTCAAAATATAACCCCTAAAGTTACACCTGCAGTGATGTATCTCCTCAGCCACTCCCTGCCCGCCTGCAGTTACCTCCTGGTTAATCCATACCAATGAATTAATCCATTGATCAGGTTACAACTCTCACAACCCAACCATTCCACCTTTGAGCAATTCTTGCATGTCTCACACATGAGCTTTGTGGGGATACCTCAAATCCAAACCATAACACCCCTTTGTGATCTCTACTAATACTAACTCCTAGTGGGGGTGAAAATTCCAGTTCCTTATTTGATCTTTTCTGAGGCCCACCCTTGTGGGAAGTTTGGGCACCTTGTGATAGCCTTGGCAGGGTGGAGGTCCGGACTCACTGCTCAGTCCTGGCTGGCATAGGTGTGGGTAGGGCTTCAGGCTTTCTGTAATGTCTCATTGGCATGGAACAGTTATTGTCTAAAAGTTTTCTTGTCTTGCTGGTTTGCCTCTTTCTTGGTCCTTGTTTTATTTATTTATTTGTCTGTGTTTGTTAAGTTTTAGGTTGTGCCTGGTGTGACACGTACCTGTAATCCCAGGGACTAGGGAGGCCAAGGATTGCAAGTCCCAGGCCAGCCTGGGCAGTTTAGTGAGGCACTAAGAAATTTAGTGAGACTCTGTCTCAAAATAAAAAAAAGTAAAAAGGCTGGGGGTGTAGCTCAGTGGTAGAGTGCCTCTGGATTCAATCCCCAGTACCAAACCAGTCAATCAATCAGTGAAAATTTTAGGTTGATTTAGTGCTAAAAATGGGTTATCTGAGGCAAAAAGAAAACACATGGAACTCGTTACTAGATCATTCCTTGGGTCCTACCTCCCTAGCTGCTGTTTTCTTCCTTCATTTCAGACTCTTATATTAGTTTTAGTAACACGCCCAGGATCTTTGGTCCTACCCAGCAGGAGGAGTAGGGGAAAGCGCGTCTGCTTCCTCATCGTCTCAGAAGTGGAACTTTCGGCTGATCCCTCTTATACGGAGAACGTTGAGTTGGTCAGAGCTTCTCATTTTTGTCACGCTGGTATTTTCCTCCATTCCTGCTGCCTTGATGGAAGACGTTCTCTTCAGTCCTCTAGGGTTGGTCTCCCTTATGGCTCCCAGGCCGTCACATTTCCTGTTGTTTGTTCTGAAAACTTGCTTCACCAATCATTCCTTCCTTCTTGTATCTTCTGTCTTATTTGATAAATACCCTCCTTCAGTTTGAGGCCCACTTGTCTTAAAGAAACTGACCTCTGACCTGCTCTTTTCTGACACGGTCTCCCATTTCCTTTTTTTTTTTTTTTTTTGGCTTCCCCTAAATGCCAGTCTTCCTGAAGGCACTCTCTGAATTTTCTGCTGCCACTGATTTACCCTCCTCTCCACGCTTGGTCCTTTGCAGTCAGTCTGCTGACCTTAGTGGTCTATTGAAATTGCATTCTTAAAGGTCACCAGTCCCTTCTTGGTGGTCAAATCCAGTGGCCTTTTTCCCCTCAGTGCACATACACTTTCGTCTCTGCAGCATTTAGCCCTGAATACCCTGGGCAGCCTCCTCTTGGATGTCATGGCGCTGAATTACCCCAACCACTTCTTTCGTCTTCCTTCCTCTTTCCACATCTGGCCAGTCTTTAAGGTTCTAATCTCAAATTTCTTTTCTCTCCCCTTCAATCTATGGCGTCAGCACATGACTGATTTCCAAGCTCTATGCAAAGGATTCAATTTCTTTTTCTTTTCTTTCTCTCTTTCTTTCTTCTTCCTCCTTCTCTTTATTTCTTTTTCTTTCTTTTCTTTTTTCTTTTTCCTGCCTCCCTCCCTTCCTTCCTTCCTTCCTTTCTTTCTTTCTTTCTTTTTCTTCCCTCCCTTCTTTTCTCCCTCTTTTCCTCTCTTCCCTCCCTCCCTCCCTTCCTCTCTCTCTCTCTTTTTTCTTCCTTCCTTCCTTCCTTCCTTTCTTTCTTTCTTTCTTTCTTTCTTTCTTTCTTCTTTCTTTCTTTCTTTCTTCCCTCCCTTCTTCCCTCCCTTCTTTTCTCCCTCTTTTCCTCTCTTCCCTCCCTCCCTTCCTTTCTTTCCTCCCTCCCTTCCTTTCCATCTAGTGTTGACATTTTCCCTTGACCTTCATTTGGACATTTCCAGTCACCTCTCATTTACAGCCAACCCTTCAAAAGTAGTGTATGTGGGCTGGGGATATAGCTCAACTGGTAGAGTGCTTGCCTCGCAAGCACAAGGCCCTGAGTTCGATCCCTAGTACAGCAAAAAAAAAAAGTAGTGTATGTGAGAGAGCATTTGGCTCTTCTCTGAGTTCTGAATTCCTTTCAGTGGAACCGGCCACCGGTCATTGAAGCTTCGGGGTGCCACTTGCTGCAGCCTGCCTCTCACTTGTCAATTTCTGCTAGAAATGCACCCATTTCTTGCTTTTGTCCCCTTCTCACCCACACTGCCATTTGCCAGCTCAGGTCAGCTTTAACTTTTGCCTGGACGATCCCAAGTGCCTCCTTAGCTGATCTCCTTGCTGTCACCTACTCGCCGTCAAATACCTTTAACACGTGGAGGTCAGATTAATCTCCTTTCATGGGCTTCTCCTCAGCCTACTCTCCTTTGGCAGGTTCTTCTGTGATTTGCCTCCACTTACTTTTCCAGTCACACTCCGTGGAGGGACACTGGGCTCCTGTAAACTGAAATAGTGACTGTTTCTGTCTTCCTGACTGTGTTCCCCTCCCACTCCCAACACTAAACCTGGAAGGACGCCTTTTCCCACCGCTTCTCTAGCACTTAGGCTTCTTATCACTTTAGACGTTATATAAGATTTATTTATGTACTGACTTGACTTCTAGACCCTCAGCTAAGGGTGGACTTGGTTAATGACTGATGGATTCATTCATTCATTCAACAAATTTCTAAGACTTGCTAGGTTCTATGAGCTACTGGGGATGTGATGGTGAAAAAAAGCTTCTGAGGAAGCAGGAGCCTTGGGGTCCGTATTCTTTGTTGTTATTGTTAGTCTGTTTTTATATTGTCAATAGTGCCTAGTCCTAGATCAACACCTAGTATGCAGTAGTACTCGCTGAATAAACCAGCAAGGATGTAAGATGAGAAATTACTAAAGTTGCACGATTACTCGATTTTCAACTTTCTGACATTTAAGACTTTCTGATGAAAAAGAAAATAACAATCAAGCAGCAGAGACAAAATATTTATTAGGAAAAAATGAAAATGCAAGAACTTATCATCTGGGACTCTAGATTTAAGGTTACGATGCAGCAGACATTTTTAACCACTGTTCCAAGTGATAGCAACATGCAAAGCACTTCAGTATTGAAAGATGCCTTTTTTATAAACCAAAACAGTGATCATGGGAATTGTCTATTTCAACTAGCACCACACACTTAATCTGTGGCTCGTTAGCATAATAAGGTATTTGTCCTCTGTGCTTGAGACAGGGATTTCATTTTTCCTCCTCCTAAGGCTTTGGCGTGACTTTTTTTGTTACAGTCTGCCCCACTTATAAAGTGTGTCTTCTTTTCTCAGCTTTCTGGGATGGGCTTCTGAGTTTGAACAAAAGAGTTGCTGGGAAAAGGAAATAGCATAGAAGGAATGTGAATAGCGTCTGTGAATTCCTGCCCTTTCTAGAGAGGGCCCAGTGCAGGAATGTCGGCCAGTGCGTGCTGACTCCGGCTTCTCACTCCTCGGGTCTTAGCAGTGCTGTTCAAAGTCAACTCTGGAAATGCAGGACTCAGGCGACTGCGTTTCTATGCCTCAACCTCACACCCCAAATTCCTTCTGGCCTCTTAGAACATGTTCATTCCACTGTCAGTGGCCAACAAGAACAAAACAAAGTCAGACTAAAGATTTAGCTTGTTTTCTTTCATGCTGTTTCTTAAATTCTCAAGTCCCATGTTTTATAAACTATTTTTTTCTTTTTTCGATTTCCTTGTAAAACCCCTTTAAACACATTTACAGTTTTAGAGTCGCCAGGTAGATTCCATTCTCAGTGACTCACTTCTAAAGCTGTGCCAAGGACTTTGAGGCCTTGGATGAGATTCTGATAAGAGACATTTCAGACTACACACTCTGACATTTTGTCATTGACCTAGGGTAGAGACGAGAGAGAGATTGCAAAGTTAAAATACGTTATGTATGGATGTATGCATTGGTGCTGACTGAACCCTGGGCCTTGCACATACTAAAGCACACACCCTACCAATGAGCTACTCTTTACCCCCAAAGATATTTTGATTTTTTTTTTTTTTTTTCCAAAAGAGGATTGAAGATCAGTTGCTCTATCTTCCCAGTGATTTCATCCACAGCTCTGTATTTCCTGAGATGATCTCTCAGGTACAGGTCAACCAAGTTAGTAAGTAGTATATGCTGACTTGTCCCCTGCCAGGCAATACCAGACAATTTCAGTGACACATTCTGTCTGGAACAGTTATGGGATTTGGGATTGACATGGGGTGGTTTGGAAGGAGAGATTGTCCACCTTTTTTCCCTGTCCTCTTTTACTTAGTACTTAAGACTTGTTATAGTTTAGGTATGAGGTGTCCCCCAAAAGCTCATGTGTGAGACAATGCAAGAAGATTTAGAGGAGAAATGATCGGGTTATGAGAGCCTTAACCCAATCCGTGCATTAATCTCCTGATAGGGATTAACTGGGTGGTACCTGTAGGCAGGTGGGGTGTGGCTGGAGGAGGTGGGTCATTGGGGGTGTGCCTTTGGGGTATGCATTTGGTGAGCTGAGCTTAGTCTCTTTCTTCTTCTTGGTGAAATGTCCTGGGTCACACCACACTCTTCCGCCATGATGTTCTCCCTCTGTCCCTGAGGAATGGAGTTGGCCATCTATGGACTAAGACCTCTGAAACTATGAGCCCCAAAATAAACTTTTCCTTCTTAAAATTGTTCTTGTCAGGTCTTTTGATCACACTGGTGAAAAGGTTGACTAAAATAAGACTATTTTTGTTGGTATAGAAGAGATGTAAGTTTTCAGAAGTGACAGAATAAATACTCTTAGGGCGGTTTTATGAGTAGTCCTTTATCCTGGTATTCAGACTTTTTTTTTCTTTTTACTTTTTTGTTTGTTTCTGATAAAGGACAAGATCAACAAGAAAAACAATTTTTTTTTTTAAAGGAGGCACCCTTTAGCATGCCAATTGTGTTCATGGCCTCAATACTGATTTATTAATCGTTTAATGTTCGGAACAGGGAAGATGATGAAAAGATGCTTTTGAGAACACATAAAATGGGAAGTTGGTTAGTGACACCATGCAGCAGGACAACTTTTGCACATAACCAAAATGGCAGCTGGTTCTGAGGTTTCATGGACACATAACAGCCCAAATGCCAGAAACCAAAAAATTCTATTTAAGCATTTTTTCCCCTCTCTATAGGAACCGAGCCTGTCAGCAGCATAAACACTTGCAATCCCGCCCTTCCTAGGATGCATGTGCTATCGAGAAGGGAGGTGTTAATTGCTGTGCTAATTACAACATGATTGCTTTGCACTTGTTTTGCACTTGTAGGTGATTAAATTTTTAACGAAGCATATTACTTGGCACTGTTAGCACAGTTAACACATTTCTCTCTCTCTTTCCTCTCTCTCTCTTTTTTTATGCCTTGGGAGAAGTCCCGCGCCGCAGACCCTTCTCTGGCTGTGATGTGCTGTTGTACTTGGAACAAGCCTCTGTTTAAGCTGTCGGTTACAGGACTCCAGCTTCCTGCTTGGGAAAGAGCAGCAGCCGATTATAATCATACCCAGCATGATGGCACTGGCCAGATGCGAACGCAGAATCCACAAAGGTATTAGCTAAAAATTAGGCAGTGCTGCCAATCCCGGTTTCCAGGCTTCATTTAAAAACTACAGCGACTCCAGCCAGTCAAGCGGCGGTGGTGTCGAAGGGTTTAGCAGGAAGGTAGAGAGATGACAGCAAGTTCCATGTGATTTATTTCTGCTTTACAGCCCACGTCCCCAGCCGAACTGGAGCACGGGAAACTTGCATCTGTTCCGTGGGCAGCCCTGTATCTCTCGGTTCCCACTGTGCAGCCGGCTGCAGTCCTCACGGAAGCTGGATTTTGTGCTTGTGCATCTGTGCATGCACGTCCACGCGCTTTCTCTTCCTGCCCAGGCCTCCTGGTTCATAAGTGCCTGGGAAAACCAGTGTCATTGTAAGAGAAGAACTGGACCAGGCCGGAGGGTTCCCGACCTGGGAGCCCGGGGTTCAGAGAAATGCACTGTTTTTCACACTGCATGCAGCAAACAAACAAACACACCTATAAAAACCAGAAAGTCAGGCATCCGACTTTTCATGACTTGCCTCTCGTGACTTGGCAATTTTTGCGGCTAGGAGCCTGGGATGATTGGTCTTAGAAGAACTGAGGGAACAAAGGAAATAAATGAACCAGATTGAATGAGAAATGCCTGCTTATCATAGGCGTTTTCTGTTGGCAAGTATTCTTGCGAGCTCATTAGCCCAGCGTGGGCTGATTCAGGCAAAGGGCAAATCTGATTCTCAAAAGGAACATGAGTACTTCAAAGGACAAGAGTGAAGATCCAGTATATGAACCTGAATCAGTGCACTTCTAGAACATTCTATGACCTTTACCAGTCCAGGGGAAAAATTTGTTCCTGTACCCATAGTTTGTAGACACCTGTCAGGAGTTCAGCATGATGAAGAAATGCACAGTGTGAAAATATTTAGGATGCTACATATGGTGACATGACCGAGGATTTGAAAGTGACTTCTGTAGGGACTAGGATATTATTCCTTATGATGTGAAAATTAATTCCATTTTACACTGTCAGTTGCATGATATCCTTCCATTAAGAAAATCCTTTCCTATCCTAATGAACTATTGGCTGGGTTTTCTCTTTCTCTGCTTTTGACTAATGAGTTTAATTACCTCCATTTGCAAACTCCACCCTTCCCATCAACTTTGTATTTTAGAGCATCTATTGATGACCTGGCTTCTGTCAGATATCATTTGATTATCTAAATAGATGAGTGGGTGATATGCCAACGTGAATATTTCAGGGTATCAAATCTATATTCCAAATTTAAAAAAAGAGTATTGAAACCAGCAACTGTAATATATTACCATAGACTTTTTTTTCCTCTTTTTTGGGAAAAATGATTTGGGGGGAGAGGGAAGAATTATGAGTGTGTATGAAATAAAGTTAAATGTTCTGAATGTGCCCATAAAATGATTCATTCAACAATATTCCTACTTAATATTAAAAATATTTTTAGGGAGATCAATGTGTCCAGGGTTGTATGAACCGAGTCCATCTGAAAAATTCAGCATCAATTTTTCAGCCAAATTTTGTTCTTTCCTTTTCAGCCAGCACAAGGGACTGTGACTTGGTCAACTCTTCAGCAAACCGTCCCTCTTTCTGAGTCTGTTTTGCTTTCTCATTCTCCTTTTTCTTTCCCTTCCCATTCCCATCTTTCAGCCTGTTTGCTCTCAGTCCAGGCTCCAGCTGAACTGTTCCTTCTGGGGCTACTCATGGGGTGACTGTCTGAGGGACCCCCAACCAGCTTGTGGACCCAGGTTGCACCGCGTATCAGGACAATCTTCCCCACAGTTATTAAAAAATTCAAGATTCTGCTGCCTTACCCTTGTTAAAGGCTAAATCGATCTCCTTTATGCTTTTTCTTTTCTTCTATTTTTTTCTTTCCATTTCTTTTATTTTCCCTTCCCTTCCCCTTTTCCTTTCCCTCCCTCCCTCCCTCCCTTCCTTCTTGTACTTGGGATTGAACTCAGGAGAATTCTGCCACTGAACTACATTCCCAGCCCCCTTTTTAAACATTTTTGAGACAAGGTCTTTGCTAAATTTCTGAAGCTGGCCTTGAACTTGTGATACTCCTGCCTCAGCCTCCTGAGTTGCTGGAATTACAGATATGCACCACTGTGCCC
This sequence comes from Sciurus carolinensis, assembly GCF_902686445.1. NCBI lineage: Eukaryota > Metazoa > Chordata > Mammalia > Rodentia > Sciuridae > Sciurus > Sciurus carolinensis. The sequence goes on along the minus strand of NC_062219.1, from coordinate 141,485,222 downwards.
ACCTGCCGGTTTGAGTCCAGTTAGATAATTTTATTTTTTTAGCCCTTATGCAAATGCTATACTTCCCTCCTCTAATTTCCACCTCCCACCCCCGGGGATTGAACCCAGGAGTGATTTATCACTGAGTCTCATCCCCAGCCATTTTTATTTTACTTTATTTTATTATTTTTTTAATTTTAAGACAGGGTTTTGCTAACTTGCTGAGGCTGGCTTTGAACTTGCGATCCTCCTGCCTCAGCCTCCCCAGCCTCTGGGATTACAGGCATGCACCACCCTTGGTTTTGATTTTGATAGACACCCTGGGCCCAAGTTCACCTTGACTGTGAGGGAGGTGTGCATAAGGCCTGATCTATCTGCTTTCTGAGCAGGTGTGAGGACGTGAGCACACACGAGATTGCTCAGGGAAACACCGCAGGCTTGGCAGGGTCCGCCACTCATCCTGTGTAAGCTGCTTCTGTGACATTTTGAGAAGGCACACGAAAACACTGAAAGGGCCCACAGAGTCCCCAGGTTAAAAGGGTAGAGCACCTGGAGAGACGCAGGCCACCTGCCACGTGTGGACTGGTCCTTAGGCAACACTGCAAGGCCACTTTCAGTTTCCTGGTCCTCCTGAGGACTCTTGTATGTTTTTGTTTTCATGCACAGTTTTTCTACTTCCTCTCCTCTGGACACTGAGCTAATTGCCCTGCAAGATTTTGATCAAACATTTTCCTCTCTGTACCCTCTCCACTGCACATGTGGTGTCTTTTAGGTGGATTTTAGGACTGAGACATTTTTTAGCATCTCTAATCTGAAATGCTCCAAAATCCAAAAAGTTTTGAACACTGATGAGACGTCATGAGTGGAAATTTTCACTCCTGACCTCGTGGGACTGATTGTGGTCAAAATGCAGATACACTAAAAATGTTGTATAAGATGACTTCAGGCTGTGTCTAAGGTACCTATGAAGCACAGATGAATTTCATGCTTAAATTTGTGTTTGACTTTCTGTTCCTCAAAATATCTCATTTATATGTAAATACTCCAAAATCAGAAAAAATGTCCAATATCTGAAACACTCTTGGTGGCCAACATTTCAGATAAGGACTACTCAACCTGCATAATATCTTAAGCAAAATTAGAGCTTGAGTAAATAGCAAAGGTTTAATAACTACTGATCATTGCCGGTACAACACTGTAGTCTGATTTTTAAACTTTAATTATAGAAAAGGGAAGGATGGTGGAATGAATCTGACCAAAATTTCCTATGTACATATATGAATATGCCACAATGAATCTCACCTTTATGTCTATCCACAAGGCACTAATTAAACTATAAATAAATAGAAGAAAAATCAGTAGAGTAGAGGAAGAACAGGGGGAAGCTGGAGTGGAGGGACAGGGGAAGTACTGGGGACTGAATCAGAGCAAATTACATTCCATGCTTGTATATTTATGTCAAAAATGAACATAATATTATGCATAACTAAAATGAACTAGTAAAAATGCAAAAACTTTAATTATAAAAATTAAATACAAAAAAGTAGAGAGAATGCTGAATCTATAAATTCCAGAAAATACAACTGCTTCTCAGAATAGGATGCCCTTCCAAGAGGAAGGCGGCAGGTCCATTCTGAGTTTCGAGGAGCTGCCGGTGGATAGCAGGGCGCAGGCGAGGGGACGCTCCTCCTGGCACACAGCACGGGAGGAGAGGACATCACTGCCGCTGTCCTGGCATTTGCTGTCATGGTAATGAAACCCCTCGGTGTGAGAGGTAAGAGTTGGCATTTCCCAGATTGACTTGGATCCTGTTTCATGGCCTCATTTCTGAGCTTTCAAGATATTTGTAAGAAAGGTGTGGCAGTTACAGACTCAGGTCCTGGACAGACAGGCACGGATCTGACCTGGCTTGGCCACTAATGAAAAACTTAAGCCTTTAGTTCTTCACCTGAAAAAATTGCTCAAATAATATAACCTGTCTCAGAAGCTTTGTTTTGAGAATTAAATATGATTAGGAACATAGTGTACTTGGTACCTGCTATTTTCCCTCGATTCTGAGACTCACATATTAATATCTCTGAATGATATAAGCAACAATGTCATGATTTAATTAGTAGCATTTTCTTTCTTGTTGGTTCACAAAATAATGGTGAGTCTTCTGATGATAGAGTCTTTGATTTCATGAAATATTATAGTAAGTCTTTAAAGGACATTAACCATCAAGGTCATGATTATAGAGTTTCCTTAATTTTCTCAAATCTAAGTTCTTATTACAAACAGTTTCTCGACACTTTTGCCCTTGAGGAACTGAGTGATCTTGAGCAAATCTTTTAACTTACTTTAGGATTCAGGTTCCAATTTGAATGGGATGATCTCTGTTTTCTTCTAACTTCAGAGTCTTAACATGCCCGTTCTTGGAGTACAGCCAGGGAGAAACTGTTGTGTGTAGGAAGGTGGAGGGCCCCTCCCTATATTTGTCAGCAACCTTGGGGACAAATAGGACAATCTCTTGGTCTCCATGAAGCCAACACTCTGCTGCACTGGCACACCTAGGACCTCTGGCCACCAAAGTGTGTATGCAGGATGGAAGTTCTTGGCCTCCCATCTGCTCTAGCAATACTCACGTGGTTCTGGGGCATTCTGTTCCAGGAGTGTATCTACAGGGTCAGTAGAGAAAGACAGTGGAGTGCAGAACAGGATCTCTTTAGAAAGAGTTGAAACATTCATTGGGCATTGGCGCTTGTAAAATGCCACCCTCATCTTGCCACTATGTGATCTTTCTTAAAATATTTTAGACTAAAGTTTCTATCATTACAATTGACCTCTGGGCTGTGCAGATACATGGAACATTGGAAGTATTAAAAGTATTCAATATGGGATCTCTGAAGGGTGAGGGAGGAAGCCTCTTTTCCAGCCTTCTCCATTATGCATGGACGTGAGATCATTATCTGGCTAATGGTCTTTACAGAGACCTGCAAATCCCTGGGATTCCAGTCTTGAGGTTATGAAAAGCACGTTCAGTGGTCACAGGGTCATAGGGTGAGAGCAGGAGGGAGAGGGAATGAGGTTGAGTTCCTTGGATATTTGCGGAAGGTGGGCAGTCTCTAAAAGAGGCACTCTTGAGGACAGGAAAGTGCCTTAGCAAATATCACCTACCTATGTCATTATTTTGTGTAAGGCCATCTTGGATAAACCTAAGTAGGACATGCCTACCCTACATTTGTGTTTTCTCACAGTCTTTTTTATTTATATTACGTTGTTTCTGCGATAGCTTTGTGTAGTAGAAAGGGCAAATATTATATATGCAAATAAGTAAGCAAATATGAATTAGTTCTTCAGTAACTTAGAACAAAGACTGATATTATGTTTTCTTGACACCCAATTCCGTCCTCTTTCTGCTTTTTTAAGCTTCCCCCTGCAGTAACAAGACAGGGAAGGCACCTTCCACCTGTGGTTATCCAGGTCTCCAACTGTGGAATTGGCCTGCTGTGTTTCTGAGGATCTAGTACCATAAATTTGGTCTACGCTGTCATCGTTTGTCTTTTAGAAATGCACTCTGGTCTTTTAATAAACACTAGATTTGAAAAGAAATGACCAGAATGGACTAAAGTTTTCTGCTTTTAGGATATTCTGAATCTAGTTTTCTCCTGGAGTGACGCTTCATTTCTTGCCAGAGTTCCCATGGTAGACACAGAAGTCGGAAATGAGTGACTTTTCTTTGCAGAGAGAACATTAGAGTGAGAAATGATTGGCCAGCGGAGTGGCCTCTTTACAGACGTGTCTGTCTCACCTCAAACTCAGTGGTAAGAACATAATAGGAAATCTCTTGATAACTGTGTGAAGATTTCCATCTATAAGTGGCCAAATCCTTGGCAAGTGTCATTGTTTTCCCTCCTGTTTTGACCAACATTCAGAACTTCGGGAGAATCATGCCTTGAATGTGGTAGTGGTGGGGCAGTGTACTTTCTGACCATCAAAGCACATAACCTATCCATTGGATGCTAATATGGTGGACAATTTTTGGTTTTCCTTGAAGATCCCCTTCTGTTATTTGTGGTTCCTATATGTTAACCATTTTTAGGTTCACAGAAAAACTGAGTGGAAAGTGCAGAGTTCCTTGTTTCCACACATGCATGGCCTTCCTGTCATCAATGTCTCATGCCAGAATGGTATGTTTGTTACAACTGATGAACTTACATGGACACATCGTTATCACTTCAAGTCCATAGTTTACATTAGGGTTTGCTCTTGGTGGCGTACATTCTATGGGCTTTAATACGTATATAATGACAAGTGTCTGCTATTGTATTGTACTGAACAGTTTCACAGCTCTAAGAATCCTGTGTGTTCTGCCTGTTCATCTGCCTTGCCCCTCTAGTCCCTGGAAACTACTAATATTGTTTTTGCGGTTTTGTCTTCCATAATATCATATAGTTGGAGTCATATAGTATACACCCTTTTCAGATTTGTTTCTTTTACTTAGTAAAATGCATTTTCATGGTTGGATGGTTCTCTTTTTGTAGTATTGAGTATTTCATTGTCTGGGCATACCAAAGTTTATTTATCCATGGACCTACTGAAGAACATTAGGGTTGCTTTTAAGTTTTACCATTAAAAATAAAGTTGCTCTAAATATTCATTTGCAGATTTTTGTGGGACCTAAGTTTACATTTAGGTATATATCAAGAAGCGTAATTGCTAGATTTTGAATCTTTGTCAAAGATCAATTGATCATATTTATATGAATGTTTCTAGGCTTTTTATTTTCCTCATTGGTGTATTTGTCTATTTGTTCATTAATACCACATTATTCTACTGTATTTTAATAGTAAGTCTTGAAGTTAGTGTTAGTTTTAGTTTTCTACCTTGAATCTTCCTCAATATCAATTTGACTATTCTAAGTCTTTTGTCTGTCCATATGAACTTTAAAAGTAGTTTATATCCACAAAATAACATGTTAGGGAGTTGATTGGAATTTAAATGAATTCATAGGTTAAGTTGGAAAGAACTGGCATCTTTATAATATTATAATAATATCCATAAACATAAACTACTTCTCCATTGATTCTTTAAAAATATTTGTAATCAATGTTTTTTGGTTTTCCTCATATAGATCTTATACATGTTTTAGATTATACCCATTTCATTTTTTTTTTTGTTCTGATATAAGTTTAAATGATGTAAATGCATTTTTTATTTCAAATTCTACTTGCTCATTGCTGATATTAAGGAAAGTGATTGGTATTTGTATATTAATCTTGTATCCAACCATCTTCATGCAGTTGCTTATTAGTTTCAGAAGGCTTATGGTGAACCTTGTTTAATCTTGTCATCTTTGAACAAAGTTTTACTTCTTCCTTTCCAATCTGTATACAATTTATTTTTCTTGTCATATTGCATTAGCTAGAACTTCCAGTAAAATGTTGAAAAGGAGTGGTCAGTGGGGACATTCTTGCCTTGTTTCTGATCTTAATGGGAAAGTTTCAAGTTTCGCACCATAAGCTTAGTGTTAGCTATAGATGTTCTTCTTTTTAAACTAATAAGAACATAATTTTTATTTTTAATTTTTAAGTATAAAGACAGCTAAACACAAAGTGCAGAGCAGAAAACCCTCATTTAATATAGGTTTAGAAATTAAAAAATTTGTAATAAGGTGGTTTTCTAGCCCACACTAACATGTGAATAAAACTTCTTTCCCAGATTTATATTCCAAAGTTATTAACAACCTAAAATTGGTGAAAAATCTATCAGATTCAATTTAAATTACCTGGGAAAAGCTAGGAGTAAGGATTATTAATCAGAACTAGTGGCACACAGATGCAAAATGCTTGCAGTCACTCCAAATATTTACCCTATACATAAATCACAATGAAATAAAAGTGCCTACGTTATAGAACTGTGAAATTTTGTTTAAAAAATTATAATAAACTGTTGGGGAAGGAATAGTATAATACATAAGGCAGGAAAATACTGAGTTACAGGTAAGACTCAAAACACAAGTTGACTTAAAAAAAAAAAAAGAAAGAAAATGTTGGCAGAGAAATGGAACAGATAGGCAAGCAGGTCTTCTGGCAGGATGGCCTTTTAGACACATGGACACATTCCATCCCACCCTGCCCTACCCCACCTCACCAGAAGTTCTAGCTGACATAAAATGGAGGGGGTTAATGTTAAACCAAAATACAAAACTTATTCCTAAACCTCATGCCCCAATGAACTTAGTGGAGGAGAGTTCTCAACAATGCAATTTATCTACCTGGTTCTTCCCGATTACAACATCACTTCCATTTTTCTATGTGACATTTATTCCATTGTATCTACTCTCAGCAAATCCTATCTCCTGGAATCAGAGTCTACTGAACATAGGAGATCATACTAGAGTCAAATGAAGAACATTAGCCAAAAGCTCTAAGTTAACAACCAAAAGGGTAGACTTCAAATTCTTATTTTCAATTCAGCATCTGATACATTTGGCACTAGCTGGATAAATAAAACCTGTGAACTGAGGCAGATGTAGGCAAATCATAACCCAGTATTTGTAGTCTATCATTTGGTTTCAAACTTAAAAGGCTGGCATAGATAGCCACACCTAAAAATATTTCAGAGTTGAAGAAGAAACAGTTACAAAACACAGGGAATCAGGCAAATTAGCTTGGCAAACAAAAATTCAGGTTAAGGGTGGAGGTCTATACCAACCATATCCATCTGATCATTAGCAAAAATGGTCACTGTAACCATCCTTAGTTTTAATTACAGGCAGATGTCTTTCTACTCTACTAAGATTCTTCTATATCCATGTTTCCCAATCCTTCAAGCTTAATGCAAAAACATTTATTCTATAAAGAAAAACAGTATATGTGACCACAGCCTGAATATGCTTGACTGGAAAATTATATTACTTACAAATAATCTTCCAGTGTTCTATCATGGCTCTATGGTAATTCACTGGTGCTGGGATCTGCCCTCATCAAAAGCATGACACTTACTGCCCAGTTTGAACACCACCACTGCAGAGAGAGAAGCAGTAACAGCAAAGTCCACAGAACTCTATTTATTTGTATGTGAGCATTCAGTGAATGCTCTAAATGGAGAACAGTGCACTAAAAGCAACTTTTAATATAAAGAGACAAGAAGCTGTGATGCCAGTGGCCACTTGGCGCTTCAAATAGAGAAAATTAAGCATGAGAGAAGCAGGAACCCGGAAAGGAGAAAGGGGAGGCACAGGAGGCAGGTTTCAGACAGACAGGGACATGAAAATGTTGTACTGCCGGATGTTTCTTTTGAGGATGTCTGCACATGGGCCGAGGACACGTTCAAACCGAGGTCGATCCAGCTTCAAACACTTCAAGGGGCCGCGTGCAACCACTGTGGCAGCACGGGGGCGATTCATCAGCAGTGCAATCTCACCAAAATAATCAGAAGGCCCCAATCTTCCCACTTCGACAAACTCTTCATTTTCTGGCCGACGTTGTAGCACAGCAGCTGAGCCCTCTAAAATAATGAAGAACTCATCCCCTGGTTCTCCCTGCACCATGATCTTCTGCCTGTCTTCAAACTGGACTGGTTCCAATGCATCAGCTACAGTGAGACGTTCCCACTTGTCCAACGACTCCAAAATAGACACTTTGCTAAGGAACTCTTCATACATCTTCCGCTTTCTCAGGGTGCTTCCCATAAGGATTCTTCTATAGCTGTCTCGGTCAATACCCCAGAGTTTCCCATTTGTCTTTGCTTTGACAGTGGCCGCTCCAGGTGTTCCATAAATCAAAGCGAGTTCTCCAAAGCTCCCTCCTTCCCCCATACTGGTTGCCCACTCATTGTTGATGTAGACATCCATCTCTCCCTGATCAATCACGTAGAATTTATCCCCTTCATCGCCTTGCTGAATGACAGTCTCTCCAGCAATAAAAGAGACTGGAAACATGGCATAGAAAATATCGCTTCTCTCATTATCATCAAGATGGGAAAACAGCACATTCTTTTCAATGGCTTTGGCTAGAGCAGCCAGCGTCTTATAATCTTTCGGTATAACCTTCCTAACGTAAGTCACGGCGTCTTCCTCCGTGTAGACTTCAGCGCTGATGGCGCCCCGTCGCCGCCGACACTTGACCCCGGGATCGGGGGGCCGAGGGGCTTCCTCCTCCCTGGCCTCTTTGAAGGCGCCCGCTTTCTGCACATTCTGGGTGCGGCGGGCCTCCTCCTTCTCCAGCTTCTCGAAGTACTCCCTGAGGAAGGACACGGGTTTCTCAGGCCGGGCGGTGCACAGCTGCACGATGGAGTCCTTGAGCAGCGCCTGGATGTTGTGCTTCTGCGCGTAGAGCTCACACTCCCGCAGGCTGCGCTCCTCCTCGCTGGTCGCGCTACTGCTGGACGCCATGGTTCTTCAGGCGGCGGGCGGGACCACCGATCAACCGGGGCCGGCCCTGCATGCTAGGCCAGGGGGCGGGCCTCCGCCATGGCCGGGAGGCCGCGGGACCGGGAACGAAGGGCCGCGGGAGGCTCGGCGGAAAACCGAGGAGCCAGGCCCAGATCACCGCGTGGGCGTCGGGGAGGCAGCCCAGCGAAGGAGAGGGGAGCTGGGAGTGGCTGGAAGGAAAGGGTGACACCAGAATTCCTGCCGGGCCTCGAGGTCGGCCGAAACCGGCGGGGAAAACGACGGCGGATTCCGGTAAAACCGAGCTGTTGTCCTTCAGGAAATGGGGGAGGGCGAGGGAGGAGGCCGGGGCGCGCGGTGACGGTGACGGCAGGCGGCCGAGGGCTGCGGAGATTGGCCGAGGGCGGCCGAGGGCTGCCGAGATTGGCCGAGGGCGGCCGAGGGCTGTCGTGATTGGCCGAGGGCGGCCGAGGGCTGTCAAGATTGGCTGAGGGCGGCTGAGGAGGGAAGTGGGGGCGGGACATCCGGTATCTGAATGACCGCTGAATGGGGCCTTAGGTGGATGTTCTTTGTCTAGTTAAGAAAGTTCAACTCCATTCTTGGTTTGCTGAGAATATTCTTAGCTTGAATAGGTGTTGGATTTTGCCAAATGTTTTTTTTTTATACCTATTGATATGATCATATTATTTTTTTAAAAATATTTTTTTTTGATGTTGCTAGACCTTTATTTTTATTCATTTATTTATACGCGGTGCTGAGGATCGAACCCTGTAGCTCACACATGCTAGGAAAACACTCCACCTCTGAGCCACAGCATCAGCCCCATCATATGATTTTTTCTTTAACCTGTTGATAGGATGGATTATATTCATTTCTGAATTTTGAATCAACCTCAAATACCTTAAATTCCACTTGCTCATAGTATATAATTCTTTTAAAACATTATTGGATTTGACTTGCTAATATTTTGTTCAGAATTTTTGCATCTATATTCTTGGTCTGAAACTTTCTTCTAATGTCTTGACTTTGGATATTAGGGTACTGCTGATCTCATAGAATAAACTGGGAAGACTAGAAGGATTTGGAGTAGGGTATATCTCTTCCAGATAGTTTGGGCTCAAACTCTAATGGCTTAAGATTTAGTAAGATAGTTCTTCCTGAAGTCAGAAAAAGAAGTGCTGAGTGCACTGGCGTATTTTAGAATTATTCCCTTTTCAATTTTCCTGCTGGAAGCATAAGATCCTTCTCTGATTCATTGTGTGGACCTGGTCAGTTTCATGGAGATAAAACTTACACAAGTGCAGAGACCCTCTGTGGTTGGATTATCTAGAATTTTAACTGTTAGACTTGTCCAGCAATTTGTCAATTACAGTACAAGTTTGCCTACAGCACTGGTTCCTGAGAAGGTTTCTGCTTTGCTAAGTTGCAAATCTCTGCCTGTTGATCTCTCCAATTCTGGGGGCAGAGGTTTGTCCTATGACCTTACTTTCTCTGACAGATTTAAGTAGAGTTTCTGATTTTCAGTTTGTTCAGTTTTTTAACCAAGGATAGAACAAAGACTTCCAATCTTCTTACATGCTGAAGTGAAAATTGGAACTCTGTCAGTTTATATCTTCAAAAAATATTTTTCAATCCTTCACCACCTTTATGTCCTATAATATTGATTGTAACTGGAGGAAATTTTTCTGGTGGAATCATTGGCAACTTTTAGGCTTGATTCTTTGGATGAAATTATGCAGAGAGAAGCATACTCTTTCAGGAGTTTGATTCTGCTTTTTATAACTTTCTTTCCAAAGTTTTTAATTGAAACATAGTGAACATAGTGAATGAGTTGTATTGTTAACTGATGTTTTGAGTCATGAACAAAGAAGGGCTTGCTATTTGGGGACCTCTGATGAGTTAACAGACTGATGGATTCTTGAAGTACAAGAATTGAAAGATTGCAGACGCTGTAGTGCTGTTCCTAGGAACTCTAAAAGTTTTGTAAGTATCTTGACAAATAGGATTACATAAAGGGTGGGAAAAATTGTAGCTGTCTTTCTTTTACTGTCTGTACTTCAGATGTAATAAAATCACTAAATTTATGATGGTCTTACATATTTGGATTTAGTAAGAATAACTGAGAAATGCTTTCCAATCAAATAAAGACACAGAAGAGAAAAAATTAGTTTTTAAAAAAAATCTCATAGAAGATATTTATCTAAGAAATCAGATTAATTGGTGTAAATAAATAAAAACTAATATTGTCTTCCCATACTAGTATTTGGTATTAACATTTAGTAGATTCTTAAATATTGAATGCTTGATGAACATTTATTTCTGTTTATTTGGTTTAGTTTGTTTTTGCATTTTATTCTTTGTGTGTTTGTGTGTGTGTGTGTGTGTGTGTGTGTGTGTGTGTTTTCAGTGCTGAGAACTGACCCCAAGACCTTATGCATGCCGGGCAAGCGCCCTACCGCTAAGCTACACCCCAACCCTTCACATTTTCTTGAGGCAATTAGTACTATAACATAGTGGTCAAGAGCATATCTCTGAAGTGGTTTGAAACCCTGCTGTCCATTCACTGTGTATCTGACCGTGGACAAATTTATGAAGCCATCTGCTATGGTTAGAATATGGATTTTCCCCCAAGGGCTCATATGTTGGTCACTTGGTCCTCACTGTGGCCGTTTTGGGAGATGAAACTTTAAAAAAGAGGTGACACCTAGTGGGAGGTCCATGGGAGGCGTGCCTTTGGAGGTGATTATGGGGCCCCAGTTACTCCAGCAAGGTGATCTCTTCCACTCTGTTCTGCCATTAGGCCCTCATCAGAGACTGATCTAGTGGGACTGCCCCGTCTTGAACTTCCATCCTCCAACTGTGAGTTAAACATCTTTTCTTCAGCAGTACCTGGCTTCAGGTATTTTTTTTTTTACAGTAACAAAACAAATGGACTAGTACGCCCCTCCTCACTGGTTTGTTCTGCAGAATGGTGATTAAAGTCGTCATCTCCCAGGGATCTCATGAGGATTCAATGGGATAGTTCCAGTAAGAGTTCAATATATGTTAGTTATTTGTATTTTAATAAGAACACTTCATTCAAAAACATACAATCTTATGAAGATTATTGTGATTATTGATGAAACAAATAAGACATTGGAAAAAAACCAAACTCAGTGTTTACAGAAGAGCACAGGGAGCTGCTTTCTCCAGATCTGAGTGCAGTGTCCTTTATCACAATGAAAGGTGGTGTTTGTCTGTCCTCGGTGTCACCCATTCCCCACAGGTGGGTGCCCATGGCCTTCTTCCTCTGGGCTAATGTAAATGGGGACTAGAGGGATGATAAACAGCTGTAACGAGGGAGGATAGGCAGTCGGGAAAAAGAAGGAGCACCCTGGCGTTATTTTAGCTTTCTGAGGAAGAGTGCATATGGAGAGAACAGAATTCTCTTTTGTGTTTGAACCAGGGGTTTGGCAAACTTTCTGATAATGACTGTTTGGCTCTGGGGACCATCGAGTCTCCTTCACTACTCGGCTTGACTTGTGAAGCAGAAAAGCATCACAGGAGAAAAACTGACTGTGGCCATGTTTCAATAAAACTTTACTTCTGGCAGCTGTTGGTGGGCTGGAGTCGCCAGCCTCTGGTCGGAGTTCTCCCGAGGGTGATGGAGAGCGTTGGTTGCTTTCATCAGATAGCTGTCTCTGATGGAAGTGGGAGGTCATCTCTCCTCCTGGGTCTCCCTTCATCCTCTCTCACCCCACATCTCCTGCCCACCATTCAGGTGTATGTAGTGACCTAAGGGATCAAGGCTTGGTTCCATCCTGAAGCACAGCAGGATAGGTGCACAGCTTGGCCCTTCTAGATTCTCAGAATGGTGTTCTTGCAAGGCAAAGATGCTGCTCCTGCCTGTCCTGCTCCCGCCTCTCCTCCTCCTCTGGTGCTGGAGATTGAATCCAATGCCTTGAACTTGAACATGGTAAGCACATACTCTACCACTGAGCTACACTCCCAACTCCTAGCTTCTCGATTATACCAATGACCTTGCATATCTTGAATATCTTATTCCATTGAAAGACTCTCTTCCTATCAGGATTCAAGAACAAAAAGGAAGGAAGTGAGGGGTTCAGAAAGTTCCAGAAGCTGGAGTTTAATTTAAGTGACAATACCTGGCATTCCCCTCAAAGTGTTCTTCTCCAAACACAAACCTGTGTCCTCATGGAGGAAGAGGAACAGTTCCCCGACTTTCATGGACTTGAGATTGAGTCCTTACCTCCCCTACCCTTTCCACTCTCTCTGGGGTCCTCAGTACTTCATCTGTCTCTGTCTCTGTCTCTCTCTCTCTCTCTCTCTCTCTCTCTCTCTCTCCCTTTTTTTTAAGTTGTAATCTGTCTTTCCAGGATCTCTCTATCTTGTCAATTTAGACTTGCTTACCATTTCACTCAGGAATGCTAGAGTCCTCTCAGAAACCTGTCCTGGGGTTCCACTGGTTATCAGGGGGCAAGACTGGGCCCTGCTATGCATAATGAGTTTTTGTCTTTTTTAAGATCTTGGAAAGGACAGCTCAGACTGCATCCTTCCTCCCTGACAGCTGCTGGCACAGTGTCTTACGCTCAGTAAATATTTGTTGATGTTATTTAGAGGTCCTGGCAACTGTGGCTCCATCTTTTTGCATATTAGTTTGATGAAGGGCTGATTTTCCAGATCTAGAAGCGAAGAGGAATCAAATTTCTGTTGAGAGAAGAAAACTTTTGCATAGACAGTAGATTCTCAGAGTCAAAGGACTCTGTCTTCCTGAGACTGGGGTAGGCTGGGAAGTTGTTGGGATCCTTAGGCCACTTAAGGGTTACGTTTCTTTCCTCTCTAGATAAGGACTGGGTGTAGGCAGATCCTGGGGAAAGCTGAGTCCTTTCTTGTCCAGTGGGAGGAGAGACATTTCCAGGAGCCAGTCCCTGCAGGTGTAAGGGTGGCTTCTTGTGCTGCTGCCTTGGGCTTTTGCAGGAAGGTAGCCAGAGGGCCTTTGTAATGGGACCAGCTGGGTGCAGTCCTCATTCTTATCAAGCAGGCTAGTCACAGGGGCTGTGGCCTTATCAGATCAGGGGCAACCGGTTATTTCAACATATTGCCAACTAATCCTTTAGCAACCAAGCACATAGTTACATTTTCAGCATATCACTGGTGCCTGAATTCGTACTGCTATGTTATAATCAAGTTGCATCAGCAAGCTTTATCATTAAAGGCCTAGGGTTTCAAATACTTGACGGGACATCCTGATGACCTATGAAAGCAAGTCTGCTTTCACAATAGCATTGAAGTGGTTGTGTACATGCTCAGAACAGGTCCTGGGAAAAAGGAACTTGCCACCAGAACTCTTTAGTCATTTCTCATTGGTTTCACCCTGACACTGAGTTCTCTTCTCATTCACTATTAGTGATGTCCCCTACGTACCATGCCCTGTCCTAGGTCCTGTGGCTACTCAAGTGAGTAAAATATGCAAAACAAGGATTTTCCATCCTGGAGTTTATATGGAAGAGACTGACAATAAACAGAAACAAGTTAAGTATGCAAACCTTAAATGTTCATAAGTGGCAGGAAGGACAAGTAGGAAAGGACGTTGGGTAGCCGCGGAAGGGTGGCTGGACTGGGGGATGTGTGCTGAATCCAGCGGGTGGAAGGATCTCTGAGGGAGTGACCCCATCAGACGGAAGGGCCTCTGAGCCTGGGGAAGTTCAAAGGCTCCGAGGTAGGGATGTGTTTGAGAACCAGTAGGCCAGTGTGGCCAGAGGGGAGACCACGATGGGGAGAGGAAGATGAGACCAGCCGGCGAGGGGTCCAGGATACCCATCAGTCATTCAGCCCCTGGAAGCTAATTTATGGGATCCCTACCATCTGCACAAGGTTCTAGGGTTTATTTGTTGGAATGGGGTATCTCAGAGTGTGCACTGAGTAAGTGAGATGGGCAGTGTTTTAGTTCTGCTGCGAAAACGAACACGTGGTGGAGGGAAATCTAAGATGTTACCCCTTGTCTTGAAATGCAGATTGCTGGTGGGAGAGAATCCTCAGAAGAACTGAAACTAACCCAGACTTTCATTGGGCTTCAGAAGACAGAGCCTATTTTTTTTTTTTAAGAAACACTTTTGAACTTTTAAGCTAGGTTTTGTGAAATCTGTTAAAATCTGTGGGTATTTCTCAACGGTGGCAGGAAATGGCCCAGCAGTTTGGGGCTGAAGGGGAAATCTCATAGATAACCCCGAGGTGGATAAATGGGAGGTGTCAGTAATAGCAGGGGATTGCATAGGCCCTTTTCCTGGATTTTCGTGTGTTGGATAGGGGAAGAGCTCTTCAATTCTCCTTCCCAAGGGCAAGAACGATTTCACAACACACTGATATTTGAACAAATAGCTTCAACTTATTTCCTTTTATCATTAGGAAATAAAGTAAGTATGTCCTACATAAGGAGTTCTAATAATTTTTTAACTCATCTCTAAAATAGGCATTTCTATGTGACTGATACAATCATCTGATCGCAAGTCTTTTAGGCCAGGAAAAATGAATGTGAGTCTTCTCAGGTCCCCGGGTCTCCCAGGGCTGGTGAGATTTTTCTTTTTTTCTTCTTTTCTTTTTTTTGTGGTGCCAGGAATCGAACCCAGAACCTTGTGCATGCAAAGCAAGCACTCTACCAACTGAGCTATATCCACTGCCCGGTGGGACTTTTCTGAATCACTCTCTGTGCTTCTGCCATCTGTGGATCACCCTTATCAAAAACGAGTCCTCCAGAAAACATGGTTTGCTCCAGAAAGACTCAGCACATGGAGGTTGACGCACTAGCTCAGGAGGACTCCAGCTGCCTCCTGGGTTCTCCCCACAAGCAGCTTCCTCGTTGCTCCTGTGCTTCTGGGGTGGCCTTTGTTCTCTGCAGAGGCAGACCTGGGTCCAGCCTGACTGTACTTGGATCCCTGGAAACGTGTGACCTCCGCTCCTCTCCCCCACAGCCCTGTGGCGTTCTTGTCTCTGTTTTAAGAACTGGGAAACCGACGCCTCATCAGATCACACAGCTGGTACCTCCAAGGCCCACACTTGAACCTGGCTGGGTCTGTGGTTTTACAGTGTAACTTCTGGCATTGAACTTTTCTGCCTCTTGCATTTCGAATGATAATTGGGTAGTCTAATTAATTACATGATCTAAAGGTAGTATCATTTCTAAGGATAATATCGTTTCTAACAATATTGATATATTGAACCCTGATAGTAGATATGTATTTATCACATAGTATTATGCCAAATATTATATCATATCATATTTTGTTGTATGTGATCTAATTTCTAATGATAGGATAGGTGGCTGCCCAAGAGTACCGATGACCACAGAGGTGATGGGCAAATCATTGATTGTCCTTGGGCCACCTGCCCTGGCATTCTGGATTGGGACCCACCTGTAATGTCCTCACCAGTTCTCTCTGCCTTCCCATCTGAAGGGAGGACACTGGAATCTGTCCTCAGGAGCAGTCGCCTCCGATTCTCCTAGGAGCTCAGAAAATAATCCTGTTTTTATTTTATTTATTTTTTGGTGGTACTGGCATTGAACCCCGGGGGCTACCTCCCCAGCCCTTTATTTCTTATATTTATTTTGAGATCGAGTTTTGCTGTGCTGCTCAGGTTGGCCTTGAACTTGAGGTCCTCCTGCCTCAGCCTCCGGGGTAGCTGGGATTATAGGTGTGCTCCATGCACCAAGCATAGGATTCTCCTGGTTTTGCTGAACTCCTCTTAATTTTACTTTCTCTGGGCAGTCCCTCTCTAGGCCCTGTCCTTGCCTTCTTGATTTTTTCATCAAATTGCCTTCAGAGTTTAATTTCTCCTCCTGCCTGTGGTCCCTTGCCTGGCGGTGACTGGATGCTGGGCTTCATCCAGTGGCTTTGCCAACCCCTCTTCTGCCTGCTCACTGAGGCTGGCTCGCCTGGAGAACCTTCCTGAAGGACCTGACTTTCTCTCCTCCCAGCCTCCCTCTTGCCACTTCTTGTCCCTCTCACTGTCACGGTCCCCACTGTAGCATACAAAATCTTCTGGTGTCATCCGGACTCTGGCTGTTGGTTAATGATGTTCGACCTGCTCCTGCCTTGGCTCCCTGGTTTGGGCTTCCGGCTCCGATCTTCTAAAATTTCAGCTGGACCTGCAAGTTTGCTTCTCCAAAAACCTCCCCGACCCGACCTCTGGCTCTCTGACTCCCTGCTTGACACGGTCCTCGCCTACACTGCCCTCTTCCTCTGTTGCTTGCTCAGTCTTCCTGTGGTGCTCAGGCCTCTTCCTGTGTGACTTTGCAGCACCCTGGGGTTCACCACTGTAGATGGCTGCACTGCGTGAACATGACTATGTCGCGTTTTTCCTTCCAGATGAACGTGGAAACAAAGGAACGTAAGAGCGACCCCATCCCGTGTTTCTGAATGGGGAAAACTGCCTGCCCGCCACGCGTCTGGACCTGAGCGAGCCCTGTCGCTGCCTGTTCTGTGGATGCCTGTGCTGCAAACCCGCCACTCTTTGTGGTCACCTCCCTTCTTCCCTTCGGCTTCTGGCGACTTGCCTCCTTTCCTGGTGATGGCTTCTCACTTCATGAATCTGGCTATTGCACTTCTGGCCTTGGACTTGACTTTCTCTCGGCTCTGATATCTAGTTCCTTCCTCCAGTGGATCTCCTTCTAACCCCGCTGGACATCAACCGTACCTCCTGCAGGAGCCCCTTGGTTTATCTGAGCCCCGACTCACAGGCTCACACTGGCCTGGTTCATATCAGGCTCCGAAAAAGAACAGGAACATTTATCCAGCGAGTGCCTGTGCCAGAATCGGATTTTGGAAAGCAGCGGGAGTACAGGAAGGTGGTTGGTTATACTCGGAAAGCAGGGTCGTAGGTACCTCATCAGCTTGGTTGTGCAGACGGTGAGCACAGGAGGCTGCAGGAACAGAGAGCAACCTAGACCGGGCCTGCAGGGAGGTCATCAGAGTCCAGCTGGACGTGAGCAGGTGCCTGGGGAAAGGCCGCAGATCCAGGGCATCTCCAGAGGTGTGCCAGCAATCGCGTGTGGGGAGTCGCATTCTGAGGTCGGGTTTGTGTCATAAAAACCAGCTCCATCCAACTTAGATGAAACGTTTGCTTCCGGTGAGGACCATTACTGTCTAACGCTTTACACCTCACCAGTCGCCCTCCTCCACACTGGCTGAAGACTGTTTTGAACCATTGTTCACCTGGGTCGTTTGCTGAAGCATGTACGGACCTGGCTCTGGATTAGACCTGAGCTAAAATCCTAGCTCCTCTGCTCACCAGCTGGGTGACCTTGAACAAGTTACTTACCTTATTCATGCCTCATTTCCTTTCTCCATTAAAGAAATACTGCCCATGAAGTTCTTAGCCATAAATCGCCTGGTACAGAGTAAACACTTAAAGGTAGCTATTATTTTTGTTTTTTCTAAGAATTACTGGGCGCAAGATGATTAGTGGGGAGCAACACATTCCCATGGAGATTTCTACTTTGGGTGGTTGGAAAGGCTCCATCACAGACCAAGTTAATGGATTCCCTTCACACACCTGTGGTTAAAATTTGTGGCACAGAAAAAAATATAAATTTATTACGTGTCATGAACCTTCAGAGTCAGACGAAACGGTCCGAAATGCACATGTCAAGTCTGCCAGTGTCAAGGAGCTACGATACCTTCCTCTGTCCATCAGAAAGAGCAGCTGGACACCAGGCTGTGAGTTCTTGTAAACAGTTATTCAGTTACGCTCTAGACGTGTCTTCTCCAAGCAGAATGAACTCAGTTCTTTTAACCTTTGCTGAGTATGGTTTTGATTCTCCGTCCCTTTAATCATCTCTGTGGCACTCTTAAAAAAATTTTTTTTTTTATTAGAGCTTTGTGGTTCTATGGTGCTCTTCTGAGTCTTCTCCAAGTTCCCTGTGCTCTTTTTGCTGTGGAGCATCTGATTTCTTCAGGTTTTCCCAGCATGGCCCCTAGCGATGCCATTTCTAGATGCTCGGCAGCACAGCAAAGGTCACGTCAGACAACTTTTTTACACATCCTTTACTTTTCTCCTAAGCTACACTTGCTTCCTTTCTTTGATACCGTAGTGAGGTAGGGATTCTCTTCCCCGCCTTTTCCAGCATCAGGGATCCAGAAGATTCTGGAGGATTCCGGAGGACAGAGGCTTGCCCGACCCGACAGTGCCAGTACCTGCCAGGCTGGGGCCGGGCTGGGTCACTGATTCCAGTGTTCTTTCCACTGTATCCGAGCTCAGGCCTACAGACGGTTTGCAAAGTTACATGGTCATGGAAGTAATTTTCTGCTCTACTTCCCAAGAACTTTGTTTTTCCACCGCAGTTGGATTGGTTTAATTAATCCGACTCCCCCAAACCTTTCCGCAGCCTTCCACTTGACTCTTGACCCTTTGGCACTTTGCCGTGTGGTGGGGCTGAAGGAGCCGGTGCTGAGCGAGCCCATGAACGGGTCTCAGTGGGAAGCTCTAGAGTTAGAGCTCACCCCGCGTGGTCCCTGCTGGGACCTGGCTGTGGGACTCTTGCTCACTGTCACTGTTGAGAAGGAGATTTTATCCCTGTGTGTGGGGGGGATGATAAGCCCTCTCCAGGACAGTCCCCTGTCGCACAGCCCACGAAAGCCCACACTTTCTGAGCAAGTGTGACTTATTAAGTTTGTGATCAAAGTCTGTGGAGGGCGAAGACCCTCTTCAGGAGTGAAGCCAAGGACCCCCCTCTTCATGTTGATGTAGGCTGACTTTCTGATGCTCTAGGATAAATACTGAATTCTGAAGAGGCCGGCACAGACATCACCGTGGATCCAGAGTTCCCCAGGTTTTATATTCCATCCCCGGGGGAAGGAGTTCTAGAAATCACCTGTATGTTGGATATTTAAAAAACAAACTCACCGCAGGTTTGACTGAGTTAACCACTCAGTTAAAATGTTTTAACTTATCCCCACACCCATTTGCCAGAACGGTGGAGGAAGTTCTTTTGAAGTAAAATAGCTGAGGAAGGGTAGTTGCAAGTAAGATCAGAGGGGGAGAGACAGTGGAGATGACACACAGCCGGGTTTCCCCACCATGGGGGAATGGAGGAGGTAATAAACCACTACTTCCTGCCTCAGCCATTAGGATTTAATTAACTTGGGGTGGAGCCCTGTATAAGTTTTGTTTAAAGCTTCTCGTGACTTAAAACAGCCACGCGATCCAACCATCAGAGAGCACGAAGAGGCTGAAACCTGAGGGCCACGCAGCCAGGGCCTCCTGTGCTCACTTTGTTGGGTAAGCTCTGAGCACCAGCCCTGATGCAGGGCAGCATTCACAGGCCAGGGAAGTAGCTAAACAAACGGGGTCATAAGAATTCTCTGAGGTGCTTGTCAAATATGACCATTTCCAGACTCTTCCTTTGGAGGTTATGATTCATGAGTTCTGGGATGGGACACTGCAGTTTGTATATTAAAAAGTACTCTGGAGTCAGGCCTGGTGGCGCATGCCTGTAATCCCAGTGACTTGGGAGGCTGAGGCAGGAGGATCACAAGTTTGAGGCCAGCCTCAGCAACTTAGCAAGACCTTAAGCACCTTGGTGAGATCTGGTCTCAAAATAAAAAAAAATAAAAAATAAAAAGGGCTGGGGATGTGGCTCAGTGGTAAAGTGTCCCTGGGGTCAATTTTTTTCTTGGGGAGGGGAAAGTGCTTTGGATGAGACGTCGGGCAAGGCAAGCTTAGAAAATCTGGGATACACCAGAGTCAGCTGCGAGCTCACCGTGCATACTGATTCTGAAGGACACTCAGAACCAGATTCAGCAGGCCTGTGACAAGGCCCAGGAATCTGCATTCTCAGCGGATGTTCCCAGGGTGGTGGGCGGGTGTGGGTGGTCCCCCGTGTGCTCTTAGAAATGCTGCCCACGAGAGAAGCACCCACGCTGGGCCTCCTCCTGCCCAGGGTGCTCCGAGTCGCCCAGGGCACCGGTTCCCCGTCTGAAACTTCTGTCCTCCCCGCTCCTTGATGTCCAGGTGGCGTTGGGGACCCGGGAAGCCAGGTCCTCTGCTGTTCCACCTCCCGCCTTCACACGTCGCCAAGGCTCCCGAGCGCTGGTCACCAGACCCCGCACTGTGTATCTCTGCTCTCGCAGGCAGTTGAGGGGGAGAGGACATTAAGTGGGGGCACAGGCCCCCTAGTCTGAAATGACAGCATGCGGATTTTCTACAGGTGGACGTTGTTCCCCTTCTACACTGAATTCAAAGGGTGAAGCCACCTGGTGGATTCAGGTTTAAAGGGCACGCGGTACAGAATGTCCTCAGTATTGATTTTCAGAAGGCGTGGAAGCCTGTACCCCTAGTACCCAGGAGGAAGCGGTTCCAGAACCCGCCCCGGGCACCCAATCCATGCGTGCTCAGGTCACGTACGCAAGATGGTGAGTATCTGCATGTGTCCTGTGTACGTCCTCCAATATCCTTTAGATCTTCTGTTGATTGCTTGTAGGACCTGATATAAGGTAATGCCATATAAATAATTTTACATTGTATTGTTGGAGAATAATGACCAATAAGTCTCTATGTGTTCAGTTCAAATGTATTTTTCCTCCAAATATTTTTGAACCACATTTGGTCGAATCCACAGATGTGGGATCCACAGATACGAGAGCCGACTGTACAAGGGGTTTTCCACGTGAACCTTTGACTGAGGGTTGAGAGTGAATTACTGTAGTGAATGTCAGTATCTGTATTGTTGAAGTATATTAGACCACATTTATCATATGATCCAGTTCTAAATGGGTTGAAGGGATTTATTGGCTTAAGAAATTGAAAACTCCAACATTCTAGGAGGCCTCAGGGGTGCTTCCAGTAGCTCCCAGGTTCTGTTTCTCTGAGATGACTTAGGCTTTGCCTTTTCTGGAGGATGGTATTGTCCTCTGAATAAAAAGTGGCTGCAGCAGCTCCAGACTTTTCACATGCAAGCCACACCTTAGAATTGCTCTTCCCTCAACCATTAAACAGAATCCTGGAGTCCCTATGATTAACTAGCTTGGGTTACACGCTCATCCCTGAAACAAGAATAATTAAACCAACTGGTACAGAGCAATCGGGATCCACCCTGGAGACGGGATAAGGAGATATGCAATATTTATGACTGAAACTGGATGAAGTGGAATGGAGGAAACTGACCCCAAAGGCAATGGGTTTTCTTTTACAATATAAATAAGGCAGTACTTCAGATGTGCTGTCTTCTGTTTTTCACTTGAACAGAGAATGAAGATATCTTTGAATGGGGTCAAAATGATCTCCCCAAGCGTTTGAGCCCAAAGTATTTGCTTTTGCCGCACAGCACAGAGGCCAGTCAATTCCACAGGAATAACTGAACCAGCTGAGCGCAGCTGCTCTGCCTTCAGGACTGTTATGGGTCAATCATAATTGTTGCATCTATTAATTTTGCAATTCTTTCCCCACGACTTATCTTATAAACCTTTCACAAGATAGAGACATTGACTGAGGAAATAACTGAGGCTCAGAGGAGTTAAGTAACTTGCCCAAGGTCACGCAGCTGATGAAAACTTAAGTAAGCCTGACTTGGAACCCAGGTGTACTTGCTAACAAAGAAAAGTTCATGTTTTACCCTCTCATGTTTTTGTCTGTTAGGAAACAGTGAAATAGGATTTAGAAAGAATATTAATCCTGCTTTAGTACTTAATCTCTCTTTCTGTCTTTTTCCTGTATTGGGGATAAAGCCCAGAGTCTCAAAAGTGCTAAGCAAGTAATCTATCACTAACCTACACCCTCAGCCCTTGCTACCTAGTTTCTTGATTCCTTGTCTCTGAAACAGAAATACGAAAACAGGCCAATTTCTTTTGGATTCCGCCAACAATGGATAATAACTAAACATTCACAATTGAAGGAATTTTTGGCACAAAAACATTAAGAAAAGAATAGCCATATCCCCAGCAGTAACATCTTTTTATCCTGGAGACTGAACCCAAGGGCACTCTACATGGAGCTACATCCCCAGCCTTTTTTACTTTCTATTTTGAGGCAGAGTCTCATTAAGTTGCTGAGGCTGGCCTCCCACTTTCAATCCTCCCATTTCAGCCTCCAGAGTAGCTGGGATTACAGGAGTACACCACCACATCCGGTTCCTGTAGTACTGTTCATAAAAGCCGAAGTCCTCGAGGCCATGAGAGGTGCTGCCCTCGCTCATTACACCCCCACTTTACATTTCCTGGATCACGGCTGAGGAAACGTGGGGAGCTCAAAGGATTTGCAACCGCTAGTGGCTCCTGGTGGCGCCATGGTGCAGGGCGGGCGTGGAGCGCCACCCCTGCCTCATGCCCTAGCGGAAGAACCTGGTTATTGGTCTGTGAAGACTCTTCTTGGCAGAGCCTTTTCTCCCAAGGCACACGGGTTTTGGGAAGGGGACTGAGGTGTCATCTGTCGTTTCCGGTTAAGGAAGACGATGAGGGAGAGACCCGGCTACCTGGGCGCCTTCCAGCCACAGGGCTGGGTTCCAGGCGCACCAGGTGACTTTAAACTGCGACCAGGAGGCATCCTGTACCTTCTTCAGTGAGCTGGCTGTGCTGGGTGATGTTTTTCCTGCAGCAAAAGGACTGACATGTTTTAATAAGTTGTCACTAGGCAGCCAAGGTTGGGGCCGAGTGTAGACTTAACCCACTTTCAATGAGCCAGTACAGAAGATGGAATGGAGAGCTGAATCCGAGAAGCTGTGTTGGTCATGGTGGAGGGGCGTCTTGGGGGCTGCCCGATGGAAAGAGGTCGCCCCACACCCTGGGAGGGCTTCACCTAACGATTCACCGAATCTTTCTAAAGTAAAAGTCGCGTCCCTAAAGATCAAGGCGCTGTGGGCCTCGCTGCAGGGGACAGGTAGCACCGCGGGAGGTCATCTTGGGAATCTGGCACTATTCGAAATGAGGGCGCAGGCCCCAGGGCCTCTTAGGACATTTGAAAACCCCAAACAAAGTCAAAACAAACACCGAGTCTATGGCAGGAAGCGTGTTGGCATGAGCTGGGCCAGAGGTGTGGACACGGAGAAGCCAGGGAACCAGGCCCCGGCTCACCCCTGGGTCCTTCACTTAGGAAGGAAGCGAGGCTTGATCTGCAGTGAGGCTGGGAGCCTTCGCCACACCTCTCAGGTTAAGCTGGAGTCAGCCGGATAGAAGGTGGGACTGTGACTCGGTGACTCAGGAGGAGGCCGTCCTGGTGCTGAGTCCTGAGGCTGGGCCCTGGCCACGCCCGCCCGGCCCCTTGGCCTCTTGTCTACTCACCCGGGTTCTCAGGCTTTGTACTTCTTGCTCTGCCAAGGCATGGCATATCCGTTGTTTGCTGGGACATTGACTTTGTCGAATGTGAGAGGGATATGTGAGATTTTCAAGAATTAGTTTCATTCATTTTTTTAAAAAAATTTTGTCCTGGGGATGAGGCTTGGGCTGGCTAGGCAAGCCCTCCAACTACACCCCCAGCTCCTCATTCATCCTTCGTCACCCTGTTGAAGTAGAAGGACTAGACTACCTGATGGTTTGGAAATAGGAACTTGAACATACCACTTAAAGGTGAAAGAACTTGGCTTAGTTCATGGCTTCTCAGCTGTGTGGCCTTAAGCAAATCAGTAACTTCTCTGTGTCATATCCCAGGGTATAAGGTTAGAGATTTGCTCTAGATGGATTCTGAGGTTCCCTGTAGCTCCAAAGATTCAAACCCAGACTCAACTGGAGATGTATTTTAGCTGACACAGGCCTGTCCTTCCTTGCTTTAATGGAGAGTCAGTTCTGCATCCTTAAGAGTCACCAGCAAGTCCATGCAGGAAGGAAAGACGGGGGAGGGACTCAGTCCTCATCACTGGAGGTGTGGAAGGACTTGTTAGGAAAGATGGGCTCGTGCCTTTAAATTTGTCTCAATTCCCAGGAACATTGGGCAACATTTCGACCTAATCATTCTCGAAGCTTCACTTTTTCTTAAGAATTAAAATCTCGGTGACCCGCCTCTCAGGATCCCAGGTAGTCTTAACACACGGGGGTGGTTTCTTATTCCTCTCATTCCTGTTCCAGTTCCTTTCCCCCTTTTCTGTCCCCTTGGCTGACATTTTACAAGCAGTCACAGACTTAGGTCTCTTTCCTCTTGCGTGCCCCCAGGGCCAGCCTCCCCAACCCCCCACTCATTTGGTGATTGCAAGCAGTTAGTTAAAATCCAGATCGAAGGATCAGTTACCCTGGCTTGAGAATTTATGCACTTCTAAGTTACGGGCATTTGACTTTTTATTTGGCATCTTGATTGATTGACACCTGAATCAGTTAGCGGCCCAGATGTTACAGTGTGGAGGCAAGGTGTCCCCCCGCCAAGCTCCTGTGAATGCAGAAATACTCAGAGGTAAAATGATTAGATGGTGAGAGCTGTAAGCTAATCAGTCCATCCTGGTTTGAATGGGTGGTCCGGGTGGTAAGTGCAGGTAGGTGGGCGTGGCTGGAGGGGGTGGGTCACTGGGCGTGACCGGGAAGGGTCCTTCTTCCTATGACCCCTCTCCCTCCCCTTTGCTTCCTGACCCTGCAGTGAGCTGGGCAGCTTTCCTCTGCTGGACCCTTTCCCATGATGAGCTGCCTCACCTTGGTCCCTTGGCCTTCTATGAACTGAGACCTCTGAAACTGTGAGCCCTGGATAAACTTTTTGTCTTCTAAGTTATTCTTGTATGTCGGTCACAGCCATGAAAATGCTAGCTAAATGCCAGGGATCTTAGGGAAGCCCTGTCCTCCCTGTCCCATGGTGACATCAAAACCACATTTTTATCAGCTTCAGATACCTTTGTGTAAACCTGGGGTTCTACCTAGGGTGTCTTATTTGGCAAAATCATAGACTATCACAAAAATTTTTTAAAAATGTGAACGGTCCATCAAACCTTGAAAGCAACTTCAGGTAGTGTACAGAGTCTCGCCAAGTCCTTGCTGTGCCTGTGCCCACGTTTGCCACACTGCAGGAACGTTTGTTCTCAATGGCTGGTATTTCTGCGAGCCCATGCTATTGTAAAAATGCAGCTTTGAATAGCTTCACTTACTTATCAGCGCTTTCATGCAAGGCAAATATTCAGTTGAAGACGGCATGCTTTGGGCTTCTGATTAGATCACAGAAGTATAAATATCACAGGGCTTTTATGTGTTTGCACGATGTGAACCAGCAAAGTTCTTTCTCTGACCCTTTAGTTTTAATATAAGCCTGTTTAGAGAAGCATGCTATTTTCTCACCGCTGTTCTTGCTCTGTATACTGCTCTCTGGTTTCCATTACTTGAATAAGTAGCAGGTTTACAGATCAAATAAAAAATTAAAAACAAGAGCAACCCACCAACCTTACAGAATCCTGCTCTGCCTCACTGATGGCCAGGAATGCTTGTCCCCAACTGGGCTGCGGGGATAGGGGTTGCAGAGGAATGACTTGGACAGTAGGAACTCAGCGCAGCAGCTCTCCTGCCCGGGACGCATCCACTGCACCGTCTAGCAAAGTCTCCTTTAATAATGGAAGTGCTAGGCTCCTCGGCTGGATTTAAGCATTTAAAAAATATAATGGTTTGCATACTGTGCAGTGATTTGTAAAATGTGAATGCCTACAAAAGCCGTGGTTACCCAGCAGAACATTATCTTATTTTTAGTTACACAACCAGTAAAACAGCTGGAGGTCTAAAATCATGGCCTAGCTCTAAATGCATTACTACATTTTATCCATGCAGCAAGGGCCTGTCCTTTCAGCTAGGCGATAGGAGAGAGCAGAGTGATTACTGGCAAATTAACACTTCCAATTTTAATAGAGAACCAGGGCCCTACATAAAAGCATTGGAATTAGAATCTGCGCCAGTTAGACGTAGTACAGCTTATAATGTGCCTTGGAATTGCACTAATATCCTACCACATTTTATAATCAAACGAACCTTATTCATGAGTCAAGAAGTAATATCTACCCAACTTGACTGCAGAAGTTACCGGCAAAATATTCTACTTTATAGCTTCTTAGCATAGTTAATAGAGTCATCTTGGCAATAATAGCAAAATAGGATTGGCACTTTGAGAGCTGTGCTTGTTTTTGTTTTCTCTGTAAATGTGTGATGGAGTCTATGGCGTCCCATGCCCTTTACCTTTAAAAGCAACCTTTGCAGCCTGGTCAGTCGTTTTCATATGGCAGACCCAGAAAATGTTGGTTCCCTTGCACAAAATTGCTGACGTTGACCCTTTTGACTCCGGAAATGGCAATTTCATGTCGTCTGATTCCAAGAAGTTTAACCAACACACACACACACACACACACACACACACACACACACACACCCATACCTGTGGTTTATGCACTTATTTGTCATAAATACTGTGAATTTTGAAAGCAAGCATTCCTGATCTTTCCCCCTCATGGGTAGTTGTCTAGGAGTTGCTTGAGGAGGGGGTGAGCTATAGTTTGGATCCAGAATGTTCTCCAAAGGCCCATGTGCTGAAGGCCAACTGGGTACCACTGGGAAGTGGTGGAACATTTAAAAGGTGGAGCCTAGTGAGAGGTCTCAGGTCACTGAGGGCGGACTCCTGAAGGGCACTGCAGGCCCCTGGTCTCTTCCTCTCTCGGTCCTGTCTCAGAGACAAGGTGAGCAGCTTTGCTCTGCCTACACTCCCTTCTTTGATGTACTGCTTCACCACAGGCCCAAAAGTAATGGGGCTAACAGACCATGGGTTAAAATCTCCAAGATGGTGAGCCCGAACAAACCTTTTTTCTTCATAAGTTGATCATTTCAGTTATTTGGTATAGCAATGGAGAGCTGACTCACACAGGGTGCTAAGCTTCCCACACACTACATCTGCTGCTCTCCCAAGTCAGGCTGTAGTACGATAAATAGAGATAGGTCCAACGTACAGTGGGTCAACTTGATGAGTTTTTGGCTGAGAGTGCATCGACTCATGATTTTTTGACTTTATGTGGGTACAAGTGATAAGTATTCCATATGAACACTACTGCCTTGAATTTTGAACTTGGCTCATTTCCCGGGCTAGCAATATGAGGGCTGAACCTTTCTCCCAATGCTGGTCAGCAAAAGTGAACTGCAGTTTTCAGCCAGTCATTAGATAACAAGGGGAAGCAACCGCTATTCCATGGTGTGCCCTGTGGCTAAGCTAGAATATTCCGTGGGTCAGGTAGATTAAAGGTACTTTATAATTATGATATTTTCAGTGAAAGGTGGGTTTATTGGAATGTAACCATATCAGAAGCTGAATAGTATCTATACAGACAACACATTTTTGTTTTAGTAAAATGGGCATAAATGCATCCTTGTGACATTCATTGACATAAATTAAGTCATGCAAAAACAACCACTTGACAAATTCCCTGGGCTCAGCCACTGAGTTCCTTTAGAAGGAAATTGTGAAGCCCTGGTGCTTCTGCTTCCCTTCAGTCACCCCTTGTACCCCAACCTTTGACCCTTGGCATCAACCAGAGTGACATCATCTCTGAAATTTTAGGTTCAACCATCCTCTTTAGTCCCAGATTTTCCTCCTTCCAGTTCAGCCAATCACTCTCTGGAACGTCTTGTCTCCTTGAGACATTTAGTGCCTCAACTTACCTTTTGCCCCATTAATCGTTTAAAAATCGTACCTTCTCATTATTTGGTGTTGACTCACCAACAGAAGGCAGTGAACTTTATAGTTATTTTGTATTTTGTTGAACATTCATGCCAATCATTTATGGCAGAGTCTGTGGACTTTGTTATGAAGAAAAACTGGTATTTTTCTCATCCGTATTCCTTTTGAATCTTTTCTTTCTGCACAGTACAGTGGTACATAAAGAGACGTTCTATGTCTTTTTTCCCCCTGATTTTAGAGCTATTGATTTTTAATGCTTCACCATTCAGTTTGCATTAGTTTGTTTAAATTGTCTTTACAAAGTTAAGGATGTTCTTGTCAATTTTAAATTGTTGAAATCTGAATGCTTCCCCTCCCCCGAACATGTTGAGATAATCAAATGGTTTTCCCATTTAATCAAAGTGGTCACTTAAGGTGATCAGTTTTCTCACAACAAATCAAAGCTAAACCCAATTTTCAGGATATGTCTTTTGAACACATATTTGTTCTACTAACATCTTCATTAGGTTTTATATTAGCATTCATGTGTGAGATTTGCCTGTGATTTTTTTTTTTCTGTAGTTCCTCCCTGGTATTGATATCAAACATCATGAAAGGAATTGGAGAATTTCCACTTTTTCTCTTTCCTGGAATACTTTATAAAATTTCTTTAAAAGTTTGCTAAATTTGCCATAAAAGGCCAGGGTCTATTGTCATTATGAGAAATTTTTGATTACATTAATGCCCAGAGAACCCATTTGGCCTCTGGTTCTTTCTGAGTTAATTTTGGTAAGTTAAATTTCTTCCTGTGAATTTCTCCATTTTGTGTAGTTTTGGGAAATTTACTGACTTCTTGTTCCTAAGATTTTATTTTCCTTTTGGATCTTTGTAGCATCTGTAGTTTCAACTCTCTGTCACTCCCAATAATGTTTTATATTATCTTCTCTCTTCTCTTAATTAATCTTATAAGTTAGATCCAATTTTGGCTTCATCGATCTCTATTGCATGTTTGTTTTTTGTTTTATTGATTTCTTCTATTTGATTTCTGCTCTATTCTTTTTGACTTCCTTCTCTGCTTCTTGAATTTGGTTTTCTTGTTTTTTTTTTTTTTTTTTCTAACTTCGAAGTTTGCTATTTTGTCCATTTTCAGCCTTTTCTCCCATTACTATAAGCATGGAAAGCTGAAGTCATTTCTGTAAGTTACATTTTAGTAGCATCCCATGTTTCAAATATGTTTTCTCATTGTTCTCCCATTTTCTAATTTCCATCATAAGGTCTTTCATTTTTCCTCACAAGTTATTTGGAAGCAAGGCTTAAATTCCCTAATGAATGTTTTGTTTTGCTTTCTTTATTTATTTGGTTTTATTTTTGTTATTGGTTTTGAATTCCATTTTTTATTGTTTTGAAAGAACTTGTTGTTTTGAAATGAATTTTTAAAAATGTAGTGAGACTGGCTTTATTGTGTAGTATAATATGGTCCATTTAAAAAATATCCAGGGCTTCTTTGAATATATATTCTTTAATGTTGGGTAATATATAAATCTAAACTTGTTAATTAGGCTGCTAAAATGTCTTATAGTTTAATTTCTTGTTGGTTTTGTTTGCTTGACTTATACAGTTATTGGTAGGGTTATGTTAAAATATTCTACAAAGATGGTTTGTTAGTAAATTTGTCCTTACAATTTTGTTAATACTTTTCTCCTTTAATATTAACTATATTTTTAGGATCCACAATTATGTATGCAAAACTTTAGAATTGATCTTTCATTCTTTCTTGTTCTTTTCTTTTGTGTGTTTGGTGTTGGGGATTGGGAATTGAACATAGGGTCTTGTGCATGCTAGGCAAGAGCTGTACCCTGAGCTACAGAGCCAGCCCTAGAATTGCTACATCTCTGTGTGTGTGTGTGTGTGTGTATCAAAGCTTTTGTAATATGGAGTGAGATTGACCCTATTAATTTAGGAATACTTTTTTCTTAAAGCATTATTGTTTAATAATATTTTAGCTACTACCCTGTCTTTCTTTTGGCTAGTACTTTCAACTTTCTGTGTCCTTATGCTTTAAATATGTCTTAAAAGAACTAATGGTTACATTTGTATTTTTATTGAGGATGTCAAACCTTTGATGTGTTCAGTTTTAGTTCAATTTGTCACACCTTTCATGTTTTTCTATTTCCTTCTTTTGGATTGATTTTCTTCTTGATTGTTTTTTACTCTACTGGTTTGGAAGTATTAAGTTATAATTTAGTCCTAGTTAACCTTAGGCACTTAACATGCTTACTTAATAAGTTAATTAGTATTTTCCTTCCTTCCCAATATACCACACAATCTGATTACCCTAGCACCCATGTGCTATTTTGATTCTCTCTGCATTTTTAATATCATAAGCAGGATACTTTATTTTTGTATTCAGTGTTTGCTTGGAGTTCATTAAATGCTCATTGCTATCTTTACTCCACGTTTTTGTTTGCTTCTTATTTTTATTCTGAGATTTCCTTTTCCTTGCTGATGTTTTTCTTCAATGTATTAGTTTATTTCCTTTAATAAGGAGTTGGTTGTAAAATTTCTTATTTTTTCTGTGTTCAAAAGTGTTTTGGCTTCTTTCTAAGTGTAATTTACACAGGCAGTTTTTTTTTTTCCCTTGACACTTTGAAGACACGAGTTTACTGCTTTCTGGTTTTCATTGCGTTCTGAATCTATAAATAAATTTAAAAAAATGAACAGTCTTTTCTGTCTCTCCTTTGAAGGTCTTCTCTTTTGCTTTATTATTCTTCAGCTTCACTGTACTAGTCTAGGAGCAGATTCATTGTAGTTTCCTTATCTGAGCTTTGTCCATGAGATCTGAAAAATTCTTTCCCATTTTGTTCCCAAATGTTACTTCTCACCATTTTCCTGTGCTTCCCAGGAACTCTGATTTAATGTAACTTCCTGTTGCTCCCCATGATCTAGTTGTCCCTCAGTGCTGCATCTAGCTAATAATTTTAGTACTACCTTCCTGTATGACTCCTTTCAGATGTATCTAGTCCTTTGCTGAATCCACATATCATATTTTAAATCTTTAGTTCTTATTATTTTCATTTCTATACATTCTATGTGGTGTTTTTTCAAAACTTATTGCAGTCTTCTTTCTCCTTACTCATAATGTCAATGTATCTTTTTATTGAAACATATAATAAAACATTTGCAAACCAGGAAACATCTCTTTCAAAATGTTTTCAAAATATATTGATACTTAAGGTCTGTGGGTTTGATTCTGCTGTTATTTCTGCTGATTTTTGCTCTTGGTCCCTTGAATGGGGAGTCATGTGCTATGGAATTTTATCTACCAAGATTCCTTTTAAAAAGATTTAAATTGGTGCATAATAATTGTACATTAACAGTGAGTTTGACTGTGACATATTTGTACGTGTGTATAACATAATTTGATCAAATTAATTCTCCATACCCTTGCATTCCCTCTCCTTCTCTCTTCCTCCAGCCCTGTCTTCTACTCTGCTGGTTTCCCTTCAATTTTCATGAAACCCATCTCCCCACTTCCTTTCTCTCTGACTTCCACATATGAGAGAAGACATACACCCTTGTCTTCCTGAGCCACTTATTTCACTTAACATGATGCTCTCCAGTTCTATTTCCTGCAAATGATACAATTTCATTCTTTATGGAAAAATAAAATTCCATTGTGTGTGTGTATGTGTGTGTGTGTGTGTGTGTGTGTATGTGTACTGCATTATCTTCATCCATTCATCTGTTTTTGGACTCTTAGACTGGTTCCATAACTTGGCTATTGTGAATTTTGCTGCTATAAACATGGGTGGGCATGTGTCACTGTAGTATGCTGACTTTAATTCTTTAAGATTAAACACGGTGTTGTTTCACAGAAATTCTTTGCAACCTAGACGCAGCATTTTTCCAGAGAGGAATTTGCTTTTGTCAGGAGCCTGGGGTCACTATCAGCCAGTAACCTTTTTAAAATAAATTCTTGGCTGAGGATTCTTTGGACTACCATTTTTATTAAGAGGTCTCCCATGAGTTTAGCAGTTTAACTTCCTTTGGGTGCTGTGTAGCCTGTTGTTCCCCACACCTCTTGTAACCATCCAAAAGAAAGGGTGATGGCTTGGAACGAGGTTCCACCCCAGAGCTCCTGTGTTAACACAGGCATATTCAGGGGTGAAGTGGTTGGATTCTGAGAGCTGTAACCTAAACAGTTCACCCTCGCTTGAGTGACTGGGTGGTAACTGTGGGCAGGTGGGGTGAGGCTGGAGGTGTTGGGTCACTGGGGGTGTGCCCTGCATAAATGCACCTTTCCTGTTTCTCCTTCCTTCCCCCACCTTTCCCTCTGCTCCCTGACCCCATCATGAGCTAAGCAGTCTCTCTTCACTGAGTCCTTTCCCTATGATGTGCTGCCTCACCTTGGGCCCAGAGCAATGGAGTTGACCATCTATGGACTGAGACAGCTAAAACTGTGAGCCCCAAATAAGCTTTTCCTCCTCTAAGTTGTTCTTTTTTTATTTTTGAATATTTTTAGTTGTGGATGGACACATACCTTTATTTTATCTATTTATTTTTATGTGGTGCTGAGGATCAAACCCAGTGCCTCGCCTGTGTAAGGCAAGTGCTCTACCACTGAGCTGCAATCCCACCCTCTGAGTAGTTCTTGTTGGGTATTTTGGTCACAGTGATGAAAAGCTGACTGAAAGAAAAGCCCAAGGTCTCTAGAGAACTGAGTGATATCAATGTGGTCAGTGTGCTTCTGATGTCGTTCCTGAAAAAGACCCAATTTGTTCATTGTGCAGCATGCTAATCACTAAGGTGATGAGCCTTGCAAAAGACAAAGTTTATTCGTGGGATAGCCAAGCAAGAGCCAGTCTCCAGTCTGCCTCTCGTTGCATGGGAAGGAGTTGAGGGATACCTATGGCATAAAAAGCAGGGCAGTCAGAGGTGTGGGGAGGCTCTGGCCATGTTGTCTTGGGAGGTAGATAAAAATGAGCTAGCAGGTAGTCTGTACATGCATAATCACACTTCATCGTTCTTTATCAGGTGCATTTTTAGAAGGTGGTGGTGCTAGTATGGTCTTCTGATGTCAGAAGGATGTCAAAAGATCAGTCACCATGCACTTGGGCAGGCCTAAGTGAAGGGTCGGTGGTTTCTACTGGTTTGAGCTAGACAAAAAAAAACCTTTCAAGTTCATGAAAAACAACTGACCCACACATCAGAGGTGGTATCTATAGCAAAGCTAGTGCAAGTCTAATAATATGTTGCTCAACTATGTGACCTTTAAAATTGGTGATAAATACAAGTAGCTAAAAGCAAGTGAAACAAGTTCAAGTCTAATGGGTTTATTCAGGTTCCCCTGGGTTTCAGTGTTTCCAGGCTTATCTCCTCTTATGGGTTTAACTCCTACTTCAAGCAAGTCTCTTTGTTCCTTCTTAGCTTCTTCTTCTTCTTTTTTTTTTTTAATATGGTTTTAGTTGTAGCTGGACACAATACCTTTACTTTATTTATCCATTTCCTTGTGGTGCCGAGGATTGAACCCAGTGCCTTACGTGTGGTAGGCAAGCGCTCTACCATGAGCTACAACCCCAGCCCCCTTCTTATCTTCTTGATCTTTGATCTTCAAATATTTTAAGGCTCAGTTCTTAGAATTCTCTTTTATCTATAGAGTTGTCCTTCAGTAACTATGGACGCCCCCCGTCAAGAACACCAAAATTTATGGGTGCTCAAGTCCCTTCTATAAAGTGGTGTGGTATTTGCAAATAACCTACACATATCCTTCCATACACCATAAATTATCTCAATTACTTACAACACCTAATACAAGATAAATGCTTTGTAAATAGTTTCAATACTGTATAATTTGGGGAATGATGACTGGAAAATAGTTTGTGTATATTCAGTACACATGCAGTTTTTTAATAGAACATTTTTGATCAGTGGTAAGTTTGGATCTTAAATGTCTCCTCAAAGTTCATGTGTTTAAAACTTGATTCCCGAAGTAGCAGTATTAAGAGGTGGGCTTTTAGGAGGGGATTGGATCATGAAGGTTCTACTTCATGAATGGATTGATTCGCTGATGGACTTATAGCTTCGGGAGGGGGTGGAAACTTTGGGAGGTGGGGCCTAGTTGGAGGATCAAGGTCACTGGGGCTGTGTTCTTAAAGAGTATATTTTCTACCCAGCCCCTTTCTCTCTCTCTTTTTCTCTCCTCTGCTATTTCTTGGCTTCCATGATGTTAGAAACTTTGCTCTACCACTTGCTTCCTGCCATGATGCTCTACCTCACCACAGGCCCAGAAGCAACAGAGTCATATGACCTCTGAAACCATGAGCCAACAAGATAATTTTATTCTATAAGTTGAATGTTCTCAGGTATTTTGTCACAGCAACTGTGAACTGTCATGTGACTGAATCCATAGATAACTTGTGGATACAGAGGGTTGACTGTACTCCTTTGATGGCTTTGTCTAAACTTACAGGTCCAAGTCCAGTAATACATGGATTATCTTCCATTTATATCTCCAGCCCAGACCTACATCTAACTTCCTTTTTGATTTTCCCATTTGGATTTCAATATCTCAAACCAAGTGTCTGAGCTTTGCCCACCAAATTAATTTCTTTTAAAATTTTCCTCCCTTTAGCTAATTGCAGCTGCTGCTTTTAATTTAGAGTCATTGCTGAATCCTTTCTTTTCCCGTCCCACATTGATTCCACAAATAAATCTTGGTAGTTTCACCCTTGGTCTGTGTTCACCATCTGATCATTTCTTTTCACCTCCACAGCGACCAGTCTCATCCATGTTACTGTAAGGTCTCATTTGAATTTACTGCAGTAGCTTTAAGTACTCTGCCTGTCTCTGCCATTGCCCGCTTCAGTCTGCTCCCAACCCAACAGTCAGGGTGGTCCTGTTAGGATGTAATTCAGATCATATCACCCCTCTGCTTATAGTCCTCAGAATGAAAGGCAGAGTTTTTGCAATAGTGTTGAGGCCCTACAATCTGGTTCCCATTACATGCCTGACCTCATTTCCTACTACTGTCCCCTGCATTCCCTCTTACAGCCACACTGGTCTCCTAGTCATGCTGCCCTTTCAAGGTCTTTGCACCAAAGGTTCACTCTGCTAGGAGTATTCTTCCCCCAGGTCTCTGCTCACTTCCTTATCTTTTTCAGGTGCCCACCCAATGTCCACTCCATGTCTCAGGGAGGTATTTTCAGACCACTCCATTGAAGGCTGTTCTTCCTTCAGTTTTCCTTTTCCCATCCCTACCCAATGTACTTATCTTCTAGCATGTTTATTTTGCTTAATATCTGCTACTCCAATGGGATGCAAGTTTCTTCAGGTAGGATATTGTGTGTATTTTATTGATAGATGCTCAGAACCCAGAACAGTGCTCGGCACATGGTCAGCTTTCAACAGAGTTGTTGAGTGGATGGATTGAATAAGTAGAATAATCAGCCCATGGATAAAGATAGGCATGACAAAATAGGACATGATAATTTTTTCAAAGGACTCAAATGTTGTCATCTTTTCATGGAACAGGGGAATGAATTAAAAGGAGATATCATGGATGTGTGTGTGTGTGTGTGTGTGTGTATGATATGCCCTTAAATGTAACCATGTATTTTGAAAAATTATCAAGTGCTGTTTTTCACAAGTCCTCAAGATCATTGTGAAGGTATTTATTCTTTATGATGTCAAAGCTGTCAAAAAGAATCACTTATTTTATTTCTTTTGATTACTCCACAACATCGGTTATTTTTCATTTCTTTCTACTTTCTACATTTTAATTTTTTTCCCTAGCAATGCTCAAACCAGAATTATTTCATATTAACTAAGACTTGATTAGTCCAAATAAATAAGTAAATAAAATAAGATTGTTCCAAAAGCAATATCAAAATAAGCAAACAACAGCATAATGATTTGTAGATGTCTATAAGTTATTAAATTTTATCAAGCTTATTTCTTAAGCAGTCCTGATGGTGACCTCTGAAAGGTGACCCTTCCTAGTTCATTAGGATATTCAGACTTTTTAACATTCCTTATTATGTGGCCATTACTCTATCTTCTTATATTTTCCTGTTAGTATATATAAGAAGTATTGAACTTTCACTCACCATGAACTTGAGTGTACAAGAAACAGCTTAAAAAACTTAAAAGAAAAACTCCACTTAATTTCTAAATTGAGCCCTAATCCACTAATGGTAGGCACTGAAACCTATCCAATTAGGGGTAATTCTCCCTGGGGCTGTATCTGACTCGTAGAGAGCTCTGTTTTGTGGTGAGTCGAAGGGACAGCCTCTGGTCTTCTGTCCTGTTCACTGACACAGCTGTGTATGATCACACCAGGCTCTCTGATTGTGGTCCACACCCTCTTGAGTCCAGCTCCTTCTGGTTTTGAGGTTCTCTCTGGCTCCCTAGTTTTCTTGGTACTTTTCTTCTCTGTTTGGAAGTTGGTAGGCATGAGAGGTTATCTGGATGCTCTCTTACACCTCCCTGGGCTGCAACTCAGGGAACCACCTCAGACCCACCCCATGTCTCTTCACCAGACTGGTGAGGGGGACTCCAAAGTTTCTAAACTTCTGAAGCTTCCCTTGGGAACCCTGGTCTTCCCTGTTCTCAGATACCTGTCTGGAATTTTTATTAATTACCCTCCCTCCAGAGATTGCCTTGGAGGGTGATCCCAGGACAGGTATAGAGAACTTCCTTATGTATCCGCATCACCGTCTACATTTGTAATTCTCCTTTCAACTCCCTGCCCAGTCCAATGGAGCTGCCATTTAATTTTTGGCTACACTCTTTCCAATCTATTGTTTATGTCATAAACTTTATGTGCTTCAAAGGCTCAGTCTGTTGAAACTCAAAAACTCAGCTCTTAAAACCAAAACCATCAGCATCCATGACTGTTCCCTCTACTGTGAGTACTGTGGGTCAGTTCTGAAATTGAAGCCTAAGTCTGATTGCGTTCTTTCTCTTTCTTTGCCTTTTGATGGAACCCTAATATCCAGGAGACAGTAGGTGCTTCTGATTTGATGAATGCTCAGGAGTGTGGGTAGGGAAGCAAAGGGCAAAGGTAAAAGGGATGTAGGGACCAAAGTCCTCCTGGATCCCAGTGAATTAGTGTTTATCAATAGACCCCAATATCTTTATTTAAAAAATTCTCATTAAAATATTTTGCATTTTTTCCTGTTGTCTGTGAGACTGTTTATTTCTTTAGCTGCTCTTTGCATGGTCTTAACTATTTATTTATAATTATTATTCCTTATTTTTTCCAGTTTATGAAATAATCACAGAAAGTTATTTATCTGTGATTCTTTCTACCAAAGGGTGTGTGAAGATCATCTCAATCTTAGTAAAGAAAACTCAAGATCTATCATAAAACTGTGAAGACCATAATCATATTTGAAAAATGGACAAGGATTTTTTTTTAAACAACTTTAATGGATCTCCCCAAAGCAGAGTGTTAAAGCTGATTTGATTTTCTATTTATTGGCCATATGAAGACTAAGACCAAGGCCCCTTTCTATGCCATGCTCTGGATCTTGAATGACAGCCCAGGGAGTTCCTGTGAGAATCACACTTAACCCCTTGTGGTTGTACAAGGCCATATGCTGACTCAGGACTTCAGTTTTCCCAGGACACACATGGATCTTGTGGGAAGCTATGACTTCCAGTAAGCCCAACACACGTTCTGGAGGCTCACTGTGGGTTTCCTTTTGCACCCTTTTCTTGAGATCTGCTTCCTGAGAGGGACAGATAGAAGCATTCATAGCATATTGGTTCCTGGGAGTGAAGGACTGGGTATGGACAGGACAGAGGGAGGGAGAAGCAGAAGAGAAAGCCATTATTTCATCTTTCCGTATCCATGGGTCCTACATCTTCAAATTCAAGTAATCATGAATAGAAAACACTTTAAAAAATTGTGTACTAAACATGTATATACTTTTATTATTCCATAAATAATAGAATAGTTATTTACACAGCATATACATTGTGTTAGGTATTATAAGTAATCTAGAGATGATTTACCATATACAGAAGAAGAGGAAGTTTGTAGATTATGTGCAAATTCTATACCATTTTATCTGAGGGAGTTGAGCATCTTTAATATTTATAGCAAGTGTGTTCTGGAGATCTCAACTAATATAAACCCATTTTTTTCTAAAATGAGTTGAACTCAAGTCCTTCCCTGAACTATGGTATGGGAAAAATAACCAACAACATGGAGACAATTCCGAAAAATCAGTTAATCAATAACTGAGGGAAAAGGGTGCAATATTGAACTCTAAATCTTTTGTTAGAGAGGTCAGTTCTTTGGAACTCTCCAATCATTACTCTCTGTTGAAGCCCAAACCCTACTCTTGTATTCTGGTAATATGAATAGCGCCAGACATATTTTTCTTATGTCAAAAAAAAAAAGAAAGAAAGTAGAGACAAACATTGCTTTAGTTTAAATGATTTCAGAAACTGTGCTAATTCTAGAGGACCCATTCACAGTAATGGTGAAACCAAATAAAACTCAGTTTAAACACAGTTATCCTTCTTTGCCTCTTTTTTCCCCTAATAACAGAGCATTTATTGGATGCAACAAAGCAGGACCTGACATTTTCAGGTTGGATAATGTACACAATCCAAATCTCTCGTTTCAGTATATGAATGTGTGGTCTCACTGTAATCTTTATGAAGGCCTCAGCAACTTAAGAGTTCACCTTTCAGAATCAGTTAAAGGAAAATTTTAAAAAGATGCCAAAGTAAATGCAAATAGAAGCTGCCTTTGGTTCGTCCTTGGGATGTTATATATTTGGTATCAGAAGACTAAAAAAGACACCTGAAAGGAGCATGCCTTCCACATATAGAGACATGTTTATGACTTAGCGGAGTTGCTCCATCCCCAGCTGTCTGGGGCTGGGTCAGAACATGTGTTTTTAATAGTTTCCAGACCTGCCAGTGGGAACAGTATCGCCAATGAGTTCAATGTGGCTTGCACACAGAGTGAGAGAGAGACAGACAGCTAATAGGTATTCTACAGAGTTTAGATGGGTCTTCGTTGTTGTGAAAGATGCTGAGAATATGATGCTGAGCTTGACATAATCCAGACATGTGGGGCTTTGTTAAAAGGGGTACCATGTGAAACCTTTTTATTCCATGGTATTTGTTGTACAGGGAACATCTATTTTTAAAATGTTTTTGATTCTTGACAAAGATTCCCAGACATGGGGTAGTTACCTTTTGTCTTCTGTTCTACCAGAATACTCAAGTCTGGGTAATATATAAGAAAAGAAGTTTATTTTGGATCAGAGTTCTGGAGACTGGGACTCCAGTGGGGGCCTATGTTGCCTCAACTCATGATAGAAAGCAGAAAAGTGAGCGGGTGCATGTGAAAGAGCCCAAACACAAGGGGCAGCCCTTTTAATAACGACATACTCTGTGTCTCTGGTCCTGTGAGAGCAAGAACTCATTCACAAAAGAAAGGCACTAATCCCTCTTAATGACCCAAACACCTCTTAAAGGCCCGCCTCCCAGCACTGCCACAAGGGCAATCAGATTTCAAAATAAATTTTGGAGGGGACTGTACTCACCCCATAGCAGTAGATAGGTGAGGAAGAGTGTTGCCCCAATATGTGATTTCCCTAAGTGCTTATGAGCAGACCCCTATAATGTCACCTTAGAAACAACCCCTGTTTTATGAGATGAAAAGGTGAACAGAGAGGTATGTATAGGAGTAAAGTGTCACTGAGCTTAGTTTCATCGCGCTGAGCTCTTTTACAGTCATGGCCAGTACAAATGGCCTTGGCAAAAGCCAGAGGGCTTTCAGGACACCCCATAGACTCTGCTCTTGGTTATTTTCATATTTGGCAAGGAAACAGCAAGGTCAGGAGAACCAGAGGTTGCTAAAGCTATGCCCGAATTTATTTTTTTCTTTTCATTTATTTATTTTTCCTGGATTTAAAAGTAAATTCAGCCTAGGAGAAAATGCAGGAAGAAAGAGAAGCAAAACCATGACATAGAAGAGGGAGTTGAGAATTATTCTGAATTTGTGCATCATGTATTCAACTGCAGTTTCCCTACAATATTTTTCATCTCTGTTTATAGTAAGAATTTTCTAAGTTATCATTTTACCAACCATTCTCAAGAAAACAATAGAAACATAAAATTTTGACATCTCCAGTTTGTCCCCATCAGTTCACTGAACATTTTTGAAAAGAATGTATCATTTAAGTTAATTTCCAATTAGTTATTCATTTACATTGTATAAACTTTAAGGACAAAAATGTGTACTTGGGAAAGTATTCTCCTCCTTTCTTTCAGTAGCTTCCCAGATCTTTCTTAAAGCAACTAGTTATTTGTTTTGCCTTTCAGATACCTCCTATGGAGGACTCATTTTTGACTGGAATCTTTCTCCTGGTAGAATGAAGAAATGCTGAGAAAATTAGGTAATTTTTAACCTTAATATGTTATTGAAATAGTCAATGACATTGAACAATATGTCTCAAAAAACTAGTTATATGCTCAATAAGCTTAATTGGAACCACAAAAGAAGTTCCTGCTACAGTCATGGGTCTCAGGGAAGTTATGACCTTGACCCTCAGAGAGATCATATGTATAGTGCAAATATGTTTTATTGACCTAAGTGTAAAATTATAATTTCTATTCATTTGATTAGGAGTGTCTTGCTAATAGACTTTGATTTCTTTGCTATATATAAGTCCTTGCCAGGTACCGCACATAGGAGGTGGTCAGATGATCATTGGAAGAAGGCATGGATTAATGAATGAGTGGAGAGCAGCTCATGGAGGAAATCACATTAATGGCGCAGAATGGGTTGGGCAGGACAGTGCAAGAGACAGACTGAGCATGGGGGTTCTGAGTCTCCCTCAGGACAAAGAGTGGGAATCAAGTTCCCTACAAAAGATGGGACTTCGCCCTGAAAAATAAGAAGATAGAAGATGAAAAGGAGGGAGTGTGAGACCCATTCTAGGGGACTGGGGTGGGTCACTTGCAAAAACATGGCTTCCCAGGCTGCTTCGAAGGTGGGGGACAATGTCGGCTTGACGCAAACGGAGTCTTCCCTCTGAGGTTTGTTAAGTATTTCGTGAGGCACGAAGAGACAAAATTGTGGTGAGCCCACAATGTCAGCACAGGGATTTGAGCTTTATCCCAAGGGCACTAGAAAATGAATGAAGGCTTTTCAGCTTGGAAATGGTTAGGAAGAGTCATTTCATAACCCAGAACCCTGGAAACCAACTAGGTATGTACTGTGGTATTTGCGGCATCACGTGGGTATTATTGGGAATGGTCTGGGAACGAGAAAGGGAAAATTGATGTAAAGACATCTTGTGGAATGTACCAAGAGTGTTTGATCATTGATGGAACAACAGAGAAGGAAAGGGATAGTTTTTCATTAACCCCAACTATCTAGAAAGCCACCAATTCCATGCACTTAACATTTCCAGAATGCCTGATGTGTTCAAGACCCTACATGGTCCACAGACCAGGTCTATCAGATGTGTAACCAAGCCCCACCAAGGATCAGGTGAATACACGGCACCTCACTGGGATGTGAGCTAACTCTAAGCCTTCTCCAGGTATTGATCACAATTATTGGCATGTCTATTTGACTTTTTAAGTCAAGTGAAAAATGCTCTTGACATCAGGTTTGATAGCCATCAGGATAATTTGCCTACAAGGAAGCAATTTGTGATACCATCTTTTCTCAATCTTTGGCTCTGACCTGTCCATAGTTATCCCAACCCTAAGATTGTTCTGCTCCTTGGCTGGGGCTCTCTGGACTCGTTTGCTCATAAATCCAGAGCCCTTTGAGAACTTGCAGTTTGTAAAAGATTGATGGCTGGTGTCACGCCCCTCCCTCCCCAGCCCACCCCCCACGGTCATTCCACAGTGGTATATAATAGTGACACATCAGAAGCCACACACAGAAATGGGAGGATTTGCTTGTTAACAAAGAAATTATAGCTGCTGAGTGCAAATGCCATCCGAGGCCTGGGGAACAGGCCGCTTGGCATTTGCTCTGAGTTCTTCATAATCTGCCTCAGTTTGGGTTTTATGAGTTTTTGTTTTGGGGGATTCTAAAATAAACCTGTTTGGGATGCTTTTCCCTCTCCAAATCCTCCTTTGTGCTATCCTACATAGCTCACACACAAACACTCCATAAATATGAGCCTTTAGCATTTGGTTGTCTTTAACAAAGAGTTGAAATTGCCCCCAGAACGTGACATGATTTAAAAAAAAAAAAATTTGGATAAGGCTGAACAAAAACAAGAAAGAAGAAAGGGAGAAGAAACACTCCCCCTTAATCAAATCCTTCATTTCCCCTAAAGCAAGCAGTTCTTAATTATATTTAGCAGACACAACATTAGGCCACAAGCTGGTCCAAACAGCTGGGCGGAAGGCTCGCTTGAGGCCACCTGGCCAGGGAGGAAGGCCCCACCTGCCCGTCAGCAGGTTCTCCAGGCAGAGGCTGGGATCATCCCTGATGTGTGCTCCTGGGCCTGTGTGGCCGTAGGGCCAAGGCTGGTCCCTGCCACCCAACCCTGGCCAGCTGTATTTTTCTGTTGGTGTTCTTCTGCAACTAAATATTTCAACTAGGCTTTCAGTGGGCCTTTCCAGATCTGTCATCCATTCTATTTTCCTAATCGCTGACTGTGGATAGATTGGCATTTCCTTGAGTTCACTCTGTGGTCCAGAAACCTGCTGAACTTGTCTCCAGATGCAGAATGAGAGTTTTCTTCTCTGCACCGTCACTTAACTATAGGTCTGAGAACAGAAAACAGAGCGAGTCCCCACCCGCCAAGATCTTGTCGTGCCCCCAATCCTCATTCCCAATCTAATTATGCCTCCTTTTTTCCTTAGCTTTACAGCTCAGGGCTTCAAAATATGAATGCACACAAGCCATTTAAACATAATGTGACTGCCTGTTCACAAGATCCTTTTCAGCAAGAAGATTAAAC
This sequence comes from Sciurus carolinensis, assembly GCF_902686445.1. NCBI lineage: Eukaryota > Metazoa > Chordata > Mammalia > Rodentia > Sciuridae > Sciurus > Sciurus carolinensis. The sequence goes on along the minus strand of NC_062219.1, from coordinate 141,442,334 downwards.
TTTTTCTTCTTTTTCTGTGGCACATCTTTGTCTTTATCTGTCCCGCGTAACCACAACCAAATTGTAGTATGGAAAGAAACACAATCCGTAATTTGGGTTTATTAAATTTCCCATCATCTGCCTTTTTATGTTTCTTTTAAAAGGATTTTATCATCCTAGGGGATCTGAAACGTTTTCCCATCTAAGTGTACAACTGTGTCACTGAATTCTTTATTCTTGTGTCTTCTCATGCAACTTTTCCTCCCTTATTGAGTCTAAATTTTTCTAAAATTGTAAATAAAATAATTGACCAATTGAACTATAAATCGTGGAAACTCTCGTGTTCTAGTCACCAACTCATAAGCTTCCCATATATGTACATCACTGTGACCTTCGTCATGAATGCCTTTAATTTCCAGCCACTGTTCTGTTAAAGACAGGGTTTTTGTTTGGGTTTGTTTCTGATAGAATTTGTGCCACTAAATCCATGTCTAGTCATTGTCTCTAAAATGCTGATCTTCTCTAATTATTTCTATTGGCTTACCAGGTAGTCAAAGATGTTTTCATTTGTTGCTGTATTAAAGACCCATTACAAATTAATAATGAGAGAAGCAGCAAATTTCGCCCTAATATTTTCTCAATCTTCCGCTGATGTAACACCATTCTGCACAAACACCGGCTCCATTAAAAAGCTCTCCGACTCCGGTGTAAACAGTGTTCTATTAATAGCAGGAATGTCAAGGCTGTGGCTTGCGGCCTTGGGCTCCCATTTCATTATTCAATCTATCTGTGTCTCGTCCAGTATTGAGGGGACACAGGGGAAGATGCTTTAATGCCTTCTTTGCTGATTTTGAAAATGGGAAGATGACGTCCCTGAGATGCAGGCTGAGATGATGGAAAGGCCCCCCAGGCTTGGACACCTTGGTGGATTACAGGTGCTCCACAGAGGTGCGGGTCTGGGCCTAGACCCTCCATGTGGGCTCAGCTGTCGTCACCTGAACTGCTCTAGCTCATTCTGCGGCCTAGAGCGTCTCAACTGCGGCTGCGCATTGATCTGAGTCCCGGATGCATGAGTGGCTGGTGAAGTTGCTCAGGTGACCCCCACGTGCTGTCGGGTGGGTGGTGAACGGTGCTCCTTTCAGTAATACGGGGTCTAAATTCCCGTCCTCAATTCCTTCTCTTCCCTTTGAGGAACATCCTGCTTTGTTGAGAAATGCTGTAAGTCCAATAGTAGATTTGAAAAATGTCCATAGTGGCCATAACCATAAAGGTCTGTGGTGCTTCCGTAACAGAGGAGCGATGATACACCAAGAAGGTAAAACAACCTGGCGAAAGAAAATTGGAAACTAACGTGAAAGGAGGTAAATGGCCCGTCTGGTGCATTCAGGTAGCCCGCTCAGCTTGAGCTTTCCCTGGGGCTGCAGATGGCCAGCCAACAGCTGGTGGGCGGGGTCTGTGCAGTGGCTGCTGTCCGCACCTTCAGGTCCACCAGGTAGGGCCCCAGAGTTTGCACTTGGTCAGCGGCTCCAACTTCACTCAGCTGGGAAATAGTTGAGAGTCCCCGAGGCCTGGACTCACGCCCCACTGCCTTATATCAGGGGAGCTATGGTTTGGATCTTGAATATTCCCCAAGGGCCCATGTGTAGAAGGTTTGGGCTCCAGCTTCTGGTGCTTCTGGGAGGAGCTGGAACCGTTAGGAGGGGACCCCTAGTGGGAGAAGTTAGGTCACTGGGAGCGTGACTTTGAAGGGGCTATTGCAACCTGGGCCCCTTCCTTTCTCTGCTTCTTGGTCGTCATGGAGTATATGGGCCTCCACTGCAGCAGGCTCCTGCCATGATGTGCCTTGGGCCACCACAGGCCCAAAGCAACAGGGCCAAGCCCAAGGACTGAAGCCTCTGAAACCATGAGCCAAAATAAACCTTTCTTCCTTATAAGTTGATTATCTCAGGTGTTCTGTCACAATAACAGGAAGCCGACTAATACAGAGATCACTTTGGCCCCTCTGGTCTGTGAGATTATAGGGTCCAGGCTGTCCCTGGTGAGAACCAGAGAGGTTGAGGGAGGACAGATTGTCTGGTGCCCCTGCCTTCAGCTGCATTCTGGAGGCTCACTACTTTTCAGAGTGAGACATCCTGGAGAATTTCTCACAGAGCTGGAAGCAAAGTGAAATGGCGTGTGGAAGATTAGCTTCCTGGTATCATTTTCTTGGTTCTTTTAAAGTGTCTTTTCTCTCCTTCCTTCTCCTGCTTTTCATTCTTCAAGTTCATTGCTTCACTGCTGATTTTAAAAAATTGTGATTTTCAACCATCAAAAACAAAAATACTCACTGTCCCCTTACCTGCTTCCCAACAAAAAAGAAAATTTAACCAAACAGTTCTGAAAAAATCATCAGTTAAGAATCTGTTTTCTTCCATTTTTTTATTTGCATAGTACTTTTAATTTATCCTGCTGAATAGCCAACATTTCATACCATTTCCCATAATACCAGAAACTTCTCAAAAAGATACATATGAATGGAAATAAATATTTTGTACTGGGGACTGAATCTGGAGTGCTTTACCAGTGAGCGATATCCTCATCCCTTTTTAATTTTTTATTCTAAGTTGCTGAGGCTGGCCTCAAACTTGTGATCCTCCTGCCTCAGCCTCTAGAGTCATTGTGATTACTCTAGTGTGCCACTGCACTTGGCTTATGTTTCTTTAATAGTGGGGTTGATAATTTTCATGCTTACTATTGCTAAATTTTCTCTTGTTAAATTCCTTCTACCCTCAACCTACTTATTGGCATCACAGTATTTTTCTTATTGGTTCTTCCTATGGTAGAAGCACTAACCACCTTTCTGACACAGCAGCTCTATCTGTAACGCAAATGCTTCTATTTGCAGCATTGTTACTCCTTTCTGTTTGATGTAAAGAAGTTTCACTATTTTATGGTCAAATCTATCCATCTTTTCCTTTGTTTGGCTTGCCATTGTTTGTAATTTAGCAACTTCAGATGAGAAGTTTTTTGACATAATTCTCTATTGTTAGTTAGCCCTTAAAAACTTTTCAATGATTGTTATAAGGAATGGCATTTTTTAATTTTGGAAGTTAAATCTTACTGACTAAGTGGCTGACCAGGAAGCACGCATGAGCTCACTCCATTAACAGGCTGAGAGATTTCTTAAAATTCCAGATCACCAGGCAGAGCCTCTGGGATGGCAGCCCTGGTACTCCCTAATGGCCTCCAAAGTTTCAATGGCAGAGGTCCTCTCTCTGATCAGTAGGCAGGTGTCATCCCCCCGAGTAGGCAAAGTATGGCTGAGGCCACGTTGACCACTGCGTCATCAGATTCAGGTATAAACCAGGTGGCAAACCTCAGCTCCAGGGCTTCCATCAATGGCTTGCGAAGCTTCTCCTGTCCTAGGAAAAGTGGGTGGACCGAGGGTCTCAGGTAAAAGCCTGTTGTCAAGAGGTCAGGTAAGCCTACAGGAAGTTCTTCAGAGAAACCGGAAGAATAATACTGAAGCGCACAGCCATCAGGGCAAGACTCATTCCAGGTTCCAGCAACTCAAGGCCGGACCTCTGGTGGCCCATGGAGAGATTTTGGAGGCTTGGGTCAGCTTGTATGTTGGTTCCTCAGTTCCCTCGTTGGTTATTTCCATGTCTGTTCCTCTAGTTGCCATTTCCTTTTAGAAATGTTCTGAATTCTTACTGGTAAGAGATGATGGATGTTTGGCAGGAAGCAGTCCTTGCCAAAACAGAAGGTGGTTTATGGCAACAAAAGTTCCTTGCCTCATTAATGTGTAGAGGAAGGACCACTCACCTGACTTTTTTTTTTTTTTTTTTTTGGTACTGGGGAAACCTACAACCCTTTATAATTATTATTATTATTATTATTATTATTATTATTTTAGTTTGAGACAGGATCTTGCAAAGTTTCTAAGGCTGGCCTTGAACTCACGATCCTCCTGCCTCAGCCTCCCAAGTTGCAGGGATTACAGGCGTACACCACCATGCCAGGCTTTACCTGACATTTTAATATGAATGAGATGCTTTTATTGACCATGGACCCTGGGTTTTGCTTTGTAGTGTGATGCTTTGTCTATTATTTCTTTCCTAGCCGTTGTTTACTAGTTCCTATGAGGAAACTCCATCTCTTCACAGGCATTTTATATCACACTGATAACACATTGCAAAAAAAAAAAAAAAAGGATCTAGAAAAAAAATTTTTATCTTCAAATATTCTCGGCGACACGCCCGGGAGTCTGTTTGACAACACTATTGTGGGATACTGTTGACACTCAGCCCGACAGAAACAAATGGACACTGACAATACGCCTTACTCCGAATTGTAAAGACTCTTGTTTGACTATTCAAGTCAAAAACCAGAGTTTACATAACCACCTAGCATGGTTTCTGGTTATGTAAAATGGGACTGAATATCTGAATCCTGGATCAAAAGCTTCCTCCACATGAATGGTTTAGTTAGGAGGGGAAAAAAGCCCAAGACTGCACTGCGCCAGTGAAAGCACGGATCACTTCACATCGGGCTTTGTGAAAGAGCAGAAAGTAAAGACAAATGGAGACCATGCATGAGGCACATCGGAACCTCAGGTCAGTGGAAAAAATACGCTGGGAGAGGGGAGGGAGAGAAGCCAGTGACTCAAAGGACGCTCACGAGGACCTGGCACGCTTCTGAGAGAAGTTGAACAACAGGGGGAGAGCAGCTCAACTTGGGGACAGACGCCTCAAAGGGTTTCTTGAGCAGCTACTAGGTCCCGTGCCCCTGCTGGGTCCAAAGCTCTGGGTGAGGGGAAAGTATAGAGAAATACGTGGGTTTTCCCTTGACTTGAGTTCATACAGGTTTCAAATGATGGAGTCTTCACAGGGGATCTGGGAAAGGGTCTGATTGAAAACTATGGATGGTCAACGTGGAAGAAAGTCTGCCTTAGGGAGCCGTTCCTAAATAGAAGCCAATTTCAGGGACAGAAGAGATGGATGCTCACTCTGAATCTGAGACAGGCGTGGCGATAACAAGGATGATTTCGGCAGGTGGAGAGAAGGAACAGCGTGTCCCAGGAAGAGGAGGACCTGAGCCAGGGCTGAAAATGAATTCAAGCACATAAAGATCTGGGGGCACTGAATGCACCAGGTGATCCTTGTGCCTCAGTATTCTCACCTGTTAAAGGGGGCTAATGGCTCGTAGGATTGTGAGAACCATAAAACTGGGTTAATATGCAGATGCACTGATAAATGGAGCACAAATAAGAGGTCACCATGTCAGCCCTGAGGCACACTTTGAAAGACATGGGCTTTGAAGGGAGATGATCCTGGGCAACAATTTTTGCACCTTCATTTACTTTTTTTCCATTAGGCAAATTTTCAAATTCCCTTCAACCTCTGTCTTAACATTTTTAAGTTGGGGGTAATATCTGTCTGCAGCAGGTGGTGGTGATTACAGCAAATGCATAGAAAATGGTCTAGTGTAAAATGAGCCCTTAGTGGGGGGATTCCCTCTGGTTATAACTGGTTCCCTGGTGGAGGGAACTGGCTTCTTCCCTTAAGGGAGACCTGTCTGTGGCTTCGTATGGATGAAGGGGAGTTGAGCTGGGGTTAGATGAACGGTCGTAGATGGTTGAGTTTGAGTGGAGAGTGATTTCAGCGAGTGCGTGTGTCCCTTAAACTATGCAATTAAGGGAGAAGAAGGCCAGCCGGGACGGTGGCCAGGGCACAGGCGACTCCAGAGAGGGAGATGGCAATGTAACTTCAGAAGGGAAAGCGAAATTGAGGTCTCACGTGAAGATGCTTGAAGTCTCCAAGTGCCTTTCATGCAAAATCATGGCGATTTGACTTCGGTGTGTGTGTTTTTAGGGGTGAGCTTAGGAAGCTGATGATGATCAGACCTTAAAGCCTCCAAGAGTCACCCCTGGGTCCTGGTCCCTGCCCAGAGATGTACAACTCTCAGTGTGAAGTGAGACTTGCCAGCCATTGGGGATGAGCTGGTACCGGAGTCACAGCAGTACGAGTAGCACGCGGCAAGAATCCAGATGGCATCTGAGCCCTGGTGCTCCAAGATGCTCAGCACGGCAGCCTGTGCTTCTCCACGTCCTTTCTTCGTAACTTCTCCTCTGATACCGTCTATTAAAGTGTTTCTGGTTTCTCTTCTCTGCTGTTTTTTTCTGACTTCTCCTAGTGAGATGTTCCATCTCATGAATTACCTTTCTAGTCTCTTATCATTTGTCTCATCTCCCATTCTGGGGTGGTTCTGAACTTTAGAAGAATTTAAATTTCTTTTTAATCTAGGCAATTATGCTTTTAATTCCTCAAAATGTATTTCTTATTCCCCGATGAGTCCCTCTTCATAGTTTCTTGTTGCTGTTGTCTTTTGTTTGTTTGTTTTGTCTTTTCCTTGTAACGCTGGGAATCAAACCCAGAGGGCTTTTACCCTTGAGCCACATCCCAGCCCTTTTTAGCTTTTCATTTTGAGACAGGGTCTCCCTAAGTTGCTGAGGCTGACCTCCTACCTCAGCCTCCAAAGTCGCTAGGATGACAGGCATGTGCCTGCCGCTGCAGCTGGCTCTCATCATTCTCTAGATGTGACTGCTCCTTAGATTTGTCTATAATATTTGGATTTTTTAAAATTGTATCTCTTCTGCTTTTATTATTTTTATGTTAATGTTTAGAGTTGCTGTATACTCTTTCTCAAATGAGTGATCCTTGGTTATATGTTTGCCTATAAGAAAAAAGCTCTGGTGGTTGGTTTGGGTTTCTTCCATCAGGGGTCCTTGCAATTCAGCTTCCCAAATGAAGCTGGACCCTTACTTTATGGGACGGTCTGCTCCAGATGTCAGGTAGCACGGTGGGGATTTGGGCTGTGCATGTCTCCAGTTTAGAGGTATTCCACTGATACTTTCCCTCCCACTCCCACCTGGGCGAAGCTCTGAACCATCTTTAGGGTTGGAATTCTAGGCAGACTCCATCCGATTTCTCTTCTCCTTCCTTAAATGTAGTGGATTTCTTAGCCTCTTTCTTTTGCATGCCTGTCCCATCTGCTTCTCTGTTGGTGACTGTCCTCCTGTCCTCTTCCTCTTTCTGGTGGATTTCTTTCTGTACCTTTATTCAGGGTCCCTGGGAGGGACTCGAGGCAGACCTGGTGTTGAACTGGAAGGGCTACGGGAAGCGTTCGACATCCCACGCTGCGGGGCAGGTGCGTCCTTTCTGTTTCACAGATGATGACGCAGAGGAATCAGCGCGATTAAGTTTCTGATCCCAAGGTTATACCGCTAGCAAATGGCGAGGCTGAGATGCAAACCAAATGCAATAGTTCTGAATATCCTTATTTCTCTCCCAATGGGAAGATTTGTGGGATTTACTTTTTCAAAATTCATGAGAATTATTTTTTGTTGTACTCATTGGGAAATGGGGCTGACCTTTGAGAAAGATAGAAGAGGGAGGCGTGGGAGTGAGGGTCTGGTTTCCGTACACTTCTGTAGTCGAATTCTGAGTTAGAGTCTGCTAGAGTAGATGTCCTGCTGTCTACACAGGTATTGACCCATTTTTTAAAATCTCTATTTCTTTATCGAAAAATAAGAGGCTTTGATAATTTAGTTATTTGCACTTCTTTCACATGGAATAGTCTGGTATTTTCTTGAGTGTTGCTGCAGGTTTAGAGAATTTAATTGTTGATTTCCATAAGAAGCAGAGTTATTCTTTTTCTTCCATGCAAAAGCCGAGCTAGAGCAGAAAGTAATTTGTAGGAATTTAGAAAGAGCTCAGTTTCTTGGTCATCGAAGGCATGTATGAAGTACCTACTGAGCAAGGTACTCTGTGAGTTAGTACCCAACAACTTCCTGGGTGGGGGTCGTGGGGGATTTCCCACAGAGTTAATGAAACTTAATCTTCTGGGCTCTTCCCTTATACAGGCCACTTCCAAGATTTCCAAGATTTAAAATTTTGCTTTTGGAAAGAGAAACCCAAATGCTATAAATTTCAGGCCCTATAAAACCGGATGGTCCTATAGTTCGTAGGAGAGTGGGGTGTCAGGAATGAAAAGAGATGACCAGCTTCCTTTTGATGGGGTGACCTGATAAGGTATGATACAAAAGGAAACAGAAAACTGACAATTACTTGATGAGCATAATTTATTGATCAAGTCAGATAATTCAGATGAAGTACCAAATTCAGTTAGGACTTATCTTGGTGGTCCAGTTCTCTTACTGTGCTACCTTTGGGAGGTGTTCACAAGGAGTTTCTCTTTCTTTTAAGGGAATGTGCTTCACGCTGAGGACCATACTGAATAGTTTAAGTTGGAAATGTAAAGTAGCAATTCTTTGCATTTAGTTGATCCTGGTCCTGTGGGAGCAGCTTAGCTGAAATGAGGTAAGATATGTTCTATTGGTAGACTGCAAGTTTCAAACATGCTGTTCATGCATCACAATTCTCTAAATGCATCCCTGCTTATGGCGATGCAAGAGAAAAAAATTTCACTCAGGAAATTCCAGTCATTTGAAAAAGAAATCCTTAGGGGACTTGTTGGAAAATTGGAAAAGGGGCAAAGTATATCAACATATTTTAGCCTCTGCAAAATGATCAGGCTCCTTTCCTATGATGTAATATGATAGTGAACAAGGCAAATAGAAAAGGAAGGCAGGAAGTTTTGCATTAAGTCACACTGAACAAAAATTGTTTTTCGGCATTTTCTTAGACCATCCAGGCTAACGTCTGATATTAAGGTTTTAAGACTATGGTTTAGGGTAGTTTTACATGGTGGTTGGGGCATTAATGGTTGTGTAAATTATCCACTACCATGTGAGATTCACTGTCATGTTCATAGTCTTTGTTAGAAATTTTTTGATTGAAAGTGACAAAAAAAAGAGCCCAAATCAGCTCATGCATAAAGGTACTTCATAGGTTCCCAAAACTGAAGAGTGCAAGGCCGCAGACTCGGATGGATTTAGCAGCTTAAACTATGTCATTCGGATGGAATTTTCTCTGCCTCTTCTTACCGTCTTTTCCATGCATGTGTGTTAGTAGTGGTTGGCTGTCTTCAGCAGCCCTAGCTCAAGTTGGTTTGCTGAGGTGCCAAGTGTGGGAGATGCTACTGCAGCAATTCAGACAAGATTTTGTATTAGGACTTCACAGGATGAAAGTCGTAGAAAACCCAAGTCAAACTGGACTCATCAGAAAGAGAATGGATGGCTCCCGTAACTAGAGGCCTATGGAAGTTTCGATTTGGGGTACTGCTTTCTTTCAAACTTAATGTCCAGAAGACACCTTCCTTAACTGTCTGAGTGATCTCACGGGAGAAGCTACACCTCACGTCATCACACTATTGACTCCGAAGAAAGAGTGGGAACTTTCCTTCTGCTGAGTTTATGTTATCCTTGAATGAATCATTGTACCAGGCAGATGGGCTGTCTTGACTGGAGCAAGACCATCTTGCTGGAACTGAGCTCATCCCTAGATACAATGTCACTCAAATCACCCAGCTGCAAACAGGGCTCTGTAACCAGAAGGAGAGGGCCTGGATATTTGGGTAACAGACAACAGTGCTTGCTATGAAGGAAGTGCCTGGAACATCAAGAGTCATGTTTTATTAGTGTTTAGAACATTACCAGGGGAAGAAAGGCAAAGAGAAAGTGTACGATTTAGAGTTCTACAGAAACAAAAACATTAGAATGTTTGCAGACATCAATTGCCATTCAAATTTTGAATTTGGTCTTCTCCGGGGCTGGTGATTTGTAGGAGATGCAGAAGTGGGTAGCATGGGGGAGCTGTCTCCCAGTCCACCCCGTGGCGTACCCAGGTACTCTGGTATACTGAGTTGCAGAGCCAGGATGCTCAATAGTTTGGATGTATTAAGTGCATTTTCCACTTACAATATTTTCAGTGTACTATGGGTTTATTTGAAGGTAATCCTATTGTAAGTTGAGAAGCATCTGTACATATCTCTCTGTATCTAGAATTTATGAGGTTGATTATAAGGAATTTGATCATGTGACTTTGGTCTGCTCTTTACAAGCTGGAGATCCAGAAAAGATGGTGGTGTCATTCATTCCAAGTCCAAAGACCTGAGAGCCAGGAGTGCTGATGGTGTGAGTTTCAGCCCAAGGACAGAAGACCCATGTCTTGGCTTAAGTGGTCTAGCAGAAAGAGGAGCCATCTTCCTCTGCCTTTTTGGTCCCCATGGATTGGATGAACCCACACACATGGGAAGGCTGCCTGCTTTACTCACTTCAGCAATTCAAATCCTCATCTCTTCCAGAAACACCAACACAGACACACTCAGAATATCTGGGAATCCTATGACCCAGTCAAATTGTCACATAAATTTAATAGAAAAGGAAGAGAAGAAGGAAGAAAATGAACATTTATAAAGCATTGACTATATTGACTATGGCTCAGGTGTTTTTAAATTCTTCCTACAGCTCTACTTACAGGTGAATCAAAGTGTCATACTCAAGAGCTTATAGCCAGAAGTGACGGTGACAGCATTCAACCTCAAGACTGTGTTCCCAAGCCTGTCAATGACTCCCTGCTTAAGTAGGAGCATGAAAACCAGAGAGCTGTTTCGTCAGTATGGCCATGTCATTGGGCCAGTGGTCCCCAGAGTGTGCCTTTAGGACCTCTGCAGGGACTTCCCTTTGCTAGCTGCATGAAGCTGAATTTTCTTTAGACAGTGCAACCAAAACGACAGATCACAACAGATTAAATGCACAAATAGATACCACATTCTAGCCGTCTTCTATTCAGCCAGAAATTAAATAGATTTGCAAAGTGTAAAAACAATGACACTTTCTCTGTAAATTTCCTTTGATTTTGTGTCTAAAAAGCAAAATTTATGTTATTTTGTTAATACATAATATATTTGCTATAGTTATTTTAAATGACTGGACTTATACAAATTTCTCTTTTAAATTCTAAAATGGTAGATATCAATAAGTATATACTCCATAAACAAAAGCTCTTTGGAATTTTCATTAAATGTTAAAGAGTATTAAGGGATAGTGAGACCGAAAAAAAAAAAAAAGTTTTTTGAGACCTGCCATACATTTAGTTTTTGCAACCTGCCATATATAGGTGGCGAGTCTTGAAATAATAATCTTCAGGTAGAAGTTTCCAGATATTTGACATTATTATTGCATTCTTCTGGGCTGAGCTTGCTTTGCAAATGATTGCACTTGTGTCTTTTGATAATGGACGGGATGTGTAACAACAGCTTGGCCAACTAGAGTGTGAATTCTTGGTAGCCCTTTCTTAGCTATTGGGCTCAAACCACTCTCCCACCCAATTCTACTTTTGAAAAGGATACAATGCCTGACTTGCCCTTTAGGAACAGAGTCACTGAGACATGGCACTTGTGGACATGGCTGCAAACATTGTGTACACTGGTGGGACACAGGATCACAGCGGGAAATTTATGTGGGAGACACTTTTTCAGGGAAGAAGGGCCTGGAAAGAGTTAATGCCACAATGAAATGAATGACTATAACAGTGTGTCTTAAAATTTAATTTTTCACCTTCGCTCTGTTCCATTCAGCCTTTTCCAGAGGGAGTTGGAAGGGGGAAAGCAAGCATGAAGAAAGAATAGGAAGCCGAAGACCAAGAAATCCACAGAGTACTTACCAGTTTCCTGAATAATCAAGAATTGTGAATATTTCTAGATCCAGAAGACTGGCAGATGCTTAAACCGTTTTGTGAAAATGCTATAGAAGCTCTTTTAAGATCTAACAACTAGAAGCATTATGTTCCAGTCTGGCAATTTAAAATTATTAAGAATGGCTTAGCCTTCAAAGCAAACTCCGGATTGTTTAATTAGTCATGCAAAGTGCAGGATGCTTCATCACATAAGAAACAGAACTATGTCTTGGTTTGTGGGCCAAGTGAAGAGTCTTTCACATTTTTGTGAAAAAGCAGAAGTCCATTTTGTTTTGAAGTCTGCATCTGTGACAAATCGTCTTTCTCCGTTTTTGGAATTTTGAACAAAATGTCCAGAGTTTGAAACAGGAAACAGAGTCTCCATGGCTTTCGCTGCTGGATGGAGAAGCTCTTAACAGAGGCTGCAGCTTTGAACAAATCACTGGGCCCTGAGGATCTCGACGGTCAGGTTGCTTGGAGAGTGGGGCTTTGACTCCCTGATCTCAGGATAAGCGTGGGCTGAGGGTTTTGGGATGGGACTGACCGAGGCCTGGAGGAATCAAAGTGACTTGAGATCTGCAAGTGAACACATAATGTCATAGAGACAGAAGATATTCTAGGGACAATTTGTGCTCAGTGAAAGAATTCAGGGACAATAGCTGATTAAAGTGGCTCTCTAAAACTGTTCTTACAATTTAATGCCCACTTAGAATTCAATTTTCTTTCACATTTTATTAAGCATCGCAGTCCTCAAGACTCTGAAGTATACTGTGAGAAACAAAGGTATGAATTCTCTGTAAGTCCTGGCCTTTAAGAAATTTGCGATTCAGTAGGAAAATGAAGCATTGCAAATGTTTGCCATCTGTGACTGGGTGTGATTAATACTACACTAAAAGCGCCAAGCGCTTTGGGATTGCAGAAGAAGGAGTGTTTGATATCAATTAGGAGATTCGGGAAGGTTTTTTTGAGTTGGATCTTCCAATGGAAAGGTGTTTCTGACTCACGATGGGACAGTTTCAGTCAGTGAGTACAGTGTTTGGGGGTTCCTGAGGTTGTTGGGCATTTGAGATAATTTGGGGGTTCCTGACATATCAGTTAAAATGACTGCCTTGCTCAAGATGATGAGTGACCCTGGGCAAAGGCGTGTGTGTCGTGTGACCCTGCCTTTTCTGGTCAGGCTGATGGAAGCAGAGAGGGGCAACTGATCTGAAGGCATCAGATCCACAGCTTGTCTATAAACCTTTGCATAAACAGGAACTAGCTGGGTTGATCAGGGTCTTAATCCTAGGAAGTTATAGCCCTCCTTGGGTTCAGCCTCTGTGGGTTCCACTTCTGGGTTCAACCAACAGGAGATTGCAAATATTTTTAAAAAGAACTCTGTGCTGTCTTAGCAACTTTTCCACAAATATTATTTTCTAATAGAAAAAAAAGTCGCATTGGTCCTGAACACATACTGACTTTTTTCTTGCTATTATTTCACAGACAAAACAGGACAGCTCTGTCTAAAGCCCTTGCATTGCATTAGGTATTCTAAGTCATCCAGAGATGATCTCATGTATGTGGGAGATGATATGTGTAGGTTTATATGTGAATACTGCATCATTTTATGGAAGGGACTTGAGCATCCTTGAATTTTTGGTATCTGTGGGATCCCTGGAACCAATCCCAATTTGCAAAATAAACAATTGGCAGTTATGTTTGAAGTTATGAAGCTTGGAGGATGTGTGCACCAGGATATACCACGAGGTGGAGAAGGAGATGTTATGGAGAAGTTGAGATTATGAAGAATCAGAAACAATGTGACAGGAAAGAGTATAAATAATAGAGGGCAGGAGGACCAACTGATACCAGCAAGAGAGAGTCACTATAGAGCCAAGACACACTCGCTAAAGAACACTAAGGAAGTTTCCTGAAGACCGATGGTGAGATCTGGAGCTGCTCTAGATTCAGAGGTACTTTCTAGCTGCAGTTCTGCATGACCTGGTGGAGTCACGGTTCCTACTCTGATTTCCATGGAATAGTTTTCTTTCTCATTGCATCTCACGTGCATGTTCTCAAGTTCAGTTATGTGTTGATCTGAGTAAAGCCCCAAAGAGCCCAACTAAGCCATCTTAGATGACTGGAACAGAGGAACAGGAGGATGGGCATGTAAAAGGGCGGAGAGGTGAGTTGGTGGCAGTTTGTGGGGATTGAGGTATTCTACACATCATGAGTCCTTTCGTCTGTTTCTCTGCAAGGTATTTTGCAAAGGTATAAAAAACAAAGTCCCCATTGTCATAGAATTTTTGATGCAGAACTAGGCAGACAGAATATAAATACATCAATGGCTATAATCCAAGACTGATACCAGTTATACTGTATCTGTCAAAGATGTCTTTATTTGATGGTGGGGAGAAGGGATAAGAAGGCTTCCCTGGGGAAATGGCAGTACTAAGGACTTTAAATATTGTTCTGATTACATGGAAGAAGGGAGAGAAAAGGATTGATAAAGTTATCGAAAGGTGACTGTGACCCAAGGATACTTGGGTGAAGGGGAGGCTGTAGTCAAGGAGACAGCTTTCAAAGGTCTGGAGAATGATTCAGTAGGAGGCAGTTATGACCATTTTATCTCATAATTGTGTGAACTCAGGTCCGAGCCTTGTTCTAATGAAGAGTATTTGGCTTACTGAAATAGTTTCTATTCTGGACTTAAATAAATTATAGTGACAAATTCAAGTGTTGCTTTTTTGGAATTTTCTGAAATACTTTTTCTGATTATTTTCTTTTTTCTTTTTTTGTCGAGAGATCACTGGGGATTAAACTCAGGGGTGCTTAGCCACTGGGCAACATACCCAGCCCTTTTTATTTATTTATTTTTTTATTTTGAGACAGGGTCTCGCTAAGTTGCTTAGGGTCTTGCTAAGTTGCTGAGCTGGTGCTGAACTTGCGATACTCCTGTCTCAGCCTCCTAAGCCTCTGGGATTACAGGTGTGCCACCATGCCTTGCTCTAAATATGTTTAATCTGTGATTGGTTGACACCATGGATGTAGAACCCATGCTTGTCAAATCTCTTGGTTAAAATTACAAGTGATGGAAAACCCTGTACAAACTGGCATAACCAGAAACCTGGATCATGGTAACCAGACACTGAGTGGTATCAAGGGTACATCTCTCCATCCCTCCATCTCTTGAATCTCGTTTTTTTTTGTTTGTTTGTTTTGTTTTTTCCTCTGCTTGGTCATTTAGATGGTTTTGACCCCAAATGGTGGTAGGTTGCTCTCTCGGCAGCCCTCCTAGAAGGAAAACAGCTCTTGCCTTGTGGACCTTGGTTAAATCCTGGGAAGAACTGCCTCTCTGGTTGACTTTGCTCCTGTTCCCTTCCTGCCATTCACTGTGGTCCCCAGATGGAACTTGTAGTTCAGGATGCTAAGTCAGGGTCAACCCTGGATGCTGAGGGCGGAGTCAGTTCCACCTCAACCCCAGGCAGAGAGTGAGAAAGGGATGCTGTGCTAGAGAAAAGCAAGGCTGAGGACCGAAGGCACAGAGATACTAACATCTGAATGCAAATGTGCTGACTAGATTGTCCTTCAAAGATGGTGGAGGCTAAGAGCCCAGAGAGCAGTGGAACCTGCTAAAGGAAGTGTGGGAGGACAGGGAGGCTAGAGCCAAATAAGGGAAAGAAGGGTGGGTCGGGTCGGGTGTTGGGTGTCATAAATATACACTGAAGATCAGTGGAGAAGAAAGGGGGGGGGGAGAGGGAGGAAAAGGGGAGGAGATATGGAATGAATTAAAAAAGCATGTTATATGCATAGATTAATGTTCCAAAAGGCCTTTCACCTTTGTGTATAGGTGGAAAGTACCAATCAAAAATAAATAAGCCCAGTGCAGTTGCGCACATCTGTGATCACAGGCACTTGGGAGGCTGAGGCAGGAGGATCACAAGTTTGAGGCCAGCCTCAGCAATTTAGCAAGGCCCTAAGCAACTCAGAGAGACCTTGTTTCAAAACAAAACAAAACAAAAACCCCAAAAAACAACAAGAAAAATGAAAAGGGCTGGGGATGTGGCTCAGTGGTTAAGAGCCCCTGGGTTTAATCATGGGTACCAATAAATAACTAAATAAGAGAAAGGAAAATCAGTAGAGTGAGAAATAACAGGGGGAGGCAGGAGGGAAAGAAAAGGGAGTGGGGAATGGGGTTTGAGTCAAATTCCTTGCATGTATGGTTTTTGTCCAAATGAACCCAACTACTATGTCTAATTTTAACGCTCGAATAAAAAGAAAAACCAAAAAGCTAAGGAATAATGGAAGCCAGAGAAGGAGGTCGGCATGGCAGAAAGGAGACTGGAGCTGCCAGAGGCTCACTCACAGCCTTGCCTCAGGCCAGCAAAGCCAGGGACTCCCCAAGAGTCACCATAGCTTGAGACAAGAACACCCGTAGAAGTCACAGGTAAAGGGAAAAATAACCAAGCAAATGCAGAGCTCTCTGCCGAATGTATCAACTGCTCCGTGAGCCTTAACAATAGTCTTAGCAGATTAAAACTCTTTTCTTGATTTTTTTAAGTTTTAGATACCTCTTGATCATACATATGATATATGTATGGTATGGTTTCAGCAGGTGTGGTTTCATTAAAAAGGCACTATTTTTTTTACTTGTGGGGGTTATTTGTTGTTTCATTGTTTGTTGTTACCTTGTATGAATTAAGGTGTTTTTTTTTTTTTTTAAGTAATTGTGACCTTATTTCATCATCTTTGTTTATTTGTTTTTAGTTTGCTGGGAGTTTGGGGAAACAGATTGTAACCTTGCTGGACCTGGTCTGCTTGCTATGGTGTTTACCTTTGCTGATGAGGGATCCAGTCATGCCAATTCCCCCACAGAGCAGAGTCACCAGAGAACCCCTGCCAGCCACCCCCATCCCAAGCTGTCCTCTCAGGAGCTCACTGTGAATGGACCCCGAGGTCAGCTGACCTGCGTCCATCTTTATAAGGGAGCACCTCTAGGAATCCTGCTGCTGTTTTCCTAACTGGGGAGAGAGGTTCCATTAGGCCCCCGCCTGCAGACTCCATTTTAACACCAACTTTGGGCACGGCGACTTGAGTCCTCACAATGAATTATTTCCTCTAAGCAGTATGGCCCCCATCGCTCCCAGGTGAAACCTGGTTCCTGACTGTGACCATGTTGGCCACTGACCAGACTGCCTTCTACCTAAAGATCCAGCCCCGGGTTCCAGCTGTGGAGTGCTCAGTTTCTGAGTTGCTCTGACTTCTTCCATAGCTAGTAACCATTTATTGAGCTCTGACACAGTCGCCTGTATCCACTGTGGCCATTGAGCATCTGAAAGGTGGTTAGTCTGATTGAGATGTGCTGAGAATGGGAAATTCACCCCAGATTTCAAAGAGTTAGTAGGCTATCGATCAATTTGTGCCCCCCTCCCCAAAATTCATGTCGAAGCCCCAACCCACAATGTGATAGTATTTGGAGTGAAAAACTAAGGTTTAATGAGGTCTCGATGTTGGGATCCTGATAGGATTGGCTTCCTTATGAGAAGACACATGGAGAAGGCAGCTCTCTGCACCCAGGAAGGGAACCCTTGTGAGAATCTGGCCATGTTGCCATCTTGATCTTGAACTTCCAGCTCCAGAATTGTGAGAAAATAAATTTCCGTTGAGTAGGTCACCCAGTCTGTGGTATTGTATTTTGGCAGCTCAAGCAAATTCCCACATAGTATAAGATATAATAGAAAATACTGAGTTAATATTTTGAATTTTTTACATGTTGAAATAACATTTTGATATATTGGGTTGAATATTCTGTATCATTGAAATTAATTTTATCTATTTCAGTTCATTTTTTAAAACAGAGTGGCTACTAAAATTTTTTAACTTCTGTGTGTGGCTTCTGCTTCATCTCTAAGGACTCTGGGACCTAGACCCTCAGGTTATTAGTAGATTATCTTAAAGTGCCCCAGGCTGTAGTTTGCATCTGAATATCCTCCAAAGCCCCATGTTTTAAAGTCTTAGATCCCAGACCTGTGACACTACTGGTTAGTGGTGGAACCTTTGGGAGATGGGGCCTAGTGAGAGGAAGCTGGGGATGTGTCCATGAAGAGGGTATTGGGACTCTGATCCTTCCACTCACATTTTTTGCTTCTGGCTGTCATGAGATGAACAGGGCTTCTCTGTTACATGCTCCCACCACGATGAGCTGCCTCATCCTAGGCCCAAAAGCAATGGGCCAGGCAACTACAGATGAAACTTCTGAAATCATGAGCCAAAATAAACACCTCTTCCTTGTAAGTTGATTATCTCAGGTATTTTGTTACAGCAATGGAAAGCTAACTAGCATATCCCATTAGTTAATGTGTAGTCCCTATTCATGATGATCTCCTAACTTCTCTCTCCTTTATATAATTTCTCATAGTGGGAAGTACATTAAAATAAAATAAAACCAAATAAACATATAAACCCCCCAAACAACAAAACCTGCTGTATTTCTTGTTGCTTGCATTTTTTTTTTTTTATTAACGAAATCTCTTCCCTCTTAACCTTTTTCTTGTCTTATTTCTTGCACATTGAAGCTAACATTGAAATAAATGTTAGTGTTCATGGTGTTAGAGTGACAAATCCTCTGGCGGAAACCAGTCTGAAGAAAGGGAAATTTCTGTATTCTCAGTCCAGAGTCTTTGGTGGTGACAGGGATGGTTTTTGTTTTCTGTTCAGTGGGTCAGGGCTCAGTCCTGCTTTGGAGGGCCACACAGTCAGGGCTTCCCTGGTTGGGAATATGGATGGTTCTTTGGAGCAGTGCTGGATACATCCTTGGCAACACTGAATGGACTTCTCAATGGATACAGAAAATTGGGGACTCATAGCTCACATCACCTGGGGTAGGATTGAAATGTCTTTCCATCAGCAAAGCAGAATGTAAAAGACCTGGATGCTTTGGGCATCCATATGCCTCAGGTACTCCTGATAAGAAAGCGTCTGGTAGCAAATTTTGCTGTTAGAATTCATGGTCTTCACTTGTAGAGATGTTGCTGTTTGCTCTGAAGTAGGATCTCCTCAGCGTAGCCCCCAACTTTTCTCAAATATTGTCATTGACAACCAATATCGCTGGTTGTTGACCTTGAGCTAACAGACTCCTTTCATTGTCTTTTTGAAAAATGTCTGCCAAATAACCAAATCTGAGTGACGTCGTCAGTCATTCTTCCGAGTAACAATGGAAGACAGTGACTAATTCAGCTTGTACCTCCAACGATCACACAAGGCAAGCATTGTTTTATGATCCACAGGACAAGAACTTTAGGTGTAACTCCCATTTTGTCAAATAGAATATTTTTAAAATATGCATGCAAGTGTTCAGGTTTAATAAATTCCTTTCTACTGAGCCATCATTAGTAAAACTGGCTCCCCCCTGGGATTGACTGGGAATGAGGAATACGGTGACAGCAGGTTTGGTTTGGTATTCCATGATCAGTGCTGAGGTGGTAGGAGTTTCATCCATTGCTTTTGCAACATCAGTGGAAATGCCAACAAAGGAAAAAGGCAAAAAAATCTTCATTTATTATGAAAATAGTTTTGAACTCCAGGACTCTCAGAATCCCCCCCACCCCTGCCAGGGGCTCATAGATAATACTTTGAGAAGTGTTTCTCCCAAGTGAATGACAAATGAAAAGTATTGTAATTCTTCTAAACATTAAAAAGACTTTTGGGGCAGTCATTGTTGGAAAGGCTGAAGGAGACTCCAGAGTACCTGGGTGAAAATGTTGTTTAGGGAACCCATGCATCTTTTGGAAGACCAGGCTTAATAATTTTCCTGGTGATTTTCAGTTTTCTGATACCTGTGCTGGTTGGCAATTTCATTTCCCAAGGCTGCTTGGGGCATAAGAATTTGCCACCTTCCTAGTTATGATGGAAGGCAGGGGAGGACTCTGTAAGATCCATGGATGACTGAAAGTTCTTCTCTTCATGATTAATCTACTGAATCTTGCATCCCTGTGATCTGAATTAACATGGATGACTCAGAATAGCCAGAGTTACCTGAGAGGTGCTAATGGACTCCCTTCACTATTACAGGCTGAAGTAGAAGATTCAATTCAGCAAAAGTCTCTCATTGGGATTCAAGTGTGGGCTCTGTCAAGAAAAGAGGAAAGGCCATATTCTCCATCCATCCACAAATGATGCCAAGGTAACTCTGGTTTTCTCATAATATTTCTAAAGCACAAATATCAGTCAAATACGTGTTGCTTTGAAATATTGTTTGATCTCTCAATAGAAATCCTGACACATTTAGAAAGTATTTGCCCACATCGTATTTTAGAAGAAGGGGGCAAATAGGCACACATGGACTTTATTTCCATTACTCTATTGGGCTTGGAATTACATATTATCCTACCTATACAAGACAGTGAGAAGTCCCAACACACACACACACACACATAGATTGATTGCTTGACAGTAATAGTTATGTATATATCTTACAGCAACCTTTAGAAAATGTGGTTAAAGATTTTGTTTCTCCTAGCATAAGAATTATTTTGCACTTTTTGAAGGTCAGACTTCTGCCTTAATATGCTACTAGGGCTATTGATACATCTCGGTTTCTTAAGTTCTTTAGTTGTCCTTAAAATAATTTTTATTCTGATATGTTCTTGGGCAGATTGCCTTTAAGTTTAGATTTAAAATAAGTAGAGAGGCATAATATAGATGCACACTATGAATATGAAGATTATTTAATGGCAGGAATTGGTCCAAATCTCAAAGTCCTCATTCTAGAAATCATTTTCTTTCTTTCTGTTTTTTTTTGCCACCATAAAAAAGAAGCATATGACTCTTACACTCCTGATTTGCCTGTCAGATTAGAAATTTTCTGAATTTTTAAACTATGAGAATTTTGTTTCTTTTACACACCAATTTCTCAGGCAGATCTTTGTAGATATGGTTGGAATATGTTCTTTTCACTTTGTCTATTAGAAATCCAACAAGCAGACAGCACATTAAGAGAATAGTTAACATCAGCTCTATTTTTTCTCTCTTTTGGATCATTTCTATCCATTCCCAAACCTAGATTTGCCATGTGTTGATCAAGTAATACCTGAACTAATAGATAATTTCCATGCTTGCTGGTCCTGGACCCTTTGAAAAGCATGATATTCACACCAACAGCAATACTCTTAAAAAATGGGGTCCTTTGTGGCCCACTTAGCCAATGGAGTTTGGCATCCTCCTATTTACTACTTGAGTTGTTCTATATTTACAGTTTTTGATTCATGCTGTTTGAGTCCATCTTCAAATGGTCAGGGACTGCCTTCCAATCTTCCTCCTAACAGTCCAGTTAAATAGGACCAGTTACTAGACTACTTAACTGGAAGTCCTTTGAGGGCAGGCAGCATCAATATCATTCTCATTTAAATCCATGAGAATGGATTTAAACATGGCTCAAAGCCATGTTTTAGATTAACAATGAGAGTCACGGAAAGAATTTCTTGTGAAGTTAAAATACCTGTTAAACAGGACACTAATTCTGCCAGTCTTGCAAAAGAATAACTTCATGATTTTAGGAAAGATACTTCTGGTGATAGCTTGATTACTGAGACATTTATTAAAGACAAATCCTAAATTTTATAGATTCTTAGATGTTATGGGGCAAAACTGTTATTTTGGTCATTGAGTGATACAGTTTTTGTCTATATAATGGAAAAATAATCAGCAAATTTAGATGAGGGTGCTCAAATCATTTATTAGATGAACGTAACTGGTTATCTGACTTGAATTATCTCATCAGTTTGGTCAATAATATGAATTTAGTAATTTCAGAGAAACAGTCATAATACTTCTCAGGGTTAATTCAAGGCCCTTAGGGGAAGAGGTTGATGTTGTATGTGATATTTCTCATATAGTAAAGCTTTTAGTGAAGTGGGGTGAGGTTGATGAATTGACCTTCCCGGTGAAGGACTGGGGCAGAGGACATCATGAATTGGGTCTTACTCTCTTCCTTCTAGAAAATATGACAAACTGAGAGCAATTGATTAGAAAATAATCTGGCATGCAGGAGCACAGGTCCCTGGATGGTAATGGCTGACCCAGATCTTTCCCTTCCTGCACATAGTCTTAGAATAACAGCAGAACAGGCTGAGAATACAGTGCTCTAAGATAAGGAATAGCTTGGGCTATTCCTAGATAAGGATGTCCTGCAACACTTCAGCTCAGTGATCCCAGTTCCCTGTGGTATAAAACCCAGAGCGCAATGCTTTCAGGGTCCCTCAGCTGTGACACAAAGTGGGGCATGCCCAGACTAGACTTCACGTGCTCTGGGCAGCTCTTCTGAGTCTTGAGGGACCAGCTTCCATCCTAAGTTTCTGTTAATTCACGCTGCCTGGAGAAACAGAGCTGCTTCGTACAACTCATGGGAATATTCTGTCTCACTGGGCTTATTCTCTGGCACTTGGGTTTGTACCAAATCTCTGGCAGCTGGGTTTGTGCAGAGTCTCTTGCCAGATTTAGGAACCTTAGCAGAGAAATTGATGATATGTTTAGAGTCTTCCTCCGGGACCCAATTACTGGTGCATGATATTTTCTTTAATGACCTAAGTCTTCAAAGGCAATAAGAAGGTTCACATCTCCTGATTGGAGATTCCTGTATTATGTTCTTCCATATCTAAGAAAGAGGACTTTGACCCTCCCCAACCTCTAAATTTATTCTTCATTTAATGCTCTGCAAGAGTAGTAGAACTGAATGCATATGAACACTGTGTTCAGGGAAGGAACATCTTTTCACCTTCTGGGGACCTGATAGCCTATGGATTCACAAGGAGGAGTCTTAATTTCTTGTGGTTATACTTATACAGGAAACCACCCTAGTCAGTAATTTGAGGGGGAGACAGAATCTACTTACTTAAATGAAGACATGAAGAGAAGGCAAAATTTAACTATCCTTCTCTGTTTTTGAATGGGTAACAGATAATTATCTAGAGACAATAATTTCCTTCACATGAAAATTTCTAACTTGGATTACCAGGAAGTATCAGAGGCAAGGAGAGTAGCTGAAAGTTATTATGATTTCAAAATTCAAGTGCACAACATGAGAATCCAAATACTCTTGGAAGAAAAAAAATCACTTAAATTGAAAAGAAATGTATAATATGTTTGTTTGTGAGTACATTTGGCAAATGCAATAGAATGTTCTTCAGTGAGCATTGCTGCTACTGAGATGCTTGGAACAAAACTCTATTTTCAGCAGGCTCTTAGAACACTATTCTCTTCTCTTCTTTTATTCATTAGACTCCCCCCCCCCAACACCACCACCACAATAGTAGGCACTGCAGAAACATAGGATTTAGTTGGGGAGATGGATATGTGAATAAATAATTGCTTTACAGCATAGAATTATTATAATACAGTGTATGAAAAAGACCCCATGAAAATAATGGACAGAGAATAGACTGCTTGGGGGTCTGTGCAGACCTTCACAGAGGAGGCATTGTTTGTATTCAGTCTAGAAATGTAGGCTGGGCTTCCATAGAGCCATGAGCAGCTGTGGGAAGGAGGAAGGTGACCTACTCCAATAGGAGTTGCTACTGTTTTTCATTTGGAAAGGGATTTCAGGGAGAGGAAACGAGAGGCAAAGGAACCAGGTGGGAGGCACCACGCAGGAGAAAAGTAAGCATGGGCTTTAGTGCACAGATCGCATATGGGCCCTCCCACTTACTGCCCGTGTGACCCTGCGGGAAGCTATGAGCCTCAGTTTCCCCATAGACGAAATCGTATCCTTCTTTCTTTTGACCACCTTTGTCAGGATAGATCCCCACCCAAAATTTGCTTGGAATGAGATACAAGCAATAGTGGGGCATGAGAAGATTTATTACTTACCTCATGAGCTCTTCTGGAGAGGGCAGGCAGGCTTCCCAGGGAGGGTTGGAATGGCTTTAGGGAACAGGGATAGGACCCTGGTTTTTACCATGGTTAAGAAGTGGGGCTGGAGTGACCATTTCTGTACATGGACAGGGACTTGTTTGATTAGAATCTTTCATGGGTTCTAAAGGAGGAAGTACTCAGGATTTCTTATGAACTTTCCCAAATGTAGGACAGAGGGGGCAGAAGGGAGGGGTTGATCTTAAAAACTGTCAGCCATCACACATTAAAAAACGGAGTCAGATTCTCGATTATAATTCTGGTTTTGAAGAGCAAGTTAAATATTCCAGGAAAAGTACTGAGCATAGCATAGTCTGGCTGGAGTGAATGCCCTCTTAAGTGTTAGTCAGTGTGCTAGAGTTTGGAAAAGGTCTCCCAAGGACCTGTATGTGAAAAGCATGGTCACCAGCCTGTTGGGAGGTGGTGGAACACATAGGGAATGAGGGAACGGGGACTAATGGAAGAAAGTTAGGTCATTGGGTGTGTGCTCTTGAAAGGCATATCGGGACTCTGGTTCTCTCCTCTCTCTCTGTTTTTGCTTACTAGAGGCATTGAGGTGAACAGACCTCCTTTACCTTGTGCTCCTTCCATGATACACTGTGGTGCCAGAGACCCAAAACAACAGGGCCGAGAGACCATGAACTGAAACCTTAGAAACCATGAGCTCAAATAAACTTGTCTTCTTTTAAAGTTATTTATCTCTGGTATTTTGTCACAGTTACGGAAAACTGACTAAGCACAAGGCAATGCTGATTATGCTGATGATCAAAACACAACTATCATAGTTGCTATATGGGTGATGGACATAAGGGTTTGGATTGAAAAAAATTTTAAAATGTCTTTGGTGCCTCAAACATAATCTGATTATGCTTTGGGCCTCCTATTTTCCTGTGATTTTAATGGATCTCCATTAGAGATGAATTAATAAATCAAAGTGAACTGAATCCCTGCTATGTGCCCAGTTCTATAGTGGGCATTGTGAGAGAGGCAGGGGCAGAGAGGCAGGGATTTCTGCTTTGATGGTGTTCAGTCTCTCCCTCCTCTTGTTCCCTCAAATTGTGGGAGAAAATGGCATCATATTAACATAAAGTTATAAACCAGGTGTTCCATAGGATTTGGGATCAATTACATTCTGCTTAGAGTTCATGAAAATGTGATATATGGAGCTGAAGTCTGGCTGATAATTAATGAGAAGGGCCACAGACAGGAAGCACTGAGTGGAAATGCAGTAGGAAAATGCAGCAATGCTTATGACTGGAGAGAACCAGTAGTCAGAGGTAAAAATGGAAATGCAGTATGGAGGCTGAATCATAGAGAATCTATGGACTATAGACAAAAAAGGGTCATTGAAAGTTTTGGAGCAAATAGTGACAGAACCAAACTGCTCTTTGGGGCATAGCATGAAGGAGAACAGGGACTGGGATAACAGAGGAGAAGGGCCTGAAAATGACCAGACTGTTGTTCAAGCTTTGGTCCAAATACAGGAAGAGGGATGCTGGTGTTGGCGATGGGATCAAGGTAGAACAAATAGGGTTTGGCGACTTCTCAGAGGCAGAGGGAAAGGAGGATTCCATGAAAACCTTGAGTTTTTAATTGGGGAGACTCAGAGGATCATAAAAGCATTTACGGCAATGGGCAGGTGAGGTTCAGGAGTAGATTCCAGGGTGTGATGGGAGGGCAAAGGGAAACAATGGCTTCATGTTGGGAAAGGTTGGGTTTGAAGTGTTGGAACATTTGGCAAAGAGTTGACATACACAGAGAGAGTGGGCCAAGAAAAATGGATTTGGGGTAGAGCTGAAGTAGCAAATGGAGTAGAGAAGATTGCCGGGAGGATGTGTTCCATGCCAGGCATTGTGTGGGTGCCATGGTTTAGTCAAGGAGACACACAAGTAAACAAATAATTAGAATTGTGAGCTATACGTATTCTACCACAATGTACATAGGTAATGACTATGGTACCGCAGGCAGAAAATGGCTAACTCTGCCAGGGAGAATCCGGCTCATCTCTAGCTGGGCATTAAAGGCTAAGTATAAGTCTGTCAGCCTTCCAGGAAGGAAGCATTGCGGAGAGAGGGAAAGCACCGATGGAAAGTGTGCTCTGGGCAGGGAGAGTGGTGGGTGGGTAGTTGACTGGGATAGTGTTGGATGGGAGACAGGTGGTGTTATGGTTTGGATATGAAGTATCTGTCAAAGACTCACATGTCGAAGGCTTGGTCCCCAATGCAGCCTCGTCAAGAGTTGGAGCATTTGGGAAGAAATTGGATCATGAGGGATCTGACCTCATCAGTGCAGTAATCCCTTGAGAGCTGAAAGGAAAACTGGATGGCAGCGGAAGCTGTAGGCAGGTGGGCATGATAGGAGGAAGGACACTGGGGGCATGCTCCAGAGATTGTATCTTATCTCTGGCCCCTTCCTTCCTCTCTCTCTCTTCTTCCCAGAGGCCAGGCTCTGAACAGCTTTCTGCCATGATATTTTGGGTCACCTCAGACCCACAGCAATGGAGTCAACCGATCATGAACTGAAAACCTCTGAAACCAGGAGTCAAAAATAAATCTTCCCTCTTTAAGTTGTTTATGTCAGGTATTTTGTTCACAGTGTTGAAAATCTGACTTACACAGATGGAAAAACTGCAGAGTACCCCACTTTAGTGTCTGGAAGAGGAACAGAACACAGTGGTAGGGACAGGAAGGAAGAGGGAAAAAGGAAAACTAGCCAAACATGATGTCTTAAAAGTCATGTTCAACATCAACTCAACTGGTGGAAGATGGGGGTACGTTCCATGAACCTGGGTTCCCGTCTGAAGTTCTCAGCACTTCATTTCCTTCATCTGTTAGGGAGGGTTTTGAACTAGAAGACTCCTGAAGCACTTTCCTATCCTGAGCCCTTTCCTATTCCGAGGTTCTATCTGCCTCACCAACTTTGGGAAGCTTTATTTTCTTTTGGGTCATGTTGAATAATTTGGTGTTCTAGTAATTAGGGTCTAATTGGAAGCCTTGTGACCTGGAAGAGGTAACACACGTCCTCGCAGGGCTGACTTACTCTCAGGGCACGGTTCACGTGCTAGAAGCACTTCCTCATTAGATCTCCCAAGGGGCCTTCATCCGACGGTCATTGACCTGCTTGGAGTGGGAGAGACATACAAATATTTATAAAGGTCATGTTGGAAAATATTTTAAAACCATTGAACTGCAAAACATGTGTTTAACATTTATAGTGTTTGGAAGGAAAAAGACACTTTTAATCATTCTTATTCTTCCTGGAGTTTGACCAACTCCTTATATCCCTTGGAGAACTTCATCCCAACAGCAACAAATGACAAGAATTTGCTCTCGAGAGGAGCTCTTGAACCATTCCCTGTGATTTAGGTGAAGGTTCGATTGGAGTATGTGTTTTCAGATCCTAGTAATCTTAAATAAATAATCCAAGTCCATGACATTAATAAAAGCAGTAATTCTGTCAAGTGTCCTTGCTAACTTCCTAAACTTCAGAGGGGCCGAAGCTGGTGATTTATGAACACTGCCAGAATCTGAGCCGTCATGTATTTTAGGGGATTCGTTGGGAGGTAGACTTTTAAGGGTAATTACCATGTGTCAGAAAGAGGCCTTACCCCCCTTGACACTGTGAGCTCCATTTTATTTCCGAGGTCAAATGGCAGGAGGATTATATGTGAAAGGATATCCTCTCAATGTTTACAAGTTGAAAGTAAACGTTGTAATATGCTACGTTTAACTCTGACTTCATGTGGGAGTCGATTTACTTGTTGTGTACCTTGCTGCTCAGGCCAGCTGCGTTCAACAGACATTTATTGCATCCTGGACCTGCACCCTTTGCCAAAGTGAGTAGGTTGTTTCTTTCTGGACGGGTCCCAGACTCTAACATTTATCTTATCAGGTGAGATGGGTCTTCTGGTACATGATCCAGACTCTCAAGTGATGTTGAAGAAATCTCTTGTGGTCTTCCCAATCTCCAAATAATCCGATTGATCTCTCATAGACTGAGTCATTCTGATTTATGTTAGATTTTACTGAAACTCTTCAACTGGGTGTTTGGACTGCAGCTTCTCTTCTTTCCCCTTCTATCCTGATGCCTCCTCTTAATCATTCTCTACAGCCAGGCTCAGTTGGCCTTTCTCTTTCAGGTCTGAGTTGAACAGGTTAGTATGTCATCCATTCATAGAATGCCGTTCATCCATTTGGGTTACCATAACAGAATACCATAGACCGGGTGACTTATACACATCAGAATTTTTCGTGTTTTGTTTTTTGCTCACAGTTCTGGAGACTGGCAAGTCAAGACCAAGTTGTTGGTGGGTTCAGTGTCTGGTGAGGGTTTGCTCTCTGGTTCACAGACGACACTTTCTTGCTGTGTCCTCACAGGGAGCAAGAGGTGAGACAGCTCTCTGGAATTCCTTCATAAGGACACCAATCCCAGCCACGAGAGTTTCTGCATGACCTAATCACCTCTCAAAGCCCTGCCTTCAAATACCATCACATTGGGGTTCAGATTTCAACATAGGAAATTTGGAGAGACACAAACCTTCATTCTGTAGCACCAGATGTGACCAGAGCTCTCCAGAATTGGCAAAGCTAGTTTTCACCAGTTTTAATGTTTAGTCATTTTTCTGCCCTGCCTCCACCACCCCATCAAAACTTAGTTTTATGTCCCATCATATGGATGACAATTTTATAATGAAGCCTTCCCTAACGTGTGCTTAAAGGAACGGTACATACCTAAGATTACACGCTCATTCTTGGGGATCCACAAAAATTATTAACATATTAAAAGGCTTTGGAAAGTCCTGTGGTCTAGAAACTTGTCTAATTTGAGCATTTCCAAACAAAACAAAACATGAACATTTCTTTTACCACATAATCCTTTTTTTCCCAGTAACAGCTATTTAGATCTCAAATGAAGCTAATGTTTAGTGGAACACATTTAAGGACTATGGTTTGGAAGCATTAAAATTCCTTCACAGCATTGTCAACTGAAGGTGCTACCTTCCATGTACAGGCATTCTTGAGGGTCTAGAAGTATTGCCTCAGGCAGGACAGCAGCAAACTCACTGAAGAATTTGAAGGGACCACATCTGCAGCCACTGAAAATGTGTGGCAGACCTTATTGGTTTTGCCTGCCTGACATAAATTTCCACTGCTTCTGCTAACAGCCCCCTAATATTCTTAGAAAATTAAACTTTAAAGTCAGAATTATGTCCCTACCTCCAAAGTTCACATGCTGAAGTCCTAACCCTTAGGATCTCAGAATGTGATTTTATCTGGGAGATGGAGCTTTGAAAGAGGTGATGATGTTAGAGAGAGGCCGTTAGGGTGGGCCCTAACGTGATGGTGTCCTGACGAGAGGAGGAGATGAGGACACAGACACACACACAGAAGACAATGTGAACATGCAAGATGATGATCAGGCACGAGCCTAGGACTGAGCCCTCAGAAAAAAAAAACAAAAAAAACAAAAAAACCCCAAAAATAACAACAACCCTAAGGACAGTTCCATCTCAGACTGGTAGCTTCCAGAACTGGGAGAAAATGCATTTTTGTTTTAAGCCATCTCACTTTGTTATGGCAGCTGTCATAGGCTCCTTGTGCCAGAGCAGTGGGATAGGTTCCCAAGACACCAAAGAAAATATCCGGAGACGTGCACAAGGCACAAGGCTTTATTGAGAAGTGCCTACGGAGAAGGTCCAGGGACAAGCTAAACAGATAGCACCTGGGTTGCTCACAGTGTTTTTTTCCAGTGCTGACCCCCTGGAAAAGTGACATGGGTCCTTTCCCCAGTGCCCTCAATCCTACATCAGTTGCCATGGAGACAAGAGTTTTCCATGTTAAGTTCAGAAGCA
Organism: Sciurus carolinensis; assembly: GCF_902686445.1. NCBI lineage: Eukaryota > Metazoa > Chordata > Mammalia > Rodentia > Sciuridae > Sciurus > Sciurus carolinensis. The sequence continues at coordinate 141,413,003 of NC_062219.1, read as the reverse complement.
GTGACTTCCCCAGCATTAGCTTCTTAATTTGACCACTGTCCTGAGGAGCAGCTGTCCAGGCTTAAATGCAAAAAGCAACACTTTACAGGTAACCCAAACTTGCCCTGGTTCCCAGCCGACATGAGGGAAGGTCATTGTTCTTGTAAATTACATGGGCATTCCTGGCCCAGGCCTGCTCTCCTTGTTTCCTAAACTTGGCCAGGTTCCTGGGAACTAAAGGAGTGTTCCAAGGACAAGGAGTTCTTCTGCCCTTCTTTTCTTTAAGGATGATACGTTGGCAGCCATAGTTAATCCATCAGGTTAAAGTGAGGTTAATCCTATTGCATGGATATTGGGTGATTCAGACACAGCCAATGAAAACGAGGTATGACAATAGCCACAGCTATTGGCTCTGGGTTGGTCACATGACCCCAAATAAGCCAATGACATCCAGTCCCTATTTTCTTGCTGCCCTGGGAAGAGACATCCTCTTCCTACTGGTGGAGAAGGTAGGAGGTTGAGTGGGAGCCATCTTGACTACCACTTAAGGAGAGAGTCTCCCTGAGAATAGAACCCAAAAGGGACAGACGAGCTGGGAGTAATGGAGTCAGGTTCCTAATAACATCATCTGAGCATCTAAATCCAGTCATGCCAGAAAGTTTTCCAGGTCCTTTCAGTTATGTGAGCTAAAACATTCTTTCCTTTTTTTTTTTTTTCCCTCCAAAGACAGTTTGAGTTGCAAAAATATCCTGAATAATACATACTGAAAATGAGTATGATCTTCTATTCTCACTGTACCTTTCCTTTCCAAATGTCTCTTTAGCCTGCTTCTCTTGAGTATAATTTCAGAAATAATAGTCTTTGTTCCATGAAATATATGAGATCTTTATCAGATGGACCCTTCAATGGATCCCACGGTGATGTATTAGTTACAATCAGTGCTACTACGTCTGTGTGGATCTGGGTTAATCTGAGTGACCCTACCAACCATAATTTATAACCTGACAAGTCACTTCACCCACTGCCTCACATTTATAGCAAATGCTTTTAAAGTTTTAATGAAGTCGTGATGAATATATTGAGTTATCATTGACAAAAGTCTTTTGTAAACCATTTGGTAATTATCTTTAGTATTCAGATTCCTGGGTAAATAGTCTTCAGAACTATATTCTATAATTTGTGATGCCTTAAGGGATATTTGAATTTAGGTCAAAGAACCCCATGGACACAAAGCTTTAGGGCATAGGAGTTTCTCTAGAATGTGACTTCTCGGATTGTGGCAATAAGGAAGTTGTCTGTGAGCCCACAGCCTGGGGCTGGAATCCCACCTTCCAGCCGCCTCCTTTTCTGCCTGTTCATTCACTCCATCCTCCTGGGGCAATCATTTGGTTCCTGTCAGCCCCTGGGGTGAACCATTCTTGGAAGATCCATTCAGAAAATCTCAGAAAATGGACATGCATGCAGACATTTCTTTTGGATCTTTAAACATCAGTGTTTAGTGAACATGGGCCAAAAACCTTGTCACAACAAGCTTCCTTTTGAAATAGATGGTGTTTACTCTCCTCTTATCAGCTGGGCAACCTGGCAAGCACTGTCCATTGGTGAAATGTCCTGGCACTTCCCCATGGCATGTGGCCAATGTTCAGGAGTGGCGAGCAGCACACACGCCACCGTTGGCCTGCTTGACTGCAGAGAGATGAGTGTTTCCCGTGTTTACCTTTCCTGCTACCTCCACACACATCTTGGGTGAAAAATCCAGACTGGTTGGGAATGAGGGAGGAAAACACAGACATTTTTTTTTCTAATGAAGTTGCTTTTTTCTTGAAAGTCTCCTCTATGAATTTTCATATTCTCATTTCTTTTCTGCCCTGAATGAAAATTTGGCAGTAGGAGATGTATTACCTGGATCTTTTGCCTTCTGACTATTAAAAAAGAGTCTACCAGAATTTATGTACATGGTTATCAAGATTCCAGATATTACTTTGGAACATTATTTAATAAATATGGATTCAAAAGTCATATGATGTATACTATATAGGGAAAAAGTGTTCAAACTCATAATTTACTTTCTTCCTATACTATATTACTTTTTAAAACTATGAAACATGAAATGGTGATAAAGTTCTTTCCATAATACTGGGTTACTCTCTTGATACAGAAAAGAACTAGTGTTATGGTTTAGATATTACGTATCCCCCAAAAACTCATGTGTGAGACAACTTAAGAAAGTTTAGAAGTGAAATAATTGGTTTATGAGAGTCTTAACCTAATCAGTGCATTTATCGGTGGATAGGGATTAACTGGTGATAACTGTCGGCAGGTAGGTTGTGATTGGAGGAGACAGGTCATTGGGAGCATGTTTTTGGGGTATGTATGTATTTTGTCCCTGGTGAGAGGCGCTTTCTCTCTGCTTCCTGATTGCCGTGTTCTGAGCTGCTTTCCTCTAGCACCCTTCCACCATGATGTGCTGCCTCACCTTGGGTCCAGAGCAATGGAGTCAGCCATCTATGGACTGAGACCTCTGAAACCATGAGAGCCAAAGAAACTTATCCTCCTCTAAAATTTTTCTCGTCAGGTCTTTGGGTCACAGTGTTGAAAAAGCTGACTAAAACAACCAGTGTGTATGTGACTAAAATAACCAGTGTGTGTGTGTGTGTGTGTGTGTGTGTGTGTGTGTGTGTGTATTTAGCTCCATATGTCTAGATTTCTGTGCTATTCCCAGAGGAAGACAGCAATCGTACCCACAGGCTCTAGATAGGGTTGCTTGAACTTGAGCCCCAGCTTCATTAATTTTTACCAGCAACACGTAGGACAATAGATTTAACCTTTTCTTCCTCCATTTTCCCATTTGTAAAATGAGGCTTAACAACAGTATCTACCTCATAGGGTCACAGTGAGGATTAAATCGTGTGAACACTAAGACCACATTGCTCAGTTTGGCTTGGAGCACCCATGACAAAAAGTTACTCTTCTCATGATTTATTGCTGCTGTTCAGTTTTTGATACCTTGTAGGTATTCAATAGATGTTTGTTGGATTAATCAATTTTACTTGTTATTCATTGTATTTTAGTATTAGCCCTTTCAAAACCTAAACAGAAGTATGAAGGACACTCTTTTTCATCCTAAAGTCAAATACAGTCTTTCTCTGTGAACTGCCGATGGCATAATGCTGAGCAATACCTCACCCATCTAGAAAGCCCAATGTGTACGTGAGAGAGGTAGAAGGATTTGCCAGCTGAGAAAGTATTCTTTTATATACATGGAAAAACAGAAGCTCTGAGTCAAAAAGAAAACTGAATCTTTATAAGGAAATGCCCAGGCCATGCAGAGCCATAAAAACTTTCTTCATAAATTAGTTTTATAGAAGTTTTTTTTTTTTTTTCCCCTCGCAAAGTGCTAAAGCAATTTAGTGTCAGGATGCACTGATTCTAATAAAAATAAATTAATAAATTTAAAATGCTCAGGCACCTATATTCAAAGGCCGCCAGGCATTTTAATAGAAGATAAGTAAGAACCATTAATCATGGTTCCCACAAGTTTCCCCACATTACCCTAGGCAACAGTGGCCAGGCCGAGGAATGGTTCTGTGAGGAGTCTGCTGGTACTGGATAAAACAGTGATTTTATCTGCATTTTCTACACTCCATTTTGTCTATATTTTTGCTCTCTTACAAGTAAGTACAAAATTGCACCTGTTGACAACTTAATTTTTCACCTTTTTGCCCTACCCTTAGGAAAAGTTAATAAAATCAGTGGAATTTGGACTCCTTTTCTACTTGCTTGGCATAATTTATCGGTCACCTTAGGAAAGTAGCTGTGAGAAGCCCAGTCACTCATGGGCCTCCTGTATGCCTTGACTGTGCTCCTACCCCTCCAGTAAGTTGGAGTCACAAATTTATTAATAGAATTCTTAACTTTTCTAGGGTCAGAGTCTTGTTTGAGAGTCTGATGAAAATGAGGTGCCCTCTCTCCCCAGAGAACACAGTTGGAGTACGTTTGTCCACAGACTCCTTAAAGGCCTTAAAGTGCCACCCTGAGAAACTCTGTGGATGGTACATTACAGATATCACACTATGCTGCAAAGCAATTAGGACCACGTGGAGAACCACTTGAGGACATGCCACCTGGAGACTAATTGGGAATACGACTTTAGCCTTGACTTTTCTTTTCTTTTTCTTTTTCTTTTTTTGGTGGTGAGGATTGACTCCAGGGTTGCTTTACTACTGATCTACACCCCCAGACCTTTTATTTTTATTTTGAAACAGGGTCTCTCTAAGTTGCTGACGGTGTCTCTAAATTGCCTAGGCTGGCCTCAAATTTGTAATCCTCCTGCCTCAGCCTCCTGGGTTGCTGGGAATTCAGGAGTGAGCCACCACACCTGGTTAGCCTTGACTCTGTAACTCACTTTTCCCAGGAATCCTCTGATACTTTCTTACGTGCAAGTTGCATGTGGCCTTGATTTGCTTTCCAGATTCAAGGACTATTTAGCCACTTGGTTGAAGCAGAGTTCCCTTTCCCATCCTAAGCAGGGTTTTAAAGTAGGACATAGTCCATTGTAAGAAAAAAAAAATTACAATTACTTCCTTAATGCTTCCATGGTAGCAGCAATAATTGATACCAGCTCAGTTCATTCCTGTTCTGCCCAGGGTTCAAACTAACTACTGCACCAGCCTCTCTCCCCTCAATAACATATTGAATTCTTTCCTGAAAAGGGTCTCTTTCCAACACAGTGACAGAGAGCTCTTTTTCAGCCATGATTCGATGACACTCCTGTTATACCATCTAATTGAATTAGCTTCTGCTGTAGTCAGCCTCCTCTCTGAGGGAAATAATTGGATCTAACACATTTACTACCTTTATAACCAAATCACTGAATCTTTTTGGGATACTGTTTCCTGTTATGTCAAAGGATAGGATTGGACTTTAATCTCTATGGTTGCTTCAAGTTTAAGATTCTACAATTTGTAGAATTAATTTTAAAATTCTTTTAATTTTTAGGATTTCTGTAGTTTTTGCACATGCATATCTGTATGTATGTGTGTGTGTGTGTCTTTCGAAGTTGCTGATACTCTCTGAAAGAACCCACATTTTTGAATACACCTTTTTCTTATTAGTACATTTGCAAACACTGGAAACCATTTATGCCATTCTCTAAGTAAGCTTGTCCCTCAAATAAAGCATCTGATGGTTACTGGCCAATTATTCACTTGCCAGTCTAGAATACCAAACTTTAAAACATTTTTTCATGTGCATTAGTTTCAGCCACATGAACACAGCATGAATTGCACAAATAGTTATACCAGGATGCTATTTAAGAAGGAATCTGCAATGTTCCAGATCACTCCACATTGCATGTGGTAGCACCTAGTATGTGCTCAGTGAATGGTTATTGTGCAAAGGGAAGGGTTTGATGGTGGATAGAGAATGGGCATAAAGTGCCACAGTTGTTTTTTTTTTTTTTTTTTTTTTAAAGAGTGTGGATTTTTTTTCTTTTTTTTTTTCTTTTCTTTTTTTTTTTTTTTTTTTTTGTGGTGCTGGGGATTGAACCCAGGGCCTTGTGCTTGCAAGGCAAGCACTCTACCAACTGAGCTATCTCCCCAGCCCTACCACAGTTGTTTTGAGGGGAGGGAATTAGGAATTGGAGATCAAGTGTGAATGGAGAGGAATAGAACATAGAAGAAAACCTCAAAAAAGTAATGGTGGCTGGAATTGCAGAAGAGAGCAGCAAACTGGAGTTCTTTTGGGAGGTCATGAAGCCAATGAGACTTAAAATGAGACTCAGATAATGTAAAGATTTTGCGTGCAGTTTATTTCACAATAGGTAATTTTATTTATGGTAAGGTATAGAACACCTCGTATCATCCACTGTTTAGATTTGTGTGCATTTTACTGAATGAAATATCCTTTGAGTGAATCAAAGTTGATGCATTTTTAAACATCCCCAGCTTCCCAAGAAGGCTATTTGAAGTCACTGGGTAAATTCCACATGTTGGGGGAAACTATGATGTTGCAGAAGATCTCATAAGACCCACCTACTTTATCCTCTGCTCTCATCTTCAAATCACTTTCTCTGAAATATATCAACTACTCTGCAGTTGAAGATTTTCAGCAAAAATGATTATATCGGTTTGGGATGTATTTGGCTACAAGTAGTAAAAACCAGTGCTTAAAGGATACAGATGTCCAGAGTTAGATGGTTGCTGACATTGATTCAGATGCACCGTGATGCCGTTAGAGGTCCAGGTTTCTTCCTTCTTTACACTCTCTCATTCTGTCTTTGATTCCATCTTTAGGGTTGCAAGATGGTTACTGTAGCTCTAGTAATCACATCAAGGGGAGTAGAAGTGTTTGTGTGTGTGTGTGTGTGTGTTGGTGGATGAATGTGCTAATTACTTCTGTCCACTTTCAAAAGCAAATGTTAAAGGTTTCTCACAGCAAAAATGAACTTTAATATGTATCTCAGTGATCAGATGGTTTTCTAGAGTTGTCCTTAGATGTAAGAGAAGGTGAGAGTAAGCATCTCACCTAGGGCTCACCTGGAGCTCACCTGGGGCTTAGCTGTGACTCTCCTGGGACTAGACTCTGTTCTTTTCCAGCAACATTTGGGTTCAAGTGATAAGGAAGAATCAGAGACTGGAAGTACATATAGGAACCTGTAACATTTGACTTAATTTCAATGTTAGAAAGATAGTGGGAATCAGAAGAATGAGAGGAAAAGCTGAATTTCCCTCTTATTTTTGTTGTTGTTGTCATTATTAATTTTTCTTGGCCAGTCTTATTTCCTATAATTGTTTTGAGTAGGTGTTACTGAAGTTATTCACCTACCTCAAGAGCACATTTAATGAATAATGATATGTTATGTTTAATAGTTTAAATAACCATGAGTCAGGTGTGTCCTGTGTTGATATTTTTTTCCATCCATGAATTTTAAATTTTACTTAAACCCATTAAATGTATTAAGCTTGTACATAAACTTACTGATTCCCATATATACAGTTTTGGAATGAAGTTCCTGTTTTTTGGTTAATGGAAAGAGTGGAGAATATGGCAGTATTTTATATATAAAAGTGTTTAGGGAAAAATAAAATTTTTGCCTACTGTATGTTAGTCAGAGAAATGGGGAAGAAAAGGCAGTGAGGGAATTAGAAATTGTTTAGAAGCATCAAATGAGAAGGAGAAAGAAATTTAGATTGGCAATAGCAAAGATTATAGTAGGAGAAGAACAGAAATTTTAAAAAAAGGTGTTGAAGTTCTCTGTGTTTTTTACATTCAAGTTTTAGTATGGAGACTTTCAAGCCTACATAGAAGCAGAGAGGAGATGGCAGCAGAGACCCTCATGCCCATTCCCTGGCCTCGACAGTTTTCAACACGGGGTTATTTCTTAAATCTACACGCCCTCCCTCATCTCATTTGGAAGTGTATTCCAGACATCATACCATTTCACCAGTAAGTATCTTATTTATTTTTTTAATAGGAAAATGTTTGAATACGTAGTTATCTTTGCAATTGGACAGAGCTGAACTCAGATTCTGGCCTCAGCACTGGCTCCTGTGGGCGCTGGGCGAATTGGTTCATTCACTCTATACATACTTCTTGAGCATCCTCTGGGAGCCAAGTGGAGAATAAATACACTCCGGGACTTCAGACAGGGAGGGACGTGATCGAAAGGTGCAAAAGGTCAGTGGTGCCAAGACGGGATGGAGGTTTACTCTACACTGGGTGGTTGGGAGTAACCATCTACTGTACTGGGGCTTCCTCATCTACTCAAAGGGGACAGGGTGACCTGCCTCCTGTGACTGTTGAGAATCTTAGTATTTGGGAAAGTCCTTGGCAAAGACCTGACTCTTGTCATTGTGACAACAGAGTCCCCGCCATGTTGATCTCCACTAGTCTCCGTCAGAGCTGTCCCAGCCCGGGCTGCAGTGACCTCTCCTGCTTCACTCTGTTGAAAGGTGCACTGGAAATGATGGACTGGTTGTCCTAGTCTAGTCTGGACTCCGAGAACAACTCTCTCACTGTGATTTTATTCCCCCACAAGGTACCTCATTCTAGAACTCTTTAGTCTCCAAAATTGCATCAAGGAAATAAGGTTATTTTGGGCCTGCCTCCTTTTCCTCTTTCACCCCAACTTGGTGAGAAATCACTGACTTTCTCAGTATCTTTCTGTAGAAAATACTCCTTGTGGCTAGAGGGAGTATTTGAGAGGAGCTGCTTAAAATCTTACAGTAAATTTATGAAAAAAATCTTTTGAGATTGAGTTTTCCAGTTTCCACCTTGGCAGATCCTTAATTCTAGTCCAAACAAAGTGCTCTTGGCAGTTTATCAAAAAAACAGAAAACTTCAGGTTGGAGGAATGCCTCCTTTTCTGGGATTTAAAGATCTTTTTCATAATATTTCAGCGGATCAACCTTTATTTATATGAAATGTAAGCTTTGATCCAGACTCCACATAATGAAGCAACAAACACGGTGGGGGGGTTCAGTGCGGTCATTGACTTCCTCTAGGTGTGTCTAAGCTCAGGGCCAGCCTGCTGCCGTGACGCACGCTGCCTTGTGTGGCTCCCAGTCTGAAGAACACAGGCTCTCCTTCTGCAGGAGAGGTTAGACAGTTCCAGACATCCCATCCCTTGTTGCTTAACAGGAACAGTGAGACAGGATGGATGAACTTTAGGACTAGCTTATCATTTTCCCCCCAGAGATGATGAGTATGTAGGTTTCCCCATGGATTTTTACCAATCCGCATGAATCGATGAGGACCATCCTATTCCCTGGCTTCTGGGCCAATCAGTGCTGTTGGCTGAGACCAGCACGGGTCCTTCCAACCAGGGCTGGTGACTGACCACATTTTCATTTAGTTCTCCTTAGCCTCCTGGACTATGCATTCCCATGAAGGGCTGTTTCAAATCTTTCATAAACTTCTTACCTTTTCCCAACTACGCGATCCAGGGGAAGCCCCTTGTCTCCTTCCCAACAGCCTTCTACCTCACAATCAGGAGGTCATCTCCTCCTGAGCCCTTCTCAGGCAGAGCGGAGCTGTCAAACACACCTGCTGCATCTTCCTGGACTTCCCTTTCACCCAACCTTGCACCTCCAACCTTCTCTAACCTGGACCTTTCCGCCGTTGCCTCTTTCTCTTCCCCTCTATTAACTTGTGCTCCTGTGGGGTCTCTCCAAGTGTGACTATTTCTGTTCCTGAGTCTTCTCTGGGAAATGACTTCCCTGTCTTATCTGTATTTCCAAACCCTTCCCTGTGTCTCTCACTGCCATAATGAATGATCAAAACCTAGTGGCTTAACCCAACCCAATGTATCACCTTCCAGTTGTGTGTCTTCCAGATGCATCTAAAGGAAGCGGATGACTGCACTGTCTCCGCTCCTTCACCCCCACCTTGCTCATTGCTTCATAACATGGAGTTCAGACCAAAGAAGTCAGGGTCTCACTGGCCTAATATCCTGCTGTAGGTAGATTGAGCTCCTTCCTGGGGTTTCTGGGGGAGAATTCATTTCTTGCTTTGGGTTCAATTCCTTGTGGTTGTAGGACTGAGGCCCCCAGTTTCCTTGCTGGCTGCGTTCCTTGGCTCTTGGCCTCCTTCTTCTGTCTTCAGGACTAGTAGGGGCAGCTAGTTCCTCTCCTGTTGCATCTCTGTGACCCTGTTCTCTGGGTTTCAAGAACTTATGTGATGACATTGAGCCCGTCCGGACTAACCAGGGTAATCTGGATTCAAGGTCAGCTGGTTGTCTGCCCCAACCCTACCACAACCTTCATGGGTTGGAAAATCATCAATCCGTAAGTCAGTGACTCTGAATGTGTATGTGTGTGTGTGTGTGTGTGCGTGCGCATATTTACACACACAAGGTTCACTCATTTGTAAACCTTTTCTTCCACTTACTCGTACTGAAAAGATGTTCTGTACTGTAAAAAAAATTCCTTTATGTTATTTTTAAGAGATGTGTAGTATTCCACTGTATGAAGTACCACATTTTGGTTGACTAAGCTTTTTTCATGACTTCCATTATTTTTAGTTATTTTGAAAATTGCTGCAATAAATGTGTTACTTTAAAATAACAAGATAAGTCCTACCTCCTCTGTCACTTTCATTGCCCTTTAATTTGGGGAGAAAATTTTATTTATCTGAGCTTTTATGGACTCAATATTTGTCATTGAATCAAATAATAGTTTTTATTAATTGATTTTCTTTATTTGAATGTTGTGTCTCATGTGAACAGGATCATTCATTCATTCATTCATTATTTGAATATTGTTTAATGCATCCTTCTGAGCCTTAACTAGCAGGGCTGATATTTCTTGCATGTTCCCTCCTGCCCTGCTCCTACAGTCTTCTGGTTATACATGTGACTGCTACTAATTAGTAAGCAGGTGCTGCAGAGCAGAGGGGATCCAGCTTATCATTCTATTCCTCATGCTTAATGCAGAAGTCCTTGCTCCCCTTCTTCACCTGTGCCTGGTGGAGAAACCAATAGTCTTTCAGTTGTATTTACAAATATGCACAGAGTTATGGAAATACCGTGATCCAAATGGTTTGTGCAGGGTCAGGGACTCAGTTAGGAGGTCTGAGATTTTAGGACTCTACTCTTCAATATTTACATGATCAACCACTGGAAATGGGAAATGATTTTTCTTTACCAATTTCAAAGTCTCACTTAAGAACACAAGAGTTGTCAAAATCAGACTAAAAGTTTTGATTGTGTGACAATGAATCTAATGGAATTCATCTTTTAAAAACCAAATAATAGCAGTCATATTAAATGTGAATATAGAGAACACAGTTCCCCAGAACTGGATATTCAGGAATCAGAATTAACGAGAGAGAAATTTCCATTATTAGGGCTTCCAACTTTAGAGGAAAAGTTCTGGTCTCCATGCAAAAATGAAAAAGCGACTAAAATTGTAAAGACCTAAATTGATTCTGGCACTGATTTGGGACCTGGGATTCCTCCTGATCTCACAGTGTTTTCACAAGTCCATGGCTTGTGGTGTAGTGTCCCTGGGTAGAGAGGAATGCTCACCATCCATAACCTCTGTCCTGGTGCCTGGGAGAATTGGGGATCCCAGTGCAGAAAGCAGAACCACACCCTCTCTGTGCTTGTGGATGGGCAGGGGAGGGCCAAGGAGATGATAAATGATAATGAAGGAGTAATTGATCTTTTATTTTTTCTTTGGAATTAAAAAAATGAGGTTTGATAGTTTATAATATTATTTAAAATGCCTATTAAGAAGCTCTTTTCCAGTGAGCCTGACTGATCCACTAGCGTCTTCTCTCCCCTATCCTGCACTTCTCCTTCCCTCTTCCTCTTCTCTGCTGTATTATTATTTTGGTGATGTGGTAGGAATAATTTAGGGTGAGTTGAACCTTTTCCTTCTATTTTTTCCAAAGACTTTCTTTTTTCAACACATGTTACTAACTGTTTATCAATGATCACTTATTAGCGATAATTTCCAAACTGAAAAGAAAAGGAGACCTCAGTTGTTGGTGACAATGTAGGACAGGTGGCAAACTGATAGATGTTGAAGATTCTGAGTTAAGGGACGTAAAGATAGTGAACTGAACAGAACTGACTGTCCATGTTGTGGTGGCTATTTTTTCTTTTTTTTGAGGTTATAATAACCTTATTGTAACCCCTTGATTATCCTGGATGACATGGTGTGGATGACTGTCCCCCCAAGGCCCATGTGGTGAAGGCTTGGTTCCCACTGGGACACTGTTCGAAGGTGGTGGAACCTTTAGGAGGGAGCCCATTGGGAGGAAGCAAGGTCACTGGGGGTGTGCCCTGGAAGGTGATATTGGACCCTGGGCTTCTCCCTCTCTTTCTTTGCTCCCTGGTGGCCATGAGATGAACAGCTTCTCTGTCACACACTCCTACCATGATGTACGGTGCTGCCACAGGCCCAAAGCAACAGGGTCAATGGACCATGGACTCTTCCGAACTGAGCCAAAATAAGTCTTTCTTTTCTTTATTTTTAAAATTTTGATTCATTATACACAAATGGGGTACAACTCTCACTTCTCTGTACACGAAGAAGATTCATACCATTTGTGTAATCATACATGTACATGTTTGTCTCATTCCATTATCTTTCTTTCCTCCTGCCCCCTCCGCACCCCTCATTTCTGTCTGCACAATCCATCCTTCTTCCATTCTTCCCTTACCTCCCCCTCCACTCCATGATGTATCGTCATCCACTTATCAGAGAAATCATTCAACCTTTGGTTTTTTGGGATTGACTTATTACACTTAGCATGATACTCTCCAACTCCATCCATTTACCAACAAATGCCATAATTTTATTCTTCTTTATGGCTGAATAGTATTCCATTATGTATATATATACTACAGTTTCTTTATCCATTCATCATGTGAAGGGCATCTAGGTTTGTTCCACAATTTAGCTATTGTGAATTGAGCTGCTAGAAACATTGATGTGGCTGCATCACTGTAGTATGCTGATTTTAAGTCCTTTGGGTATAGGCCAAGGAGCGGGATAGCTGGGTCAAATGATGGTTCCATTCCAAGTTTTCTAAGGAATCTCCATACTGCTTTCCAGAGTGTCTGCACCAATTTGCAGCCCCACCAGCAATGTATGAGTGCACCTTTTCCCCCACATCCTTGCCAACAAGTCATTCTATTTTTTTAAGTTGAGTTATCTCAGGAATTTGTTGCAACAATAGAAAGCTGATGAACACATAATACATGAAATAGTTTGTGGCTCTGAGTCCATGGTCAGAAAAAAATTGTCACCATCCATTCCTCTTTTCTGGGGACTTGGGAGAATTAGGGAATGTGAGTGAAGAAAAAAGACCCAAACCCTCTTTTGCAATGTACAAGGGGCAGGCAGATGACAAATGAAAATTAAAAAACTAATGATCTAGAATAATGCAGGAGGTAACAAATGGAAGAAAGAAATGAGTGCCCTTCCCATTCATCTGGGTACTTGGGATTTTAAATAGCAGGTTCTGGTAGGCTTCATTGACATGTTAACATTTTTACCAAGAATTGAAAGAGGCGTTTTAGGGAGAAGAGAGGCGACAGTTTTAGGGATAAGAGGGTCCTAGGAAGAGAAGCTAGCCAGTACAAAAGCCCAGGGGACTACAAATCATTTTGCTGCCTAGTTACCTGTCCAGATACTTCCTCCTATGGGCAAGAGAGAGTCCACCTCTTGAACCAGTGTCTCCTACTCCCCTCAGCCCATTTGGTCTTTTTAAAATTTCTACTGGGCCCAAGCTCGCCTCAGTAGACTTTCCCCTTGATGGATAGTGGGAGCTGGAGCCAGGCCGGTTACATCCCTTTGAGTGGAACATCTACAAGACAAACAGTCCTTTCTCTTGCTAATATTGACCAACTCTTCTGCTACTTCTCTGGCCCATTATTATGCTAACAGGGCTTAGCAAAGACTGATAAGATTGTGGCCTTTTAAGTCCTAATTAGTGTGTCCCCTGGCTTTAGGTAGAAGATGGGTAAGCTTCCACAAATGAGGGTAAGGAAAGGAACCCTGGAATAGAGTGAATCCTATTCACTTGTCGTAAGATTTTTGTTTCATTATAAACCTTGCTTTTAAGGACCCTGGTCTTTGGATTTTTAAGAACTTGGGATCATTTTCAATTGGCCAAACTCTGGCTCTCCCTCATTCTTTCACCAGTGGAGATGAGAAGAGCTTCTCAAGTCTGGAAAGATGAGAGACTAATGAGGTCTGGGTGCCGAATGTGTTTTTAAGATGTCAGTCTGAGAATTCCTGGGTCAGAAGGAGCCCAGACCCTTCCCCTAAATCAGGGCAGCCCAGGGCTGAAACTAACACTGAGAAAGAATAAACCTAAATTCATGTAAGAAGGCAGAAGCAGCTCGCTTATTACAGTCCAACAGTCATGACAAATGAAGACACATCCGAGAACAGATAATGAAAAATTTTGAATTATCGCCATTGTTTCTCATATTCCTGGGACTCTTGAATTAATATAGCAAACTAAGTCTGAAGATGAAAAGCCAGAAACTTTGTCAAATACATTATGTCTGGCAGACTGTCCACACTGACCTGACTCGTAGTCCGAGTGGCGGTTTGGGTCCTGTGTAAGAAGTGGCATGGATTTTTCTAGAACATACTAATTGGCTTATCTCTTCATGTGAGGCCAACTTGTGTGACTTTTTCCTGTGGGTTGTCATAGTTTTATTTTTTTTTTTAATTTCTGGTTTAGCTTTATCTGCTTTCTGGGGAAGGCTGGAAGTTTTTTCTCTAGATCTCAGGAACACTTGCTTACAGGGGTGTATGAACCACTAATGAATGGCTAGAAAGTAGCTTTCAAGCATTGATTTGTGCAAAAAGCTCAGTTTGTGTAGGAGTTAGACCTCATGCAGCTTATGATATACATAGTAGATAAAGAAATGCTTTTAACTTCCAATCATTCTAAAGATCATGTTTAATTCTAGATTTATTCTGTAGTTTTTTGACTTCTGTACATATAAGAAAGGCATTTTCTTTCTTACTTGATTCTCATTGCACACAAATCACCATTAGACTATGAATAACTTCTTATATATTTTGCATGAAAACAAAATATTAATCTTGTCCAAAACATGAAATTATACATTTGCAAGAGGATTTAGGATTCATATCCAATAGACAGGGAACTATTTAATGATTTTGAGAAATTTCTCTTTCTGGCCATGTTTTTACACAACAATACATGGAAGATATAACTTAACTACTTCTGTATTTTTAAAAGTCTTCATGTTTGTATTTTTATATGAAAGTAGTAAAATATAACATGTGTAACTATCAAGTTTCTGATGGTTGTAGTTTGTTCCTTATAGGAAAGTTGTTTATTAACAAGAACAGAAGCACCACTATATCCAAAGCATGAAATCACTATGACTTAAAAATAAACTTAAGTACACAGCAAGAGTTTCCCAAGATTTGACAGTGGAGTAGAGAAAAATAAAAAGACAGAATCACTGTGTTTCAGTGAAATTCTATTTTCCTGCACCCAGCACAATAGTTATACTGTAGGTTAATTCAGCCTATGTGAGGGCTTGATGGACTTAAATATAGAAATTGTTTCAGTACCAATTTCCCCAAAGGGACTTCAGCAGTAAATGTTGTGAAATGCAGATTAAAAATAATACATAAAACAGTCTAACCTTTAATAGGTCCTCATATGTGATGGCAAGCAGATCTCTGGTTTCTGTTGCTAGACTACTGTACTTGTGAAACAAACCCACATACCTAAACTATCTTATTAAAGTGAAAAAACCTATAATCTAAAAATAACAATCTATTTTTCTCCTTTTCCTGTCCTTTTCTTCAACCTTGGCTGAGATGCTTTCTTTCAAAATTTATTCTACAGCCATCCATATAAAAAGGACAGCATTGTGCCTTCTTGTAAATATTCACTATTTAACTAATAAGATATTAGTTCTTAAAGCCCACACGATGATACGACTGTTAGAAACTCGTATTTTCCAGGTTTCAATAGAGCCTTTAAAAGAACTTAGGTGTGCGTGTGGGTGTTTTGTTGGTCTGACACACACTTTCCACGAATAAGACAACAGCTAAATCAACGCGGTGTGAATTTAACTTCTTCCAGCACTCACGCGTTCATACACAAATTACATCAAGTGTGCACTCACTTTTTCATTCTTGACCATGAACTCACACAACACACCAGATAACAGACTGGGGTGCAAAATTTAGAGCAAAAAGGGGTGTGAAATTGAGAGCAAGTTCCAGGAAAAGCAGTTGTCTTTCTTTCCTCTAGGCACCAAATTACAGGCCCTGTGCCAGGTTTCTGGACACTTCATTCTTTAGGAAAGTTCACCCCGCTCCTTCTTCCTGCCTCCCAGGGCCACTCAGGAGGAAGAAAGGGCTGTGCAGGTGAGCTGGCCCTTCCCTTGTTGGCATTCGTGAGGCACGGTTGCCACCTGCGAGCTGTTTAGGCTGTAAACATTACTAAGCCACTTTACAGAAAGTTATGTAAAGTGTGGCTAATGTTTCCTGAAGATTCTCCTGCCATGCTGGCGGCACAGGCATTTTGAGAGAGGCAGGTCTGGATGTGTGTGAACGCTTCTTCTTGCTGTTTATGAGCTGAGCAACTTGCTGTGAAAAGCTGTCATGTTCCCCTTGGGTGTGTAGAACCAGTTTCTCCTGCATGCCAGGACACGAAGCTGAGGCTCTTCCAAAAGGAGGGGCAGGCAAGGGCGCCCAGGGAAAGCCAGGATCTATCACTGGTTTCCACTTTTGCTTAGAGAGAAGATGAGGACAGCAAAAAGGAAGAAAAACTGGCTTACAAAAGTTCTCTTCATGCTCTGTGGCTACAAAAACTGGAACCATCTTCTCTCTCTGTTCAACAGAGGTGGAGGAAAATGGGAATTTAGTTATCCCTAGAGGAAGCAGCATTTACTTCCTGGCTTACTGGCTGGCCCGGGCCATTGGCAGGGAGAATATTTTGATTGATTTTCATCTCTTATAAATTAAATTTCCTTTGGGAATATCTGAAAATTATCCAAATGGAATAATAATAATAAACAACTCTTACTCTGGAAAAGATCTGAATCAACATCTGAAATAACTCTATTTGGACTTTTAAATGGTGTATAGGAAGTAGTACTTTGGTAGCTATCTGGGGACTCTGCTATCATCCGAGGGTAAAAATTTATGTATATAAAATATTGCTTTCTCAGTGGCCTGCAAAGTTCTTCAGCAGGCCTGTTTGCACAGATGCAAATGTGGAGACAAGTTTCATAATGCCGTATAAAGGCAAACCCAGCTCAGCATTGATCATGAAATGGGCTTGCAAATGACTGAGCCTGCTGGCATAAATCAGTGCCACCCAACAAAACAGAGGAGCCAGACCAGAGTGTGGTTGCTGCTTTTCTTGAATTCTTTCTTAATATATCTGCTGGGTTTTCTTTTTTTTTAAATGATTTTGACTGTCAACTGGGATTATTAGACTGCATAATGATATTTTTTATGTCCAAACATATGAATAAAATTACTTTCTCATGGTGTATATTATGGTTACACATGCTTTCTGAAAGTAAATTAACATAGAAATAAATCTGTGATGTCAAGAATATGCATTAACCTGTTTGGGCCTTATAAATATGTAAAAATAGCACCTAGCTCTTTGCCTCTCTATGGTGGGATAATATACTGAATCTAGAACTGGGCATTGTGTACGTTAGAATATACGATCATCGTCGCTCAATCCAATTTAACAGCAATTTTTTAAAAATGGTGCTCTGGGGAATGCCCTAAAGGACTCTGTGTGGTCTTTCCTCTCCGGGGCTTATAATCTTGCCCTCCAGGTGATTTACCTATTAATGCCTGGGCTGTCCCCTCAGTTCTTCCTCTTTCCAAATCTTCAGAAAGATTCCTTCTTTCTGAAGGAATCTGTCCTAGCCTTCTTCCTTCTTCCCCTCTTTTTTTGACCATGAGATCCTCACTGTCACTCTCCTTCGGGACTCAGAGCTTTGGCCGTGGGACCTCTCAAGGGGGCTTCACCCAGCGTGCTCACGCATCTCCAAACATCTGTGCAGCTGCTCCCCTGCCCATGTGACCCTCCGTCCCCAGGGAAAAGTCCTCCTTGCTTCAGGGGACTGCTCATATGTCCTCTCCTTTGTAAACAATACCTTTCCTGCCACCTGCCCTCTTCACTGGGGTTCAACTTTCTGTGTCCTCCTCTTTTTCCCTCCTCGATTACCCTTCTAGAACCCTTCACATGTTCTATGAGCAACTTCGGTGTGCTTGTCAGTATCCTTGACTGTACCAAGAGCTCTCGGTGAACAGGATTGTCTTTTGGTACCAGGGATTTTGTCTCCCTCATCTTTGTAGCATTGCCACATGGCAGACCTGGGGAGACACTCAATAAACATTTGCCAAGTGCATAGGCCTTTCGTCACCTGAAAAAAATGGTTTTCAGCTACCGCTGGGCCTGCAAATGGTTTGCTAAGATCATTAGGAGTGTTAGCGTCCTGCCACTGTAATGACATACCTGAGACAATGAACCATCAACAGGAAAGGTTGATGCTGGCTCTTGGTTCTGGAGGTTCTGGTCCAAGACTGCGCTGACCTAATTCTTTGGGTCTCTGGCAAGGGCAGTGCATCATGGCAGGAGTGCGTGTCAGAACTGCTTCCGTCAAGAGCAGAGAATCAGATCAGAGAAGAGATCCCACTATCCCCTTTGGGAGTACCCCCAGTGACTCCAGGACACAAGCACACCCCCAAAGACCTGAGGACCCCCCTCTAGGCTCCACCTCCTAAAGCTTCCACCGTCTCCTAATACAGCCACCCTGGAACCAAAGCTTTAATACAGGGGCTTTTAGGGGACAGTCCCCAAGCCATAGCACTAAGAGTGGAAGAAACCCGATGGACCCACAGATATCTAAATAGGTTCTGTCTCCAAGCCTGCTCATCTCTGCCTCTTCCTGCCTTCTTTACCCTCTTCTACTGACGGCTTCTCCCAAACGAAGACAGCACAAGACACACACCAAACCTCCTGTCCCCAGCTTGTTGCTGGATACCAGCTTCCATCTCCTTAGAATAGGATGCACGCCTGACCTTGACCCACAAAGCTGGGGCAAGCTTGCCCGGTCACTCACTGTGTCAGACACATGGGTCTCTTGGTTCCTAGAACATGCCAGAATCTCTTCTGCCTGGAGGCCTCCACGTCTGCTGTTCCATCCTCTGGAATCCTCTTCCTTCTCTTTTCCCCGCGGCGGGTTCCTTATCTTCTAGGTTGACACCTGGAAGCTTAAATGCCAGCTTCTCAAAGAGGCCTTTCCTAACCACACAGGACAATATCCTGTTTTTGTCCTTCAAAGCAGAATTCAAGTGGCAATCTTCTCCCCTCCCTCCCTCCCTCCCTCACCCTCTCCCTCCCTCCTTTGATTCCTCCCTCCCCGTCCCTCCCTCTTCCTTCCTATCTCTTTTCCTCAGCTCCCCTCCTTCCCTTCTTTCCTCCTTCTCTTTCTTTCCTCTCTTTCTTAGTATACTTGTTCATTGTCGCTCTCTGTTTCTCCCATTAAACTCTGAGCTTCTTGGGAACAGAGACCATGTCTGGTTTTTTTTTCTTTTTTTCTTGCTGTGTTCTCTAAAGCCTATGACTTAGAAAACCTGGTACAGACTAAATGATAATAAATATTTCTGGAATGTCAAATGAATGATTAATCCCAAGCAAACTTGTTAAAAGGGTTTCTTTATAAACACAGATTTTCATGACAACAAAATGAAGTGCAGGTACAAAATGCTCCAATGACTCCCGTGTTGCTTTGGACGGGATGTTTGTGTCTCCCCAGAGTCCCTCCCCCACTGTGGTAAGATCAGGAGGTTGTCTTTGTGAGGCAGTTAGGTTTGGATGGGATCATGAGGTGGGACACCTGTGGTGGGATTAGTGGCTTAGAAGAAGATGACAAAGGAGAAATCTCTCATTCTGTCCAGGGATACACACTAAGCAAAGGCCGTGTAAGGACACAGTGAGAAGGTAGCCGGCCACCTACAAGCTGGTGAGAGGGCTTTCACCAGATCTGACCACACTGGCTCCCCGATCTTGGAAAATCAAATGCCATTGTTTGAGCCTCCAGTTTGGGGTGTTTTGTTATAGCAGCCTAATCCAGCTAAGACTTGCGTATCGCCTGAGCTGACCTCCAGCATCTGGGCCAGTCCTTGTTTCTATGACAACTTTGGTGGTTAACAAAGTGAATCATTTCTATCCTCCCTTCCTATCTGAAACCTGCATGCGTTCTGCAGTGTGTTCTGCTTAGTCTGGGTGTGTTCATACACTCCCCAGTCCCCACACAAACTCTCAGCTCACGCAGCACACATGACCTTCCTGGAAAGACCTGGGCCTCACCCAAAGGGGACCTTAAAGTTATCTCAAATGAGAACTTTCAATGATACTTTAAAGAGACAGTTCAGCAAGGATCCTAGGCTATGAAAAAGGGCTCTCCCTTGCTGGAATGCTCTTTCCATGTTTCTGATAAACCTGGCCTGCTACGGGAGCGGGTCACATGGATGCTTTCGCAGTAAGAAATCCTCACGTTCCTCAGCTCTGTTACACAATAGGGCATCATGTCAAAAACAGTAATGCTGGGAGATATGTCAAGAAGTTCCATTGAACTGTCTTTGTACTTTTCTTTCCCTGTAATTTTTTTTTGTATTCCTTTAGTGACTTAGTTATGCTTTCTAAGGACAAACTTAAATACCTCTTGCCTCTCTCAGGCCATTAAACAAGATTCGGGGTCCTGATGATCTGATGGCTCCTCCTCTTATGCAGCCTCTCTGCAGCGAATGTTATTCAGCAGAATAGCAGCATCCATCTGACTACTGATAATGCACTTTTAAACATTAACAGGACATATTGAGTCCTACATGATCCAGGGCCTTTGGGCAACAGACCATGATGTAAATGATCTCCCAGTGATTTTGTCATCAGCTCTGTGTGAAGTCTGCAGAGAATTAAAGGTGAACTTGGAGCAAACACAAACACAGCAACTTGAGCTGCTTAAAGAAACAAAAAAGCAAACCCACAAACCAACCCAGGCCATGAAGAGCACTCGGTAAACTGAGCTGCAGTGTTGCCTCCAAGTGTGGAGAACACCTGTCCACACTGGGGACCCAGGACTTGCTGGCAAGTCTCACTGGGCACACAGCTCTTGTTTCTTAGACGCATGTTTGACAGGCTTTGCCTTGTGCTTCTTATCCATTTCAAATTCCTTCAGCAAATGTTGGCTGAGGGCCCTCTGCGTACCGGGACCACAGAGCTCTGCAAACCTCCCTGGGGTCCCATCTTTGGGAATAAGAGTGACAGGGTGCAGAGAGGATGACAGGCTGGAGCATCCAGGATTCTTCCACTTGTTGACTGGAGAGACTTTCCACCATGCAGCAGAAATTTGTGATGGTCTGACAATCTCTGAGAAGACCAAGTGCCTTCCACGTGGTCACGGTTTGGGTCTGGACTGACCTTTGGATGTATATTTCCGGAAAAAAGCAAAATACAGAACAGCGCGGATGCTCCTATTTGAGTGATCAGAGGGTATACGATACAGATAGGAGTGTACACACATACCCATGCACACGAACGTGCATGCACATGCACATGCCCACACATGCCTGTTGGTAAATGCCTGGACTATCTGATGACACTGGTTGCTTTGGGGAGGAAGGAATGGTTTTGGTTTATTTTCTTAAAACGCTCATCCCTCTCTGCAATTGTCCTATGTATTTATTATTAACTTATCTATCGTCTCCCACTGAAGTGTGTGCTTGCTCACAGATACAGGTCCTGTAACTGAACAGCGGTTGGCATGCAGTCACACACCACATACATGCAATCAACTGTGGTCCACACGCAGCACAATGGTCCCATAATGGAACTGAAAGATTCCCATCACCTAGTGATGTTGTGACCATCCTGAAGTCTTAACACAATGTCTTGCACTTCACGGTGATTCTGGTGTAAACAGACCTACTGTGCTGCCTGTCAAATAAAAATATAGCACATGAGATTATGTATAGTACAAAATACTTGATATTGGTAATAAATGACTGTGTTACTGGTTTATTCATTTACTAAACTTTTTATCATTATTTTAGAGGGTAGTCATTTTACCTATTAGAAAAAATTTGCTAAAACCCAGTCCTCCACAAGAGGCCTGCAGGAGCCTCCACCATCTTGTGTTATGGTGCCTCTTGATGACAAGGAGGGGCCACGTCCAGGGTTCCTGTGGTGAACACTAGGATGTTCACGCAAAAGTCCTACTGACACATTTTCAGTGTGTGTCCCTGCTGTTAAGCAACACATGACCATGTTTTAGGTGTTTATAGTTTAAAAAAGAGTTTTTGTTTTATTTTTTTAAATGAAGGAGTGGAATGGGGTTGGGGAAAGGAGAACATTACGCTTCGGAGATGGGAAAGGGTCTTACTTTTAATTCTGCCATTTTGTAGGGCTTGAATATTTAAATTTTTACTATGAAAATATATATATGCAAAAGCAGAGACAACAGTGTAATCAACTTCCTGCACCCACTAACCCAAAGCGATAATCAACTCATGGTGGATGTTCTTTCCTTCATATCCCCTGTTAATGCCCCCCTGCCAGCCCAGCATTATTCTAAAGCAGATGCCAATCATGCTTCTATCTTCAAATATTTCAAAATACAAGTCATAACTATAGTGGTTTCTACACCTAGGTAAAAAATA
The DNA here is from genome assembly GCF_902686445.1 of Sciurus carolinensis. NCBI lineage: Eukaryota > Metazoa > Chordata > Mammalia > Rodentia > Sciuridae > Sciurus > Sciurus carolinensis. The sequence continues at coordinate 141,390,819 of NC_062219.1, read as the reverse complement.
TTTTATTACTATTACCAAATACCCACTGCTCAAATTTCCATAATTAGTGTCATAAAATTTTTACTGGTTGCTAGAATTTTATTTAATAATATACATGAATTTACTTTTTCATAATGTAATATAGAATATGGTTTCTTCTATCTATTCAACCATTAAATAAACACATTTTAAGAGCCTTGGATGTTTGAGACACTGTTCCAGGTGTTTGGAACATCAGTGAACAAAAAGGCAGAAATTCCTGTCCTGATCTCCCTTTAAGTCTAACTGAGGGAGACCAATAATACATACAGGTATATAGATAGTTGATTGTGACACAGTGTAACATGAACTATTATAAAGGGGCACAAACTGCTTTCCAAAACCTTAGAATCATGATTGACATGAGATTCAAAGACCTTAGGTCCTTATTATGACATTTAAAATTGGTGACATTTCTCATTCTGATAAAGCCCAAGACCATCAAAAGTTTTATCTTCAACTTTCTTAGGACCGTCTTGAGCCAGCTGTCCTCTTATAAAGTCTCCGCCGCTGGGAGCCAGGCAGTATCTGTGCAGGTTCAGCAGGTCAGGCTTGGGAGTTTATGAAGCAGAACCAGACTGACACCAGACTGTGGCATATGCCCTGCACACAGTGGGTCAGCATTTCCTCGAACCAAGTCAGTGTATTTAAACTAATGCTTCTTGAACAGGTCTCCTCCAACAGAGGCACTTCCTGTTGGGATGCAGCCACATCAGTGAAAACAGCTGTCCCTAACTCAACTATCTTTTGTCAGTTGTCTGGACAGTATGGCAAACACAGGGCTATTGATAGACTGTACGAAACCCCGGATTTTTGGTTCATACCTGAAACTCACATTGAAATGTGGCATTTTAACTTCTGAAAGGAAATGTCTACAGTCTTAATATTAAAACTAAAAATGGCTGATATCTTGTTTTAAAACTTTTATAAAGTCATCAATACACTAGCACACCTTAACAATTCTGGTTACAATTTCATTCTGGTTACAATTTCATTGGAAGATCTTTTGACAAGATTGCAAAAGTTATAAAGAAGCATGACTGATTTTTGTACGTGTACATGTTTCCTGTAACTTATGTATCTAAATGATGCTGCAGTATAGCCAAGCATTGTTAAATCCTGGGACTATGTTCTGAGCAATGTCCAGCCATGCTATTTCCGTGGTTGGTTGTTGAGTGAAGCAGTGTTATGGGTGTAGGAGTGTAGTTACTTTGTGTAGATGAAGACACATTCTCATTTCTTCAAGGATTCAATTATACAAAACACTCATGAAATACCTCCTTTGTGATTGTTTTTCTGGACAGTTTCTCAGTCACTCAGAACACTGGTCCACCTTCCGAAGAGTAGAGTGGAGGCTTTACCTTTGTTGCACCAAGATGTTACCAGTTAAGTCCATCTGTCTTCATAATTACTGGAGCTTGGTGCTTACCCGCTCCACCAGTTTTGTCTTACTTTGTGAAAAAACGTTCTTGTCTGAATCTGAGATGGGAAAACAGGATGGAATATGTTGACTGAGTGGATAATTTTTCGTTTTCACTGAAATGATGACTGCCTGCTTTCTCTGCCTGAAGTCACTCTTGTTGGTTTCCATGCATAGGGTGTGGCATATGGCACTTGTGCTATTCACCTTCCTCCAATATCCTTTTTCCTCTCTCTAAATCCTGATTCAGTTCAGATTTCACTTTCTTGAGGATCCTAAGTACCCTCAGAAAAGGCAAAAGGATGGAATGGTTATGCAACCATTATAAACCAAGGACTTTGATTCTAATTCTGGGTAAGATGCTGGATCTGTCTACTCTAAAGATGGTTCAGAGACCTGGAGGGAAGAGATGCTGCTCAGCGGCTTATGGATTCACATGCACAAGTCTTGTGGAAACTACTCTGTTCTTCTACTGGGCTGTGCGACCTCTAGATACAGATGACTGGTCGGGTAGAGAGCCAGCTGGGCCACTCGTCAGTAGATCTGTCTTTAAATTCCTCTTGCCTCTTCTTAACCACAGGATTTGGGGCAAGTCTCTTGCTTTCTGTTAGTTTTAGTTACCATATGTATAAAACAAGAATAATATTATCTTCCAGAACAAGGTAAAAAATAAGTGAATAATGTTTTCCTTGCAAGGATCAATGTGAGAGCTAAAAAACATAAAGAATCGTAAGCAGATTAGAAGATGGTCAGGCAAATAATCCAACACCTAGGAACAGTGGTCACACACAGAGAAAAAAACCAAAGAAACAAAACAAAAACCAGAAAGATGTCACTTTGAGCTGACATAATGAAAAGACATCACCATGTCCTACAACAAGTGAATGGAGGTCCCTGGAAGGTTTAGGTTGGAGAAGAGAAAATCTCAGGTGGGGAGAAGAACTAAATTGTTATCATACAGTCAGGGGTGGCAAACATTAGCTCATGGGCTAACTCTGGTCCTCTGATTGTTTGGCCTTTCAATTTCTAAATAGTTGAAAATATCAAAGAAAGATCACATGGAATTCAAATTTTAGTGTCTATGAGTAAAGTTTTATTTGAACACAATCCACCCACATCCCTTTACCCATTGTCTATTGCTGCAGAGTTGAGGATTGTCAACTCTGGTTGAGACCAGACAAGCTGACAGTCTAAAATCTTTACTCTCTGACCCAACAGAAGTCTGCTGACACCTGCAATAGTCAAAAGTTATAGGAAAGAGAGAATAGACTTGTTCTTTACGTCCCAAGAATGTAATTAGAACGAATGGGTAAACTAATGGATAAGTGGACGGCTAATAGGTAAAAAATAAAGGCAGACTAGTTTTAATTAAATATAAAAAGAATTTTTGAATAATCAGAATTACCAAAAGGTGGAATGGACTATTTTTGTTAGGTGGTTAGATCCCCTCTCTACAGAAATATTTAAATGAAGTTGTGTTAATGTTTGAAGTGGTAGAGGAATAATTCAAGCACAAGATAGAGGTAGGGTCCCAAAACATTTTAGAACCCTTCTGAAACACTGATTTTATGATTTCAAATTTTTTTTGTCCAATTTGTCTATCTCTCAAATCCCACAATAAGTATTTTTAGACAGCCATTTAATATTTTGCCTATTCAATAGCTATGGAGGACAATTATCTTTTTGAAACTTGATGGATGTAATTGGTTTTGCAAAAAAAAAGTTAAATAAACATTTTGACACTCAAATATTAAACACATAAATTTTGCCTACAATTTAGGTAATTTTTGGAGTCCAACTGAAGTTCTACTTGTAGGTCCAATGGTAAAAGTACCAGTCTGCTTAAACTCTGAAGCCCCTTGCAACTCAAAAATTCCTCCCTTGGAGCACATGACATCCATTAATAAGGTCTCAAGCATTTTTAAGTTATTCCAAGACAGTCACTGATGAATAATGTGTTTCAGTCATCAATGGAGTGCATACGTAATTGTGGTTTCATGAGATTATGGTTCCTGCTGACATCATAGCCTTGTTAGTTTGTGATATAACACATCAGAGTTTCCTAACAACACACTTTTAGAACATATCCCATTGTTAAGTGTTGCATGACTGTACTTACAGTTTATAGGCAAATCACTCGAGACATTCTTTTCATTATATAATAGCCCAATTGTGGCCTGAAAGACCTTCCTTATATTATTGCAATAATTAGCATTAGTGGTTGATTTTTAAAATTTTGATGTTTATGTCAGAGTTATCTTGGTTTATATGTTCTTTCTAAGTTTTTAAATATGAAGACTGGCTTTTAATAAGGTCTACAATCCTATTGACTATCACCTATTGGGTTGATTTATGTGGTTTTTTATAAATAAAATCATTTTTCCACTTAGTAATTTGTGTGTTGGAATAAAAACAATAGGAGCCAAACTATAAGTCACTTCATCACAAACGTATAAGCAATAAAATTGTTTTCTATTATTATTTTTTGATTCATAAAATTCTGTCCTTGATAGTTTTAGTGACTGAATCCAAATAACTATAGTTGTACTATTTGTAAAGCCAATGATTTTAAAACAAGTTTTCCTTTGTAAACTATGAATCAAATTTGTCCCTGTGTCTTTTTATTCAGCGCTGGGGATGGAACCAAGGACCTCCCACATGCTAAGCAACTATCGCTAAGCTACATCCACAGCCCTGTTGCTTGTTTTTGTAAATAAAGTTTTATTGAAACACAACCATTTACATGTTGGGCAGGACAACTGTTGCAACACAACAGTAGAGTTGAGTGGTTGCACTAGTTACTGTGTCGTCCCCAAATCCTATTTGTTTTTTGATCCTTTAAAATAAGTTCTTTGATCCCTGCTCTGTGTTATAGATAGCAACCTGTACAACTAAAAAGTGTGAAAAGATGGATACAAACTTCCTTCTTTAAAAATAATCTGCAGATCCTGGAAGATAGTTTTATCAGATAGAGATCAGCAAATATTGTCAATTGAGCAGGAAAGCCTACAGAACTTTAACTGGCCATCCTAACACCCAAGGAGATTTATCTGATAGTACAGTGTATTCTAGGTAGTTCGGGATAACAAGAAGAATCCAATTTGTAAGTCATTCAAGGAATTTTATATTCAAACATTAACATGAAAATCAAACCCAATTCCTGGAAGAATATATTTTCGTACGTACAGCATTCAGTTATATTTACTTTGTGTGGGGGTGGGGGACGTCAAATTAATTTTCTTGCATGTTTTCATTGTAGATGTTTATGGATTTTTAACATAAAATTCTTGTAATGTAAATAGTAATCATGCAAACCTTAACATTTGACTATTCTTTACAAATTGCTATAGTTTGCATCTGAAGTATACCCCAAAGGCTCCTGTGCTAAAGGCTTGGTTACCAGACTGTGGAACCTTTAATAGGTGGAGCCAAATTGGAGGAAGCTGGGTCACTGAGAATAGGGTATCTTTGAAGGGGCATTTGACATCTTGGCCCCTTTCTGTCGCTTTCTTTGCTTCCCACATCCTCCTGCCATGATGTTCTGTCTATTACAGGCCCAAAGCAACAGGGCCAAGCCATCATGGGCTGAAACCTCTGAAACCATGATCCAAAGTGAACCTTTCATCTTTTTAAGTTGATTAGCGCAGCTGTTTTTGTCACAGTGACAGAAAGTTGATGAACACAAAAGTGTTCTTTGAATAAGACAGTTCTATGAAAGGACTGAAAGTGGAATCTACCAAAGGTTATTTCCTTACTTTGGCTGTCTAACCCCCCCCCCCCTTTTTTTGTCAACCACAGTAAGTTCCCTTTGTTCTTGAAGTTAATTTTCTATTCTTAGTTGCCAATAAGTCAATTTCCCACGTTTTATGTTTCATTTTTCTTCAAGATACCTATTTCTGAGAAAACCTAAGTTTTGAAAAGATTGGGTGGCATAAGCATGAATAGTGAAATAATGAACAAAATTATATAACATTTGCTTCTGGGATCCTGGAAGAGGCTGCTGATTAGTCTTCTAGACCAAATGAAATGATCAACTAATCAGTTTCTTCCAAGTCTCCTTTACGTAGTCTCTATTGGGACCAAAGCTGCTTTGAAACTTTGGGAGTAGTTTTAGGAAGCTCCCTGGGTGTATGGCAAACATATTTTCTAAACCAAAAGTTGCGATGTACATATGCCCTGAAGTTGTTGTGGCTGATAGTCTGATGTTAAGTCAGGGTATTTAAAACCACAAACACAATGAGAGATGACCTACATATTTTTCATAAACCACATTTTTCTTAAATTGACCTAATGGCCAAACTATTCTAGGGATCCATTTACTCCTTTTTAACAAATTAGCTCAGATGCTCCTTATCTTTCATTTATTGGATTAACAGAGTGGCTTTTATTTCTTTTAAAGGAATGTCATTTTTCTATTCTACCATGATTAATGTAAAATGGAAAAATATTGAGTGGTATAATTAATATAATTACAGTAATGCTCCATTTGGGCAGTTTCTGTTCTGAAAGTGCGACTATGATGCAGAAAGTTCGCTGTCCTGGTCTGATAGAGCCTGTGGGCAGAAGGCCAGCTAGTCTTCCACAGGAGAGTCAATTAGGAGGCTGTGCTACAGAAATGCACGCTGCAATGTACAGGAACGCTCCCGTGGACTGACCCTGCAGCTGCAAGCAACTCAGAGAATGGCTTGATTTTCACAATTGCAATTCCTCCCAGGTTGGAGAAGGAGGCACAATAAGATTCTTCAGATTTTATACCACTTCAGTGAGATAAAAATATGTAGTCTGGGAGTCACTGTCTTCTCCTCGGAGACCTGCTAGGAGAGTGGGATTTCACGTGCTTCAAAAATACAGGACACGCAGAAGAATCTGAAAAGTTGCCAGAAGGAAACAAATTATATTTTCTGTGCAAAGCCTCGCAGCATCGGGAAGGCAGAGAGTGAGCGCAGGAGGGAGACGTTCATATAGGTGGCAGGCTAGACTCGTCCCGAGTGTGACCCTCCTGGCAGGATTCTCAGTCATTGATAACCATTTAACCAAAAGATGAAGAATGTAAATTTGACAACATCTGAGGCATCCTGCTGTCTACAGTGGAGGAGTGGGGACCCCTTCAACAAACAGACTATGGGGTAACTGTGGGGATCTGCCTGGTCATAAAGCTGGAAGAAGACAAAGAAGGAAGTATTTAAAGAGATCCCCGAATCAATGAGCCCCATAAGTAACACCTTCATCATAACTCCGAGAACAACCCTTTCTGCCTAAGAACTCCGTCAACTCTGAAGCATTGAGTGGAAAGCAGTCTGACCATGTGTCTGAGCAATAACTACATCCGTCTTTTTTCTTGTGCAGATTATTTTGGGACCAGTTAAGTGGAAATAAATAACGTTTCATGTGCAGAACCTCCCGAGTGTGCTTCCTTCTCAAAATATTGATTTCCTTTTATTCCATTCGAAAGGGAGACCCGTGAGGAGGAGAAAGAGGAGGGCGCTCTCCCTTTATGAATACTAATAAGGAAATCAAGAGAGACAGTGGCACTTCAAGTTTCATCTTTCCATTTCCTAGAGGCGCAAACCCTGCAAGTTGTCACCTTGGTGTATTCAGTGCCTTTTGAAGCACTAGACTCCTCCGGAGAGAATGTCAGCCCCAGCCCTGGGCAGTTTTGACAAACAGAGTATATATTGATACATGATAAAGTATGCTAGAAATCACCCCAGCGCTAAAGGCTACTATAGTTTTAATATCATCATTTGAATTAACAAGCATTCTGTGGAGAAATAATGAGCTTTCATTATTCAGAACATCATCCTTACCCGGGGAACTCAGAAACCATTAGCTCTTGAGAACTTAATGAAAAGATGATAAAGAATGTTTTAGATAAAAGTTTGAACGGGCACACTTGATAACTGAGGTAAAATATTAATGTTTGTTTGGATGATGGATTAGGGTTGCTGAGGGAAGCGTGTGGAAACCCGGGATGCCAAGTGTGTGGTCAGCTCACCAGGGCAGGACCTGGACCACACTGGGGACAGAGTGAGATGTCGGTCTCTGGAGAGCCGTACTCTGAAGAAGCCACCAAGCTGAGCGTGACAAGTCTGGTTCAGCCTTGGAAACAGGAAAGAGTGGGGGTGGATGGGAAAAAAGAGGGACTGTGGAAACATAAAGTGTGATCAACAGGTATTGATGCTTAGAACTGACACCTCCAATCACTCTTTTGGAATCTCTAGAGGATAAAGTAAAAACAAAACACTTGAGTTTAGGGTGAGAATGTATAGTTTATCATCATAGCCTGGCCAAAAGGTTAGGAAATTTTGAGTTACTCTTCTGCTTTTTAACATACTTATGTATCTGAATTTACATGTCTGCATGTGTATTTATATATAATTGTACTGTCGGGGAAAGAAAAGAAGTAAAACACAAAACACAAGCCAAAAAGAGACAGCATTTGAAAGCTTAGATGCCAACACACACCATCTGCAAACTGATAGATGGCATTTGACCCCATGTAGACATGAAATACAAGTCCTACTTATCTAAGAACATTTGGAAAATTCAAAAAGTAGAGAACATCACCCACAGTCCCAACCTGCAGAGACAATCTCCCGCACACCTTTGTTGTACGGCATTTACGTTCAGTCCCTTTGCAAGGCGATGATGGTATGGCATATGCAGAATTACATATGTTGTAGCTTTTAGATCATATTTTGGATTATAAAACTATTTAGATTACGAAGAGGGAAATGAGAGGGAGAGGGAGCAGTGGTATGAAAGATGGTGGACTGAGACAGACATCATCACCCTATGTACACGTATGATTACACAAATGGTCTGAATCTACATTGTGCACAACCATAGAAATGAAAAGTTGTACCTCATTTGTGTACAGTGAATCAAAATGTAGTCTCTAAAAGTTAAAAAAAAAAAAAAAAACTAATACATGATAATCACTTAAAATGAGAAGATACTGGAGATAAACTTTGGTGTTCATGAGAATCACCCCGAGCTCTTAAAATCATAGATTTGTTCAGACCTACTGAATGAAATATCCAGAAAAGCAGCAGTCCCTGGAGTAGGATTGTCCTGGTTAGAATCTTTGGTCCATCACTTAACAGTACCTCCCCTGGAGCAAGTTATTTTGCCTCTTTATGTTGCAGTTCTTTTATTTGTAAATTAAGGATAAAAATAGTACACATGTCAGGGGTGCTTTAAGGGTTAAATAATAGAATGTCCGTAAAGCACATAGAATATCGGTTGGCACACAGTGTGAAATCAAATGTTAATGGTTAATAGAGTTACTAATATTATTGTAACCCTCATCTGCACTTACAACCAGCTTCCAAAATGCTTCCAATGGACTATTAGAATTGTTACATTCTTAGCCTTTTTTTTCTATACATTTAAGCATACAATTAAGATAGTATTATTATGAATATGATACATAGATGTTCAATAATATCCTTTTTCAACTTCTTCTAGTAAACATACATTCCTGTGTGTTTCCCAGAATTTCTTTCATCTGACTGCTAAAAGGTAGACAAAAGTAGATGCATTTTGTTAGGATTTGGAGGGTGGAAATGAGAGAGCTGTCTGCTGCTTGATTTCCCAGCAAGCAGGGGTCGGGTAGGAACTTGATTTTTTTGGCTGCAGCTTCAGTAGACGTCTTGACAGCCGTGGAGCTGTGGGGTTGGAGTGTGGAGAGGGCCTGTGTGGTTGGTTGGGATCCTAGCAGCCTTCTTGACTGGAGATGACGGTGTGGTTCAGGAGGTAGCCACTCCCTTGATTGGCAGGAGGCTTCTGAGTAATAGAACTGGTGTCTGGATTTTGTGGTTTTGAGTGGTTCTTGGAACTGAACCTAGAGGCTGTTTCCTCAGCCTTCCCAACAATCCAGTGACCCACTTAAAACTTGTAGCAACCTGCTTCTGCTAAACCAAGCAGAGTGTATTTTGTTCTTTGCAATTTAATCGGACAGGTGTTATTGCATACTTAGTATTTTTAAAAGGTATCATACATGGTATGTTTTAAAAATCATAATTAAAAAATGTTCTTAAGTCTTGAAGGAAGATGATAATAGAGATTTATGTCAGATAAAAATATATCACAGGGCAGTTTGTTAGTCTTTGCTAATAATCTAATACTTAGATTTCTCGATAGGTATTTTAAAGGTGCAGAAAAAGAATCAATAACCAAGAAACTTGGCAATGAAAGTAGTTTTTGTATTGGGTTCAGCAGATCTGCTTTTGTGGACGGCAAAAGCCCACTTCCTATATGAGCTGCGTGAAAAGTTTGGTCATTGCTAGCAAATGCTGACATAGAATGGCATTACTTTTTACATGGTCATCAAAAAAGCCAAGAATTTAGAACAGCGAGTGAAGATGCGACTTAGGAAGCATTTCTGACCCTGGGACATTAATAGCATCAGAAGGGGGGAAAAAAAGGCATGTTTGTGTGAACAGCGTAAAGCTCTGTTCGTTGTCTGCCAGATCAATTTGAAAACAACATTCTTGGGCAATGACTTTTCCTGCATCTTTGAAATGTATGTTGAAAAAGTTAAGTTACGGTTTTGTTTAATTAGTAAAGATCAATAAACTGCCCTGTGACAGAAAGTTCTTTCTGTTGCTTTCTACCCTTTGAATAAAACTTAACTGGGTATAACTTCAAGATTTTTGATTTTTTTCTCTTTTAAAATTTTATAAACAATACTTCACTGTGTTGGGACATTTAGGACTGAAGGGAAGAAAACCAAAAACAGTCCAATTTTATTGCATTCCAGAGATTTCTGCCTTTACCTTTTGCACATCCATTCAGGGTATGTGATTGAAAAACCAAAGCAAAAATGAAGCATCTCATCAATGTTTATAGCTGTTCAATTCACAATAGCTAACCTATGGAACCAACCTAGATGCCCTTCAACAGATGGATGGGTAAAGAAACTGTGGTATATATACACAATGGAATATTACTCAGCCTTAAAGAAGGATGAAATTATGGCATTTGCAGGTAAATGGGTGGAACTATAGAATATCATGCTAAGTGAAATAAGTCAATCCCAAAAAACCAAAGGCTGAATGTTTTCTCTGATAAGCAATGCTGATCCATAGTGGGGCTGGGGGTAGGGAAGAAGGAAGGAACTTTGGATTATGCAGAGGGGAGTGAGGGGATGGGTAGGGTGGTGGGGATGGGAAGGATGGTAGAATGAGACAGACATTATTACCCTGTATACATGCATGATTGTACTAGTGGTGTGACTCAGCACCATGTAGAGTCAAAGGAATGAGAAGTTATGCCATATTTGTGTAAGATGGGTTATACTGTCATGTATAACCAAATAGAACAAATAAAAAATTAATAAATAGTGCAGCTAGTTGGGAGGACCTATTGAGGCACATAGTATACTGGGAGGTATAGTCCTCACAAGATAGAATGCATTCTGGGAAATGTGGTTTTTTTCTGGGTTCAGAATGGACTATTCTTGATGGATAGAATAAAATCTTATATCTGATAAGAATTGTCTTTTTACAAGAATGAGAAAAAAGAAAAATGCCAATAGGAGACTTAGAAAAATAATTCACAATTAGTGGAAAAGATCATTACTTTGAAGTCCGAGAGAAAGACAAAATTATACTTATTTCAAGTAGCAAAAGAAAATTTTGTAAAATGACTCGGCATTCTCAATTGACACTAAGTCTATGGTTGGACGTTGGTTCTCAGATAAGAATGGGACAGGTGAGTTATTTTACTACTACCATTAGGAGGTGGTGGTCCACACTACTTTTTTTCATGAAAGGAAACACATTTATTGATTTTTCTCACACGGGCTTCATTATACTTATAATAAATGTTATTTTCTTCTAGATTCTAAAAACCAGTTGTCTGCCTGTGTTAGCTTTCTGTCATTTGAACAAAATGCATGAGGAAATCAACTTAAAGGAGCAAAGGTTTATTTCGGCTGATGGTTTCAGTCCATGGTCATTTGGCCCTTGCTTTTGGGCCTGTGCTGAGGCAGCACATCATGGTGGGGAGAGCCTCGGGGAGAAAAGCTGCTCACCTCATGGAAACCAGGCAGCAAGAAAAAAAAAAGCAATGGTAAAGAGCTGGGGTTCCAGGCCCTCTTCAAGGGCACATTCCAGCAACCCAGCTTCCTTCTACTGGGTCACACCTTCTAGTGTTCCTTTCAGTATTGCCACAGACTGGTGCCAATCCTTTACAGATGGATCTTTGGGGACATTTATCCAAAGTATAGCAGTACTGATTTTAGATTTCTTGAATTGCCCCCCATCCCCCAAATAATTCATACGCTGAAGTTCTAAACCAATAACTCAGAAGGTGACCGTTTTTGGAGATAGGGCCTTTAAGAGGCAGTTAAGGTTAAATTAGATCCTCTGGCTGGGTCCCAATGCAATGTGATTGTGTATTCATAAGAGAACATTTGGCACACAGAGGGACACCAGGATGCACAAAGGAAGATGAGAAGAAGACACAGGGAGAAGATGGCCATCTGCAAGCCAAGGAGAGAGGACTCAGAGGAAGCCAACCCTGCTGACTTCTGGATCTTGGACTTCCAGCCTCAGAACTGTGAATAAATAAATTTATATTGTTTAAGCCATCTGGTCTGTGGCATTTTGTAATGAAAGTCCTAGCACTCTGGTATGCAGACATTGTTTCAAATACTCTTTTATATTTGCGTTTAATTCTATACGTTACTGTGAATTTAGGAAAGACTGAGTTAGGAGCTATTTGGCAGATGCTATTTTTATTTTTAAATTATGAAGTATTTTAAATAAACAAAAATCATAAAGAATAATATAATGGACACCAGGGTACTCACCATGTAACTTAAAAAGTAAACTGTTATAGGTCCAATTAAATCCCCCCCATTTCTCTGTCTCCCCTGCAGATGAGATCATTATTCTATTGAGTTAATGTCTACTACCTCCCTATGCCTTGTTATATTTTTATAACATGTCTATATTAATAAGTAATTCATAATGCCTGTTTACATGTACTCTAAGCTCTCTATAAATATTAATAAACTGCACTTGTCTTTTCTCTCAACACTGTGTTGTAGAGATCTGTTCATGCTTATATACATGACAAAGACGTGTATATGTGCATATGTGCGTACATGTATATGCAGCTATCCCTTGGTATTGGGAGAACTTGGTTCTGGGATCCCTACAGATACCAAAATCCATAGCTGCTCCAGTCCCTTAAATAAAATGGGGTAGCATTTGAATGTAACCTCAGCACTCCTCCTGTATGCTTTAAACCGTTTGTGTATTAATGATTACACCTAAGACTATGTAAATGTTATGTAAATACCTGCTCTACTGTATTGCTTAGGGGATAATGGCAAGAAAAGAAAGTGAACATGTCCAGCACAGGTGCAGGTTTTTTGACTATTTTAAGTGACTGAGTCCACGGATGAGGAACCTAGAGGCTGACGGTATATAGATATATACATAGCTTTTTAACTGTGTGCTTTCACTGAGATTTTAATGTTTTATGGATGCATCACATCTACTTATACACTATATCCTTGGTGGTGCTTATAGCATGCTTTTGGTTTTTCACTTCTTTTTTTTTTTCCTCCAGTTTTTAAAAGGAAGATTTATTTAACAAGTTTCACTTAGTATGATGCATCCAAATGGAAATCATGATACAAGGAAAGATTTAAATCAAAGCCTCAGAATTTCATATAAACGACATGACCAAACTCCTAAAGTATTGGTATTACAGCTCAAAATTGTCCCAGATCTTAAAAAAAAAAAAAGTAAAAGTGTACACTCACACACCTTACAGGATATTAAATAAAAAACTAGAATTAAAAAACATGCCAAACAAACACTTCTTAACAATGCTCTATGGACAATCTTGAGATGTCGCTTTAGCCCATGAACAAGCGTTTCTCTGGGTCATAGCTGCTGAGTCACGGCTTGTGAGTAGTTTCACACTCGCTACTTACATCCTCCTATTTTTACACCCCCACCATCTTCGAATGAGAGCTTCTCTTACTTCATCTTCTTAATAAAACAATGTGATGTCAGAATCGGAAAACTTCAATCAGTCTGATGGGTGTGAAGTCTTGTGGTTTGGATTTGCATTTCTGTAATTATTCTTGAAGTTGAATTTTTTAATGATGTAAATGACAAATTGCATTCTCTGTTCTAATACTTGGACTTTTATTGCGTTGCTTCTCTTTCAATCATTGATTTGTATAAGTTCTTCATAAGTTTTAGGTATGAAGCTATTGGGTTATGTGTGTCTTATTTAGTTTGTGATTTCTCTTTTAAATAAATCTTTTCATATGAACTCTGGCCAACAACTGTGGTAGGCATAAATTATCCACAGGAAAAATTTTTGTAAGTGGCACATTTATATCTTTAACATAAACAGATAATTGTCACTAATCTTCTTATGATCTTAAGGGACAGCGGCATTCCTTTCATGAATTAAATGCCTTAGCTTTCCAGCAGTGACCAGGTTCACTTGCTTTCCTACATGATGTCCATTTTTATTTATTCATTTGTTCAGCTAACATTTACTATGAGTAATGTGGCGAATTTGCTGAAATCTAAAATGTGCTAGTTTGCCTTGGTATTTTAGATAGATTCATAATGCATCTGAATATGTATGAGTCAATGGCATTTCTTACTTTACTTTTGATCCAGCTGCATATAAATATATGTGCTGTTTCTTCCTTTACGAACGTACTTTTAAAAAGAGCAGTTTGAAGTTTGCAGCAAAACCAAGCAGAAGGTACAGAGGTTTCCGGTAGGCCCTGTGCCCCGCCATGTCCACAGCCTTGCCACTGTCCACTCCAGCCCCCAGAGTGGTGTGTGTGTCACCTCGCATGGTGATGAGCCTACATTTACATGTCATTATCCTTCCAAGTCTGCAGTTTGCATTAGGGCTCACTGTTGGCATTTTATGCTCCATGGTTTTGGACAAGTGTATCAGGACATGCCACCTCTGTGGGGTGGCACAGAGTAGTGTCACTGCCCTCAAAATCATTTCTGCTTCCTTACCCATTCCTCCCTTCTCAGCCTCCAACAACCAACAACCACTGATCTCTTTACTGTCTCCAAAGTTTTAGGTTTTCCATTATGTCAAGTAGTTAGAATCATACCATATACAAAGTTCTCAGATTGCTTTCTTTCACTTAGTAATATGTATTTGTTATCTCAAGGGGTTTCATGACTTGATAGCTCAATTTTTTTTTTCTAGCACTAAATGTGCTGCAGTTTATTTACCCACTCACCTACTGAAGGATATCTTGGTTGCGTCCATATTTTGGCAATTATGAATGAAGCTGCTATAAACTTGCGTGCAGGTTTTTGTTGTTTCCTTAGCCAACCAAATGTAAAGAAATGTGTATCTTATTAAATTTTCTGGCAGATTATATTTTCAATTAAGTTACCCAGTCTGCTATTGTCAGATTGACTTTATTCTGACTCAAAAGAAAATTAATATCTCAAAGAGCAAGTGTTAACATTATTAGCCAAAAAAAATTGTTATTAAAAAAGTTAAAGTCCTAAGACAACCCAGATTATAACATTTTAATTCACTGATAGATTCTTATACAATTAATTTCAATGGAGAGTTCACTATTATTTTAATAATAATAATTCTTTCTTGCAAATTCATTTTGAAGTTCATTTGAAAATGCAAAGTGTTTCAGAATTTAATTTGTATTTGAAAATCCTTCATTAAGATATTTGCAGTCATTGAGGTATGCAAAAAAAGGTTGCTTCTATTTATAAATTTTCTCTATATACATATAGCTTTGTGGAAAGTTTTTCAGTTAAAGTTGATTTTTAAAATATTCTTAAAGTATATAAATTAATATCATGATTCAAAGTATAAATTGTTGAAAAAATTTATGCATCCTGTCTTGGGCAAATTTTATTTTATTTTATATTATCTTTAAATATTTTAGGCACCAGGAACTCAGGAGCACTTGACCACTGAGCCACATCTCCAGCCCTATTTTTGTATTTTATTTAGAGACGGGGTCTCCATGAGTTGCTTAGTGCCTCGCTTTTGCTGGGGCTGGCTTTGAACTCTGGATCCTCCTGACTCAGCCTCCAGAGATTACAGGGATTACAGGTGTGCACCACTGCACCCAGCTCGGGCAAATTTTATAGACTAAAGAGGATGCAGGGAGAGACGTTTGTTTTCCGGCATACAGCTCATCTGCTCTGGTCCCCGCTGTTCTTTGGAGAGTGCACTGGTGAAGGTGATGGGAGATGACAGAGATCAAGCCTGCCAGAGAACAAAGAGGGAGCAACTGGGGCTGGGGAGGGAGAGGGCAGATCAGTCTGAACTTGAACTCAAACTCGACTTGTTCAGGGGAACGGCAGTTGCCACTCTTAGAAACCCCAGCTGGGTGGTTTCCTATATGTCTGCAGTAAAACTCTTGTGCAATAAATGAAGAAAAATATATAAAAGTTTAAATTTTATTGGGTGCAAAGCTCTTAAGGAACTCCTGTCCACTTAAGAGTATAAGGACGAAAGCGTGGGAATGAATGGATACCAGGCAGAAGACGGGCAGCCCTGCTGTGCTCTTCAGAGGAGCAGGTGCGTCTTCCTGACCAATGTCTCTCACCGGGATGGAGCCTGACTAGCAGAGATTCACCTGCCTAGACAAGGAACAAAAGGTCATGCTGGAAACCACAGCACATTTCACTCAGTAAGAATCACTACCCACGGGAAACGGGCGTGATGGAACGCAGGGGGAGAATGGGAACCAACTTTCACATGATGCTGTATCTGCTCACAGATGCACTTAGGTAAATGCTGTTACCTCAAGAAGTGTTGTCTTCTGAGGATCCTTATCATAATTTTATTTTAAATTCGAACAGCTGTTGTTTAACTACCACAGACCACAATTTATCTACAGCTTGGGGCCATAAAGTTAGCTTTAATGCACTCTGTTTCTTTTCTTCCCTCTGTATTTGATTTGATTTTCATGCATCTGACACTCACATGCTATATACGATTTGCATATTTCAATATGTACTTTTGCAGATCCCATAAGTGCTCAGGTGCTTAAAGTAGAAGAATAAATATAAACGGAAGCTCCCAATGACAAATTATAAAAGCAAGGAAGAACTCTCAGGTTTCACTTACATGTAAAATATTCTGAACAATAATAGCTCCTTCAGGACAAGAAAGCAGGTTTTTCTAGGATGGTTGGTTCATAGTGACTGTAGGGAAAAAAAAGAAAACAAAAAAACGGATGTTTTCTTGGGCAGCGCAATAGTGTACTTGTCTGAATTGAGCCCTAGGGCTTACCATGCAGTAGGAGAGAGGGAACTTCAGCTTTATTTAAGAAATCAACAAATGTGGCCACTTGCATAACCTGAGTGTTTTCTAAAATAAATATTCATGGTTTTTCATTCATGGGGTTTAAAAAACTGAGGTTACAGTTTCAAACAAAAGAAAACTCTGGGGGAAGGTAGGAATGAAATAAAAAGTCACTCTTGGGGAAACTTAAAAAATGTCTCTGGTGGACTCTGGTATCGTATTTGTCGAAGGCACTTTGTCAGAGAGGCCCTGAACTAACCTAGAACTTGAGCAGGCACTGGATAGAAAATCAATTTTGGTCAGGGTTAGATGGACCCAAGATTTGTTCTTTAGTCTTAAATACAGTATCTGAAAACTTCCAAGCAGAGGTCAGAAGACTAAAAATGCTTTTTCTTTTCTCAGTTCCTTAGCCTGGCTTTCAGAGATTTCCTGCAGCTCTGGGGAACCTCAGATTTCCATCTCCTTTCCCGTTCTCCAAGTTAACAGAAACAAAATGGCAGACCCTCTTAACAAATCTGGGCTTTCAAAGTGGTTCAGGGTGACCCTGAGGCCTCAGTCCTTTGTGAATTCTTACTCATGATCAAGATCCAGAGGAATTGTGGTGTGATTGTTATTGTGACAGAATGAGGCAGGCAGTGGTGCTGAGTCCCTAATTTTCTGGAGGCACGTAGTTGGGTACAGAAAGTATGATCTCACAAGTGCCCTCACACGCCTTAGTAAAATCAACAGGTACAAGAAAAGTACCTTCTCTGGCAAGTTTAACAGTAACGAAAAGACATCACACGCCTGTCCTACAGGAAACCGAAGAGCCACGTCACAGTATATGCTATGTTCTATTCAAAGGAGAATAGTCCAAATAGAAACAAAGTCACAACAAGACAGGCAGGATGGATTTTCAGGGCCTAATTCGGGGATTTGATTTTGCAGGATGTAAATGATGTCACTACAACACACTTTGAATTGCTTTCACTTTCACCTTAGAATTGCCAATGTATATTCTTCTAATAGGCCCCAGAACTAATTAAATAAATGGGACTTGTTTTTTTTTTAAGGAGAGTTGTTTGATACCCTAAGTATCATGAGAAACTGACCCTGTGAGAATTGTAAGCTCATTTATGAACTAAAGAGGATGAGATATGGCTACTGAAATCGTCACCAGGCACCTTTCTTTTGAAAGTTTCCAAGAATCTGACAAATGTTACATAAAGAGGCATCACAATATCCCTTGAGATGCATAAAGGGTAATTCTTACACTTCTGAGATGGAATGCAAGAGACTCTGCCTGTCCTCCCCTCTCTTCTGAGCAGCTCTCAGGCTCAAGGCTCAGAAAGTGGGCAAAAGGGAAGGGAATGGAAGAAGAGGCTGTCTTATGAATGTCCAGGCAACGCTGGCTGTTCCTTTGAGAGTCATGCTATTTGACCATGGTGACATTTCTCCTCTTACCCCAAGGGTGGTCAGTGAGGTAGGGGGATCCTGCTTCTATTTTATTTTATTTTACACAGATGGAATCTAGTTTCACAGTGACTCTGTGGTCCCCTGAATGATGCTCATCCTCAATGGAGAAGGAAGAAGCTTCCTCTGAATCAACCCTGCTGATTTTCCTTCAGGTATCTCCCAGCTGACCATGACTCTAGCCCAACCCTGTCTATCAAAACCATTTTGCACTGGGTTGTGGTACCCGGGGTTGGGACTGGAGGACACTTATCTTGACTGAAGTTTGACTAAGGTGAATCATCTTTCTAAATCTATTTTGGCCCACTGATATTTACTTTATGAAATAAAATTTTAAAAGGATTACTTAAAATAAGAAAACATTGGTTTTCTAATTCTTCTACAAGGCGTAGAAGTCAACAAAATTATGTTTTAGGAGGAAGATATTTATATGGGATAAGAAAATCTCTTTACTCTTAATGTGATTTGATACATATATATTTTTTATGTATTTTAATCAAGATCCAAGTATCAGTACTTTGATATTATTCTTAATATGCAGAAAATCTTAAGAATATAAAGAAAAACTTTTTGCTACTATGGTATATGTGGGTGCGTGTGTGTGTGTGTGTGGGTGTGTGTGTGTAAGAGAGTAAGAGAATAAATGAGAATGAGAATTTTTGATGTGCAAAAGATGAAATGTGCAGGACATTAATGAATTAATTTTTAGCAGTATTAGAGATTAATAAAGATCAAGCCACAATTAATTTGACTATGGATATTAGGGAAGCCTTTCATGATAGCTGAAATGAATAGACCTGCTATATCATGGCCTTATTTGGGTAAATATAGTTTGGAAGTGATAATTTATTCTCCTAAGGACTATATTCAATTATATATTTAATAAGTTTTATTGGGACTATACTGAATATCTCATAAGAGACTTGAAGCTACTATAGTGGCAGGATGTATAATTTTGGGTGTTCATGTTTCAAATACAAATTCATTCATTTATTCAGTATGGATGGAATGGAGAATACCATGGTAAGTAGGTTTAGCTATTGTGAATTGAGCTGCTATAAACACTGATGGGGCTGTGTCACTGTAGTATGCCGATTTTAAATTCTTGAGGTATAAACTGAGGAGTGGGAGGGATAGTTGGGTCAAATGGTGTTCCATTCCAAGTTTTCTGAGCCATCTCCATACTGCTTTCCAGAGTGGTTGCTCCAATTTGCAGTCCCACCAACAGTGAATGAATCTACCTTTTCCCCCACATCTTTGGCAATATTTTTGATGCCTGTATTCTTGATGATTGCTATTCTGACTAAAATAGCAGTGAGTGAGATAAATTCTTAGAGTAATTTTTATTTACATTTCTCTGGTTGCTAGAGATGTTGAACATTTTTTCATGTTTGTTGATCAATTGTGTTTCTTCTTCTGTGAAGTGCCTAATCATTTCCTTAGCAATTTTTACTTGTCTCTAAAACACTTGTTATTTTCTTACCTTTTGATTCCAGTCACCTTAGTGGGTATGGAGTGGTGCCTCATTGTGGTTTTGACTTTCATTGTCCTAGTGACTAATGATGGTGGGCATCTTTTCTTGTGCTATTTGGCCATTTGTATGTCTTCCTTGGAAAAATGTCTATTCAGATTCTTCAATTATTTTAAAAATCAAGGTATCCTTTTATTATTGAGTTGTAATTGTTCTTTATATTTTTTGGATAAAATTTCTTTATATATTGATATGTGATTTGCAAATATTTTTCCCATTATGTGAATTGTCTCTTTTGCTTTCTTTTTAGTGACTTCAGAAGCATTAAAGTGTTTAATTTTTGTTAAAGTCTAATTTGTCTAATTTTCTTTTCTTACTTGTGCTTTGTTGCCATGACTCTGCATTGCCAAGTCCAATGTTATGAAGATTTACCCCATGTTTTATTCTAAGACTCTTAGTACTTGTGTTTGGGTCTTTAATCCATTTTTGGTTAACTTTTGTATATGGTGTGAGGTAAGGGTTCAACTTTATTCTTTAACATGTGACTATCTAGTTGTCCCATGGCATGTTGTTGAACAGGCTAATTTTTTCTATATTAAATGGTGTTGGTAACGTTGTTGAAAATCAATTGAGTACATATGCAAGGATTTACTTCTGGACTCTTAATTCTATTCTGCTAACTTACATGTCTATCCTTATACTAGCACCACACTATCCTGATTATTGTAGCTTTGTAATAAAATCTTAAATTGAGAAGTATGAGTCCTCCTACTTTGTTTCTCTTTATGAAGATTGATTTGAATATTCTGGGTCCTTTGTAGTTCCACATAAATTCTAGAAGCAACTTGTAAGTTTCTACATAAAAATTGGCTGGTAGGAATTCACTGATTTTATAGATCAATTTGGGAAATATTGCCATCTTAACAAGATTAAGTTTTTTAACTCACGATCATGGGCAATTTCCTTTTTAACAAAGTTTTGCAGATTTTAAAGTATAAGTTCTACATTTTTTGGTGAACTTTTTTCCAAATTTTTTGATTTAAAAGAGGGATTATTTTTATTAATTTTATTTTTGGATTGTACTATACAAGCATAGAGAAATAAAATTGAATTTTGTATATGGCTGTATCCGGCAATTTTGCTGATCTTATTAGTTCTAATACATTTTGAAGATCTTGCCACAGGATTTTCCATACATAAGATCATCTCATTTGTGAATAGAGGTAAGTTTATTTCTTGAGTTCCAATATGGAGACTTTTAAATTTCCTTTTCTTGCATAATTTCTCAGGCTAGATCTCCAGT
This sequence comes from Sciurus carolinensis, assembly GCF_902686445.1. NCBI lineage: Eukaryota > Metazoa > Chordata > Mammalia > Rodentia > Sciuridae > Sciurus > Sciurus carolinensis. The sequence continues at coordinate 141,369,855 of NC_062219.1, read as the reverse complement.
CCACTATGTCCTGATAGTGTACATTCTTGTTTTTTTTTTTTTTTTTTCCCTCCTCTTTGGGGAAAATAATCCAGACATTTAGCATTAAGCAGGTATTAGCTGTTTTGTTTTTTAGGTACCTTTGTTAAATGCTTTTAATTATAAGAGATTATCAGATTTTGTCTAATGATTTTTATATATCTGTTGAGGTGATCATGTTATTCCCTTAACAGGTTCTACTAGAGTAATTAATTTTCTGATGTTAAACAATCTTGAGTTCTTGAGACAAATTCTGCTTGATCACGGTGTGTAATTCCTTTTATATGTTGTTGGATTTGGTTTGCCTGTATTTTTTTTTTTTTTTTTTTTTGCAGTGCTGGGGATCGAACCCAGGGCCCTGTGCTTGCAAGGCAAGCACTTTACCAACTGAGCTACATCCCCAGCCGGTTTGCCTGTATTTTATTGAAGATTTTCTGTCCATATTTGTAAGAGATACTGGTTTATAATTTTCTTGTCTTGAAATGTCTTTCTTGTTATGGGGTCAGGTTAATACTGATCTCCTAGAATGAGCTTGGAAGTGTTTGTTCCCTTATCTTCCACTTTGGAAGAGTTTGTAGAGGTTCAGTTATTAATTCTTTGAACATTTAGTAGAATTCCATGGTGAATCCTGCTGGGCTTTGACTTTTCATTGTGGGTAGTTTCTTGAATCCTCATAATTCAATCTCCATTTATTATCAATTCAATCTCAATTTATGATAAGTCTATTCGGATTATTTCCTGTTTCATCATTTTTGGTAGTTGTGTCTTTGTAGAAATTTGTCCATGCAATCTGTTACCTAATTTAGCTTACCACTGTTAATGGCATTGTCCTATAATTCTTTTTATTTCTGTAAGGTCTGTGGCAATGACCCTTTCATTTCAGATTCTAGTAACCTGAACTTTTTTTTTTTTTTTCCTCTCTTTCTTTTGTTGGTCAATTTAGCTGAAGATTTGTCACTTTTGTTGATCTCTCTAAAGCACCAAGTTTTGGTTTCATTGACTTGCTCTGCAGTATTTTTGTCCTCTGGTTTATTAATCTCTGCTCTAATCTTTGTGATTGCCTTGTTTCTGCTTGCTTTTAGGCTTAGTTTTTGTTTCTTTTTCTGGTGTCTGATGTGTAAAGTTAGAGTCCTGATTTCAGAACTTTGTTCTTCCTTAGTATCATCCTGTATAGCTATGCATTTCCCTCTATACACTGCTTTTGCTGCTTGTTGTAGGTTTTGGCATGTTGTGATTTCATTTTCACTCTTCTCAAAATATTTTCTGATTTCCCTTTTAATTTCTTCTTTGTCCCATTGGCTATTTGAAGAAATTAAAAGTGTGTTGTTTAACAACCCCATATTTGTGAGTTTCCTAAATTTCTTCATGTCATTAATTTCTAATTTAATCACATTGTTGTCAGTGAACATACTTCGTATGTTTCTATTCTTTTAAAAATTTTGAGGTTTGTTTTATTGCAGATGGTCACTTCTGGATATTACCTGAGTGTTTTGAGAACAGTGTCTCTCCTGCTATTGTTGGGTGGAATGTTGTTGTAGTCTGGATCTTAAATTCCCCCAAAAGTGTGCACGAAAGGCTCGTTTGCCATTCTATGGTACTATTGGGAGGTATGGCCTAGTAGAAGGGAGTGAAGTCACCGGGACATGCTCTGGAAGGTATATTGGGAACTTGAGCCCTTCTCTCTCTCTCTCTCTCCCTCTCTTTTTTTCTATCTCTCCTTCCTGGCCATCATGAGTTGAGCAACTTTTCTCCAGTGTGTATTCCCCTCTATGATGTTTGGCCTTGCCATAGACCCAAAGTGAGGGGTCAAGAGACCATGGACTGCAACCTCTGAAATCATGAGCCAAAATAAATCTTTCTTCCTTTCAAGTCATTGTTTCTCAAGTATTTTGTTACAATGACAGAAAGTTGACTAATACAAATATTCTATTGATGTCTTCTAGGTCTAGTCCACAGTGTTTATAGTTCACTAATTTATGGTGTCATTCAAATCTTGTTGATCTTCTGCTTAATTGTTTTGTCCAGTATTGAATGTGGAGTATGGAGTATTTAAGCCTTCAACTATTATTGTTAAATTGCATATTCTTTCCTTTCTTCAGTTTCTCTTTCATATAATTCTGTGCTATTAGACAATGTATATATGATTTTAATTGCCATAACTTGCTGATGAATTGACCTTTTTATGATTATAAAATCTCCCTCTTTTTCTCTAGAAACATTTTTTGTGTTTTAGAGTCCAGTTGGTTTGATATTAGTATAGTTACCTAGTTTCCTGAAGTTGCTGTTTACATGGTTTGCCCAACCCTTCACTTTCAATATACTATGTCCTGGAATGCAAAATACATATAATTGGATCATAGTTTTCTTTTTTAAAAAAATCCAGTCTGAAAATCTCTGACTTTTGGTTGAATTATTTAATCCATTCATACTTAATGTTAGTTTTCATTACAGTTGGATTTATATCTGCTATTTTATTTTTTATTTTTTGTTACATATTTTTGTGTTCCTCTATTCCTCCATTACTACTTTCTTTTGAGCTTAGTGAATCTTTTACAATGTGACTTCTTAATTTCTCTAATGATTTTTTTCACTATAGATTTTTGAATTAATTCCTCAGCAGTTGCTCTTGCTTACCATTATCAATTTAAATTTATCTGAATCACCTTCAGATTTATATTAAATTCATTTAAGTGAAATATAGAAATGTTACTCTTCTTCCTCCTTTTATGGTATTATTAACACATACATTAATTTTATAAATGTTGCAAATACATTATTATAATTATTGCTTTACATAATTAGGTCTCTCAAAGAAGCTAAGGATAAAAGGGGGCAAGTATATATTTATAGCTTTCATTGTGTCGACTTTGTATTTATTATCTATGATGCTGTTCATTTGTTATGCTGGATTTGAGCTACCATTTCCTTAGCCCAAGACAGCTTTGTTACTATCTGCCCCCTTTGTGTTATTTTTGGTGATATGTTGCATTTCTATATGTTATATGTCAAACAATACTGTGTGTCCCATTATTTTATACAATTACTTAGAAGCTCGATGGGCAACAATTTTCTTTACTTCATTTCTCATTTGCTCAGGCAGCCAAGGGAGGAACTGGTCAACACTAGACAACAATTTTCAAAGTGTGATGTGAAGAGAGCCAGGTGATAACTGCACGTGCAGTGGGATGTATTTCAGGGGAGGAACTCGGAGCTTAGGAAGCTTTAATCTTTTATTAAAAGCAGTAAGTGTGCCCGTTCTGTGCCTTGAAGGGAGTTATTATCTTTATTGCTCTGGCCCATAAGCAAACCTACCTTTGCTATGAAGCAGATACTTCCTCTATCTCTCAAGACTATTTGCTCAGTAAACATCCTCATAAATATAGTCTGAGACGAACACAGAGCCTCTATTTGGAAGATATGCAGAGCATAAATCTAATGGAGAATTATCTCCTGATGGGCCTATCTTGACTCTAAAGAGTCAAGGAAAACCTAGACATGTATAAAAGTAACTCCAAAGAGTGGCTGAGTCTGGAAAGACAAGCTCAGAGGAAGGCCAAGTTACATCTGAATTCAGAGAGTAAATAATCCTTCATAGGATTTATATTGGATTTTAAAGCATATTGGTGTCTTTAAAGTGTTCTGAACAGATGAGCATGCAGGAAGTGATTTATCCATTATTCTTTATTAGGGGTTGTAACTGGGAGATGGTGAGATGAATTCGAGGTGGCAAAAGACTTGAAGCAGAACTGCTTGTGGAGAAAGCGACTGTGAATGTTGAAGGCATAAGATGCTGCGCGTCTGAGGCAGGGAGGGAGAGGTGCGGCTCAGGGAGACCTCTTCCATTGGTTCACCCTGTTGGACCTGATGGTTCATCGCTTCTGTAATGCAGGAAACAGGGATGAGCCATGCGGTTTCCTGAGTCACCGAGGGGCTGGTGGCACAAGGAGAAGAAAGAGAGGAGTTGGATAAGGTCCAGGTATTGGGAGGCATTGGACAAGTTTAGTCTGGGACCGAAAAGCAGCCCTTTGAGAATGAACCTATTTCAGGAGGAGGGTGATTGCTTAATGCACCTAAGTATATTCAGTTGGTGTTATGAAACTAGGGGTCAAGGAGATTCAGAAGCATTGAGACGTCCAAAATAATAAATAATAATACAGAGTTTGATATGAAGAGCCTTTTGTATTCCATAGATTCAAGTCTTTTATATTCTTACAAACTTTTCTTGAATCAAATCTTTCTATTTTCAGTCTTATTTTACTTCTCTGAGGACAAATATGCAGATAGTATATTTTGTCTCTTTCTTGCTCACTCACTATTTTTTTTTTCTCTTGGGGGCTAAACCTAGTCACTCCCCCTCAGTTTGTCTGCTCTATTCCATTTTGCTGTCACCCTTGCCCCATTATGCTTTCGATATTATCGATTCTTTCATATTCCTTCTAATTTGAATCTCATTTCCCCAATGGTTTTCTGTGGTGTTTTTTCCCTTAACTCTTCAAGCTTATGCTTCAACTCATTATGGCCATTCCGCCTACCTGTTCTCTGATCTCTTGCATCTGACTTGAGTTCTTGTTCAAAGGGGCAATGGATTCATTCTATTTTCAAAATTTATGATGGTATGTTTTCTTGTGAATTTTACCTGCCTCATGGCAATATCTTTTTGGAACTGTTATTTCACTTTGCTATTTTTTTCCTTTTTGGTATTTTGTATTATTTCATTTTTATAAAGACTTTCATTTGTCTTAGAGCACCTGTTCTCTGGATCTACTATTTGTAGGACGTGAATCTTACAGAGTAGGCAAAATCACATTTCAGCCTTGTAGGAAGTTTAGTTGTATTGGGTTGATTATTCCTTTGGATCTTTTTGTTACTTCTTCTGAGGCAAGTCCAATTGTGAGAAAACAATCATCCCAATGCTGATATTTGTACCTTTCCTTACTATATTGGTTTCTTATTCCAGTCTAGAAAATCATCTCAAAACTTAGTGGCTTAAAACACAGCATTTTAAAAGTTATTCTGACTGTATTATTCACATTCATAAGTTATCAACTTGTAAGTTGGCTCACTTGCAAGTCTGTGGCTGACTGGAGGCTGGTGATCTAGGCAAGGCTAGGCTGGGGATGGTTCTGCTCCTCATAGCTTTCATCCATTTTCTGGGACCAGTATATTGTCTGAATTTGCCCTTCTTATAGTGATGACAGAGTTGCAAGACAGCAAGGGGAAGTACACAGGGCTCTTGAGAACTTGTCTTAGAACTTGCACATCCTGGCCAGGTGTGGTTGTGCACACCTGTAATCCCAGCAGCTTGGGAGGCTGAAGCAGGAGGATCGTGAGTTCAAAATCAGCCTCAGCAACTTAGGGAGGCTCTAAGCAACTCAGTGAGACCCTGTCTCTAAATAAAATATAAAAAAAGGGGCTGGGGATGTGGATCAGTGGTAAAGCGCCCCTGGGTTCAATCCCTGGCACCAACCCCCCCAAAAGAACTTGCACATCCTCTCATGTTTATCTTATTCTATTGGCAAAACAAATGATTTACCCGACTCAAGATTTAAAGGGAGGAGAAATCATCTGTACTTTGTGAGAGCAATTGGACACAGGGCTGCAGAATTGGGGACACAAGTGCCAAAGACAGTAGGCTTTCCACAGACAGAACTCGTTTGCTTGATTTTCCGCTCCTTCCCATATTCTCTGCTTTTCATGACTTTGTGCTAACGGGCCAAGGAATTTCTCATTGTTGTTGCCTGCACCTGTTTTAGTCATCGTAAGTGTGTTCGTCACAATCAGATGTTAGCAACTTATAAGTGGCTCATGTGTAAGTTTCCATCAAGGCACCATAGGTAGACTCCTAAGCCGACCCCACTCATCTTTACCTCCTGCTGTTTGCATCTTTGAATAATCTACTCTGCTTAATCTACTCTGCTGCACCTAGTGACTTGCCTCTGAGGAAAAAAGCAATCAGATGCCATTAGATCATAAAAAGCCGTGACTTCCATCTTTCCCTCTCACGCTCTCTTTCCTGGTTCTTTTTGCTTGCTTTCTCTAAGGAACTACCGCCATGTTGCAAGATGCCCTGTGGAGAGGCCCGCAGATCCAGGAAGTGAGAGCAGCTTCCCGTCAAGATCCAGCAAGAAACTCAGGCCCTGAGGCTAAAGCCATCAACCACAGGAGAGTTTGAAAGTGGCTTGTGTCCCAGGCAAAACCAGAGGTTTTGTCCTTGGCCGACACCCTGGTGACAGCTTGTGAGAGATACTGAGGTGGAAGACTCAACTAACTGGTGACAGACCCATGACCTACAGGAACCTTGGGACAATAAATGGTAATGGACAAAACCTCTATATTTTGAGGCAGGACAACTAACCTGCATTGGAGAAGCGTGTGCTGTTGGCTTTACCTGACATCTGTGGTCAGGGGCTCGACTTTGCATTTGGCGTCTCTACCTTGTGACTTGGTGTCTGTTGTCCACTTAAAGAAAGAGTTTAGAGTTTTATTAAAGGTTTAGGAAAGACTGAGTTCAGACTTGTTTTGCTGTTTTTCGTTTTACTTTTTGAATTTGGGTGATGCCCCCCCCCTCCGCCATTATAAAAATATAAACACAAGTCTGACTTTGCTTTCTGCATTTTATTTTTTATGTAGCTCCAGAGAGCACCTGCTTTAGACTCTTGGGATAAGAATATGTGAGAACTTCGGGAACTCCAGTTCGGTGATTTAGAAAAAGAATCACGCCAGCTCTGTGTGGTCCTTCCTGGACCCAGCATCCCCCTTCCACAGTCTGGGTCCCCTTCAGTGCAAGAGGCAGTGAGGCTGTCGGGGGCGTGGGTTCCGGCAGCAGATTGGCTGTGTTTGTACCCCAGCTCTTTGCCGCTTAAGGAGAGTCTGACTTCCAGAGAATTATACTCCCTAGATTTTATGTCCCTAATCCCTGAACAGGGCTGATGAAATAATTCCTGCCAACAGTACCTGCCAGATGGTAAGCCCTCAATAAATGTTAACTACAAAAACATTTATTTGTTGAATATTTATTAATTGTCTGGTATTTTGCTAGGTTTGGGGGATTCTGATATGAATGTAACCTTGTTTGTTTTTCTCAAGGAAATCACAATCTTGTAAATGCGATAATGTTTATGCCACGTTATTGTTTCTAAACATTGTCATGTACTTCATGTTATCCTGGTAAACTCACCTTTGAGTATTATTCCTGGGTCCTGCTTCAGTTTCCTGCTTGGATTCCCAGTTACTCTAAGACAACAGGACTCTATATACCCCTAGTCATTCCGGGGAACAGTCAAATGAAAATGACCCATCTACCCAGTCTCACTTGTGGACCTCATTTAGATGATTCCCATTATGTATCTTTATTGTTTACAACATGGTGGTGACGAAGCTGTTGGGCACTTCGATAAGTCAGCTGTTCAGTGTGCACGAAGAAACTGCTGCCGACCTTCTCTCTCCTGGTCTTTGATTGACCAGAGCTGACAGTCCAGCTTCTGTAACAATCTGGCTGCAATTATGCTCTCAAATCGAGATTCCAGATTAGTTCCTAAGGGCCTACTGATAGCCTGCTTCTTTGCTTCATGTGTGATCTACAGAGTACAGAGTGTGTGTGTGTGTGTGTGTGTGTGTGTGTGTGTGTGTGGTGGGGTGGTGGGAGCCACTGGCCAGGTTGCAGGGTTTTAGAGACAGGAGCAGGATGGAAAGGCAGTTGAGGAGGTTGCGATACAAACTGGTTCTAGCAAAGAGGTAGGCAGTGAGGAAATGATCCACCGCAACTTTATCAAGAAGCAGGGGAAGAGATTGGCATGAGTGCTCAAGCGAGTTGCCTTGGCATAAATAACAAAATCACCAGGCAAACACCTCCCATTTTCTCGTGCAATTTGATTTGCCTGGCAGACATGTTTCAGAAAATACAACTGTTTAGTCCACACCTTGCCCAAATCCCCCAATAAAAACAATACCACCCCCACCATCAAGACTGCAAAGTAAAGCTCTTCAGGACCCAAACAAACAACAAAATGGAAACAAAACTCCAGTTGTCTCCACTTCTGTTATACAGACACCAGTGGGAATGTGTCACACAGGAAACAGGAAGGAGAGCTGGTGAGTTTCTGGAGCTCCTGGCCAAAGCTGGCAGACCAGGTGCCCAGGGCTGTTTCTCGCTGGTGCTAATCTGTGATGCCTGTGGTGTTGTCAGACGTATTTCATTAGTGTTTTTCCCCTATTAAATATGAAAATCATGTCAAAGGTAAATGTCAAGAGGCTATAAAATTGCCCTTCTTATCTTCTGCACGTTTATCTGTTGATAAATGGAAAGACACGGCTGCCAAAATAACTGAATGAATAATTTATAAATGACTGATGCATCTTGTATGTTGTTTCGGGCACAAAACAGTAGGACATCAATAATCAAAAGAAGTTGGATTAATTTAGCAGTGTTTTTGCCATTGATATTTTTATCTAAATGCTGCAGTCTAGAGCTCAGTGGCAGAGGAGGCTCCTTTCAGTTGCTTTGGTCTTCACCTACTTGGAGGGATGCAGGGGCGGGGCCCCTCTCTGACCTCAGAGCTCCCTCCCCTTCTTCTTTGATAATAAGTACCATTGACTTTGATAAAATGAGATCTGAGTATACATTCCCTCTTCATCCATGCATTTCCCCATTATATTTATTATATATTATTTCCCAGCAATGTCAAATAATCTTCTCTTGATTTAAAGAGGACTTAGCTGCCGATCACGTCTGAATTTTACACTTTCTTTATAAATCATGCCCAGGGTAATTTACATTGAAGCGGTGTTATCTCTGAAAGGTTAGTCTCTCTAAAAATGTTGTGAAAACTTGATGACATTGCCATCTGGGAGAGCCCGAAAGTGGCTTCAAGGTGCTGGTTGAGAAGGGATGGAGCAGAGTTCAATTCTATTGCTCGGGCTCCCTTGGGTTTAGGTGCCCAGCTGATCACCAACTCACAGCAGCAATAAGCAAAAGTGGCAGAGTGTACCTAGCAGAGGTTACAAAATAAGAAAAGCAATTAGGGAAAAGTGGGCTTGCATTTGGAGACCTCCACCGGAGGAGTTTTACTTCTCTTGAAGGTTAAGCGGCTGCTTATTTCAGGGTGCGGAAAGGGCCATGCAATTAACATCATGATTTATTCTGACACTACTCTTGAAGGATGGCTGTTTTATTATTTTTTAAAAATTCCACCCCGTGGTTTTACCCACCAAACCCAGAGATCTGCTTTTTGCCCATCCATTGTCAGAATGGCCTTGCCTGGGGTCCCCCAGCCCCACTGCCTGTTAACAAGAGCAGCTCCCAGGGAGCAGACATCTCTCCCAACATCATAATTGGGCTGGCTCTCTGGCCTGTCCTCCTTCTCAGCCAGGCCCATGCAGCTCCGGAGCAATCCCAGACCTCCAGGGCTCCAGGCCTCCCCAGCCGGGCTGTTATCAGCAGCTCCACGGTTAGCGAACCGCTGTGACTAAACGGAGATTGGGAGGCACTGCGAGGCACTGCGGGCAGGGATGAAACGTGGTGCCCTCCCAGGGCACAGAGCTGATCTGCAGAATTGGCCCAGACTCTGGAACTTCACAGACAGTGCAGCAGAAGGCTCTCTTGTTTGGGCATTTATTACCTGGAGCAAAATGTGCAGAGAGGAGAGATAATGAAGTACTTGACTAATTCAGTGTGATCCAGCTGGCTGAGCCAGAGGCGCTGGCTGCAGAGCCTGAGCCCGGGAAGCCAAAGAACTCACTGCTAGCCATTTTCCCTGGGCACCTGGGAAGCCAAAACAAAGGAGTGCAGAGATCAAAAAGCAAAGAGGTATCAATAATAAAGAAGGAGGGAAGACAAGGAGAGAAAGGGAGAGGGCTTGGCGTCAGCCTTCTCTCCATTTTAAAGAAAGTTATTTGGTTCTCATTTGATTTCCAAATTAATTGCTTCTCTCTCTCTGGATATTCACATTCTAAATAAAGTCAGCCTTTTGGTAATGGACACTAATTTGTGTGTGTGTGTGTGTGTGTGTGTGTGTGTGTGTTTGTGTGTGTGTGTGTTTGTAACTTGCAAATTTGCCAATGCATTCTGGCACAACAAAGAGACAGATTCACTTTCACGCATGCACAGAATCGTACAAAGTGCTTCTGGGGAAGATGGAGGTGTGCTTTGGTCCAACCACGTTGACTGGAAATCCAATGTGACAAGAAGCTGTCCTGCTCTGGCTGCAGAGAACCCAGTTCCCTGACACGTTCTCATCCTTCCTACCCACGAATGGTCCCACACGAGGCTCTGTCTCCATTTGCCATCTCACGCAATAAATAATGGATCTTGCAAATTCAGATGTGCTTAACTGCTTCGAGGACCATCTGCTAACAGAGACAATAAATAAAGCCCCGGGATGAATGACTTCAGAACTGTATGCATTATAATTATCTTTCAAAAATAGACCTGGTGTCCATCCTGGGTTCCAGAGCATGAGTCCTTACCTCCTGTGGGGCTTGCTATGTCCTTCAGACTCAGAAAATGGGGCTCCCAGGACAGGGAGAAACAAAGGGGACAGCTGAACTCTAGGGGAAGAGTAGGTGTGGGAGCAAGGGGAAGTAGTTCCCCCAAAAGCGAGCAGTGTGTGGCTCCTTCAGACAAGCAGGAGCCGAGGGGTCCCTTCTGCTCATCGCCTGTACCTGTACCGCCAGGTCGGGTTTAGGAGGAGCGTCAGCTCTGAGGACAGGCTCCATGTCGCTCCTGCTGGTCTTACTTAGGCGCTCTTCATCTTCCCTTTCTCAAGGAGCCCTCTTGCTGTCTTTCTTTTACCTTCATCAAAAACTCTTCTGGAGGTCCTTTAATCTTGCTAAAGTATAGATGAGCATAGGCACTTAAAGAATTAAGCCTCCCTGTCCCCAGGCTATTTTCATTAAATGAATCAAATTGTTAAACCCAAGGGATGCAGCTATAGGCTTTGAAGCACTCAACTTTAGGGCAGGAATTGTGCGTGTGTTGTGTGTGTCTGTGTGTGTGGCCCGAGACCCTTCATTTTCCCCAAACATCACAGAGTGCAGGCAGTTACCTGTATAAACCACAGAAGGACCAATTCATAGGCCAGCATCCTTGAAATTCAGTGAAAAGCAGGTACTTTATGGTTCTGAGCACATGTGTTAGTTATATGGATGATTTTAGCTTCTCTACTTTGCCATGAGATAAAAAAAAAAAAAAACAACAGGAAATAAAATATTGACTTTGATTTTTAAAACTATATAAGCCTATATATATTTTTTATCAGGGCTTCAGGGCACTTTTTGGCTAAAAGAATAGAAACCCATTCAAGTTAGATCAAGGAGCTGTGCAAGGTGGGGAGCCTTAGTACGGAAATGACTGTAATGGGATCTAAGATCTGGGCTATAATAAATAGGACTGAGCCTCACAAAGACACGAGGGAGAGAGAGAGAGAGAGAGAGAGAGAGAGAGAGAGAGAGAGAGAGAGAGAGAGAGAGAGAGAGAGAGAGATGATTCTGGAAAGAGTCGTGGCTTACCCTCCGATGTCTTGCTAGGAGAGCGATTCAACTCTGCTCCGTGTGTCTGTTCATCTTCAGTTTCTCCTCCCTCATCATGTTTCCCTTTTTACTCTTACAAATTTAACTGGCAAATTAAAGTGGTATATATTCATAGAATGCAGTGGAAAGTTTTAATATACATATATACACACATGTATATGAATGAAGTCAAGTTCATTAACATGCCTCACATCACGTACTTCTCATTTTTTCGTGATGAAAACATTTATAATTCACTCTCAACCATTTTCCGATACACAATACATTATTATTAACTCTAGTCACCACGCTGTATAACACAGCTCCAGAACTTGTTCCTCCTGTTCAACTGAAACTCTGCTTCCTTGAACCAACATCTCCCTGTCCCCTACCCTCCACCCCCTGTTCCCTGGAAACTACCATAGTTTTCTCTGCTTTAGTGAATTGGATTTTTTTTAGATTCCAAACATCAATGAGGTCAGGCTGTGTATTTTTTTTTCTGTTCAGCACTTATTTCTTGTAGATATTATGCTATAGGTTTATCCATGGTGTTGCAAATGACAGGGTTTCCTCTTTTTAAAATCTGAATAATGTTCCATTGTGTATATATACCCCATTTTCTTTATCCATTCATCTGTTGATGGACATTTGATTTGATTCCTTGTCTTGGTTATTGGGAACTGTGCTGTAATAAACATGGAAGTGCAGATGTCTCTAACTTGCTGATTTCATTTCCTTTGAATATATAGGCCCAGAAGTGAGATGACTGAATCATGTGGTAGTTCTATTTTATTTTTTTGAGGATCCTCTATGGTGCATTTCAAAATGAATGTATTCCCTCCAAATTTTGACTCTTCCCAGGCCCATATGGCCTCCTTAATCCAATCCCTAATTCCAGTGACCAGTGATGTACTGGATTATACCAGTTCATCATGACGCCTAGGACATGCGTTTTGGACTACATGTGACTTGGGTTCCCCTGGTCAGGAGTCTATTCCACATCCATTTAACACTGGTGAAAGGTAATTGGGTTTCGTAGGAAAAACTACAGAGAGTGGTGACCACAGGTGGAGTATTCCTTTAGGTGTGGCCGGTGGACATTCTGATGACTACGTCACCAAGTGAAAATGAACATTACAGTTATCATATATTCATGTATGAAATATACTATTGGACATGGGGTCCTGGGATACACTCCTCATTTTACATTTTGAATTATTACTGGATTAGCAATTGGGTCCATACTGCCCTTTAGAGTTTCATTTTGTGAAGTTCCTTATGCCATTCAAGTACATTCGGGATTCATCAGGGGATAACCTTAAAGAGTTAATGGGACTTGCCTTCGAGATATATCATCCATTCTTTAGAAATGCTTTTGTGTAATTCATGTCACTACTCTGTAATTCTAGTCACTGAACAATGCTAATATTTACCATGAACACGTTTGAGTAGAGTCTGGGTTCCAACCTTCAACTTTGCAGTGAGATAAAACATTTTGTGAAGAGATTCCACAGGTGAGGGTCAAACCAGCTCTTCTGACCGTCACATCAGAGCAGCAATTGGCTGCCTCAAAGGATGCTTGGAGCCAGTACCTAATATGTTGTCCTCCTGGGGCACTTCTTTGTTCTACAATCTTATTAAGAACAACACGTATAAGAAGGAAGTGCTGAGGCTGTCTACTAAATCTGGCTCTGTTTGGGGTCAACGGGTGGAAGTGAGTGGGATGGGGAGTCTGGCTGGGGCAGGGATGGAGTGGCTGCAGGCGAGGCTCAGTCTCCAGCAACCAGGAGTCAGGATGCAGTTCTGTGGTAGCCTGGGGGTGGGGTAGATGCAATTGGGTCCATACTGCCCTTTAGAGTTTCATTTTGTGAAGTTCCTTATGCCATTCAAGTACATTCGGGATTCATCGGGGGATAACCTTAGAGAGTTAATGGGACTTGCATTGGAATGCTTCCATTCAGAAGCCCAGGGGCTGGCAGCTTTGGGGAAGTCTGTCTGGGATAACAGGGTATCTTGTATCTTGTAGTTAAGGGCAAAAGAAAGTAGATTGGAGAACAAAAGCAATAATTGAGGTCCATTAGAATGGACAACCAGCAGGACAGGAGGCTCTGTGCTCAGGGGACTACACAGAGGAACCCTGTGGTTGTAGCGTGAGCACAGCTGGGTGAGGGGCAGGGTGCGGGTGTGGTTGGATGTGCTAGAGTTGAGCTATGGTATGGAGGAGCCAGAGTTAGCTTGATGAGAAGGAAAACACTGCACCAGGCTGTCTGATTTGAGAAGTGTGTGTGTGTGTGTGTGTGTATGTGTGTGTGTGTGTGTAAGCATAGGTGACATAGCCAGGGCTAGAATGGCCAGATGCATGACTAGTTACAGTTCCCCGGACACTTCTGTTACATGTGGCACACTTTTGTTATGCATACACATACATTTTCAGTCATTGTTGCAACAGATGCATTCTCTCATGTCTGATCCAAGGACCATGAGGGGACAAGGAGCCACTTGTGAGGAACTATGTTGCACCTATGGGAATCCTGGCAGGACACACACACACACACACACACACATACACACACACACACACACGGGCAAAAGGAATATTCAAAGGGGTGACCAAAGGAAGATTAATAAAATGTTTAAAAAAGTGCAAGACAGAGATAAGAGAAGCAAAAGGAGATGTTGAAGCATACAGGGACCAGTCACAGAGGGAAGATGTTACTGCTCCAGCTATGGAAGTGCCAACAGAGAAGGTAGTTAGATTAGTCCCATTTTTCATTACTACAATGAACTACCAGAGGCAGACTACTGCATAAAGAAAAGAGGTTCTGGAAGTGCAGGGTTGAGGGGCTGCATCTGGTGGTGACCTTTTTGCTAGCCAAGTCCTGAGCCAGTCCAGGGCATTGCATGGCAAGAGACATGGCAAGTACACATGTGTGTCTATTCTGGTTTCTCTTCCTCTTGTAAAACCACTGGCATTCAGGTTTAGGGGCTCCACCCTGATGACCTTATCTAATCCTAAATACCTCCCCAAAGCCCAGCTCTCAACACCAAAGTGGGATTAAGTTTCCACCCTTTTAATACCTTGCAATGGGGATTGAGTTTCAACACATGAACCCTTAGGGGACTCACACGAACCATAGGAACGCTTCTAAATCACAGGCAGAGTGTCACTGGAACCTGGACATAGCAGTAAGCACAGAAAGAAGCTGTCATGGTCGGAGGAAGACATCATCGCCCAGATCACAGCTTTATGGGGAGTACTGAGAGTGTGCACCCTTCAGTCCCTCTTTCCTTCTTCCAAGATCCCTTGGTACCTCTTGGCTAAACCTGCCTGGTAGCCAGAGGACCAGGGAGTCCAGGAGCCACAGTCCACAGAGATAATCTTCCCAGGGCACAGAGCAGAGTGAAGGATGGAGCATGGATCTGCATGGACAAATGGAGCATCCCAGCACAGTATTTAGCCAGGGAAAAGTGAGGTAGGTATAGGCAAATCAATCCAGTACATTCCTAGTCTAATCAACTAAACAAATTAAAATTGCTCTTACCTAATTCAATGTAAACGATTTCTTTACAAGTACTTGAGTGAAATCACACTTAGCATGTAGAAAGCAAACAGGTGAGTCTGGCTATTTCCTGCTAACTAGATCTAAGCAACTTTGATGGACTATTTTCTAAATCTTGGGTAAAAGTCACAGAACCCTTTAAAAATGAAAGTTAGTTGTGCCATAGCAATTTTCCTTGTTCCTCAGTAAGTATTACATCATGGAGTTACCAGAATCCTTACATACTGTCCCCTTCGGTAGTCTCAAGTCAGAAGATCAAACATATCTGCAGAATGAAACTTTTGCTTTGGAGAAATAAATACATTTAGTGTTTTCTGAAGTGGGATGTGCTTGGCGGGCACTGCAAGACAGTTCTTCCAGCCTATTAGTTGTCCCAGGGTGCCTCCACATCCTGGGACTATCATGGTGGCTGGTGGGACATCAGATCTTTGGTGAGATGATGCTCCACATGTACCATTATGACAACTCGTGATAAGTAGTGCTATGATCACTGGTGCTCAGTGACCCTGATTCAATCTAAGTCTATGCTATGAACTTAACTATGGGAACATATTTCAAAAATAAGAGTGATGTCTCCTAATGTCCAGGGGGAGAGTTGGTTCTAGAACCCCCCACACCATAGCAAAATCCACAGATGCTCAAATTCCTTCTGGGCAGTAGCATAACTTTTCCATATCCTCTGAACACAGACTCTCAATCATCTCTGGATTCCTCATGATACCTAATTCCATGTAAATGCTTTCTTTACAAGTACTTGTTATTCTATATTGTTTCAGGAATAATGACGAAAAAAGTCTATGCAGGCTCAACACAGGCACACGTTTTTAGATTTTCAATTTGCAGTTGATTGGATCTATAGATACAGAATCCATGGATATGGAAGGTTGATTGTATGTCTTAGCAACTTTCCAACTCCAAGAAATTGTGTCGTCTGGATCACTTGTTAATATAATGCAGATTAAGGGAGCCATAGACTTTTATCGAGCAATTTCTATGTGCTAAGAAGTTCTAGGGATTGCATGATAGCAGTGTTTCAAGGCTTTTCTTTTTACTGACAAGAAAGCAAATCTTTGGTTCACATACACATCTCAGTGAGCAATTTAGTATACTTCGAAAAAGCAATCTGTGATGGAAAAACAGATTCGGGTCATTGTAATTGTGTTCCTTGGATGGAGTTTCATTTTCTGCCTATCTAAATTATAAATCTTTGGTGGAGCCTGTTTTGAGGTTGTGCTTTGTAATGTTTTAATGAATGTCCAATAGTAATTATAAGTTTATTGTATTTAATGATAACAGCGATAGTTAATAGAAATGGCAAAAACCAATCATCATTGGTATTTATGGAGGAGCAATAATAGTGTTTGTTGTGCCTGGTGAGTGTAGACCAGCAACTGGTGCATCAGGCAAACTCTGTCTGTCTTTTTCTTACCATCCCTGCACCCAGGTACAGTCAGACTGTGAGATCAGGGCCCTCTTGTGAAATCATGGGTTGGAATGCCTTTTCTCACTGTGGTCCTAAAACACCACCTGACACAAAAGAAAACCTCATAAATTCACATATGTTTCTCAACGAATGACCCAAAGTTTCAATAATAAAAGAAAACCTCAATTTCCTTTATCACATAGGCTGAGTATTCTTTATCAGGAATGTTTTCGATTTTAGAGTTTTTCAGATTTTGAAATATTTTCATATACTTAATGAGATTATCTGGGGCCAAGGGACTCAAGTTGAAGTTTGAAATTAATCTGTTTCATATACAGCTTATACACATAGCCCAAAAGGTGATCTAATATGTCCTAAATAATTTTGTGTGCGAAACAAGCGTTCATGAGGTCAGGAATTTTACATCATGGTCCAGAAGCTTCAGATTTTGAATTAGGAATGCTTGTTCCACATGCTGGTCTGTGTTCTCCGGGAGTCAGTGTGATCTGCAACCCACTTTTCAAAAGACTTTTGCTCATTGAGTATTTGTGCTAAAAACAGATGAGAAGATAGAGAAAGAACCTCCCGGAAAGTTCTTTTAAAGGGCATCAATTGTGTCTATAAAGTTCCTGTCTTGCAGTATTTTATTCTTCAGCACTCTTCATCCAACAGCAGGGCATAAACAGCAGTCAGAAAGACCACAATTAGTGCATCTTAGTGAAAATTAAACTCCCTCTGCGATTTTGAACTATGAGCAATTTAGAGTTTAGGTGCCATAGATTTGTGATCTTGGGCAAACCTTTACTACAGAACACGTGAAAACGTTTTGTTTGATTATAAAGTTGCCAAGTCACTGAAAAATAATAGGTGTGGGCTCTCTTCTACCCCTCCTGCCATAATTCAGTCTTTGAGGAGTCCTCTCTGGGTGCAGATTGCATAATCTTGTACCCTCTCTCTCTCTCTTTCTCTCTCTGTATGTGTGTGCGTGCGTGTGTGTGTGTGTCTGTGTGCTGGGGATTGAACCTGGGGCTTTGCACATGCTAAAACATGTACTCTGCCACTGAGTTACACCCTCAACCCCTGCATAATAATTTTAAAACAAACCTAGCTAATGTTGGCATAGCTCCTCATTGAATTGTTCCTAAACTGGAAGCTCGTACAAATTGCTGATGCTCAAGACACAAAGCCCTGTGATTGTGGGGCCTCCCACAGCCCAACTGGCTACCAAACAACTATCACTAAACTCCTTGGGTAAATGTCTCTCTTGGACCCAGTGCAGATGACTCCTAACACTTATCTGCTTTCTGGGGCTGTTATGAAGATTAATTAATGCTTGTGAAGAGCTATAATCACCTTGGATGAAAGAAGCTGTGGAGGAATAATGACACTTCAGAGCAACATGGCACCTTTCATCTGAAGATCTCTAAGCACTTCACAAGTTTGAATTAATTAAGCCAAGGTAATTGCAAGGTATAATGACAATAACAATAATGATTATAATTATCCTCCACATTATCCTTAGGAACCTGATTTGAAATCAATTCCAGAGCCCAGCTCTGTGTGGGGCTGGTCAAACTCTTGTTCTCTGTGGTTTGTAGCATGAGTGGCTGGAGTCCTGTCCTCCCCTGGCCACTTGTCCCCTCCTCACCAGCAGAGCCCAGGGCTTCTGCCCTCACCATGGAGTAAGTGTGGGGTTTATAGAAAGAGAGATTTCACCTTCTGGGTTGGCCCTTGTATTAGTAGGTGGGTTTTGGAATTGGAGGGAACATGCCGATTGAAGGTCATGTTCATTTTGTGTGACGCTATGCTTGAAAGTACTCTGGGTGATGCTTTTCTACCTGTAATTCTCTCCTAAGGTAACTTAGGCTTCACTATGTGCTGAGCACTGTTCTAAGTGCTTCATATACATTAATTTATTTGACTCTCACAGTGATGCTACATGGTAGGTACCATTATTATCATTATCCCTATCTCACAGAAGAGGAAACTGAGGCACAGAACAATTGAGTAACTTATCCAGGTCACAGAGTTCATTATGATCAGTCATAGAGCTAGTCAGTGGCAGAGCTGGGAAGTTATGGGTAGTTAGGTACCAGAATTTGCATGTTCAAATATTTACTTTACTACCTCTAGTCAGAGGAAATAGAATGATAATTTAAACATAAGAAAAGAAACAACCTTGAATTCTTATGAGAACGCGTTCACATTTTCTAGACTTTTCTGTTAGAGTGAGTTAAAGCATGGCTTTGGAATTGGGTTACCTGGATTCAAACACTAGTTTTGCTGATTACCAGCTCTATAAACTTATGCAAATTACTCAATGTTTGGATGCCTCGGTTGCTTCATCTGCAAAATGAGGAAAATAGAATCTGTTTCTTCTAGAACTGGGTAAGCACTATCTGATTTAATACATATAAAAGGCTCGGGACCATGTCTGACACATAGCAAATGCTCAACAGATGGAATCTGTTATAATTGACCACCACCATGGTCTGGACAGGTTCATGCTGTGGAAGCTTGGTCCCCCATGTAATAGTGTTGAGAGGTGGTAGGGTGGTGAAGAAGTGGAGATGAGTGCGAAGTGATGGGCTCGTGAAGGGATAATGCTGATCTTGTGAAATGGGTTATGTCTTACAGGAGTGGGTCACTTCCCACAAGACCAGTTTGTGATAAAATGGGTAACCCGGTTCCTCCTCACTGTCTTATTTCTTCTCTAGTCATACGACCTTGCTCTCTTGAACACACACTCTTGCCATGTGATGTTATCTGTCATGAGGCTGACACCAAAAGCTGATGTTGGGGCCATGGTTTCAGGACCTCCCTAAAGGTAAGCGAAATAAACCTCTTTTCTTTATAAAGTACCCAATCTCAGGTATTTTATTATAGTAACACAAAACAGACTAGGACACCCACACTTTAGTAGGCAACAGATCATTTTAAAAATGAATATATAAGAGACTCTATAACATCATTGCTTGCATTAAGATATGATATTTCTTAGAAGATGTTCTGACCAGTTTTGGTGAAATCCTATTGTGAATTAAAAAATTCTTCCAGATATCAAGGGTCTCTTCTGTGAAAAAGACTTTGTAATTCTTATCGCTATTAGCAGGTTTAGATACTCTTGTAGGGGACAGAGGCTCCTCTAAGCTGTGAATTATCTTACCAAAGGGCCAACATGGATTTTGGAATAGGCAAAACACTCATTACTACTTTTTGTACTGTTCTTATTTCATAGGAAACATTTGGGGTAATACTATAACAAGTCTAGTGCTCTTTCCATGATGTCATACACTTTTGTTTTTTATTTGTTTTTCCTGAAGCCATTCTGGGAATCTCACGTGCAAATCACCACCATGGTGTCTTATAGCACTGCTTAGTACAGGCGACTGGAGAGGTAGGAATTCTATTGCTCTAGCAGTGAGTGACAGTTCAAATAACACAGATAGAGAACTTGGGCATGTCTATGATGAGACTGTTTCCAAAGTTTTTATGTTTGTGGGCAATAGTGCATTAATTTGGCATTGGCCAGATTTCCTTTATAATGTGATTCCCTTTGAAAGGAGACCATCTTTAAAGTCACTCATAAAATGCTTATTTTATATTCTCTTGAATGGGATCTTGTTGTTTCCTACAATATAGGAGATTTGAGGGGACATGTTTAATGTTGGCCCTGTACTAAGGTTTTTTTCCTGAAAGACTAGATGCTCCATGCAACACTGAGTATTTAAAGGAATCAACTCCCTCTTCTCAGTTTCATCTTTGGGTTTAAGATATTTTTTGATTTGTTTGTATATTTTTAAATTAGATAAGCAGTGCCTTTAGAGTTATCAGGGTCATTGCACGAATAATTAAGGTGCTGTTCTAATTTTCTCTCATTCATCTGAACTACATGAATTTTGGGGCTGTGGAGAGACATGAGCTGGTCTCTTTTGGTTGGGAAAAAAATGTCTTGGGGGGAAAAATAAATTAAAAGGTTAGGGGAGATTGGCAAGACAATTGGCAGATTGGACATAAGCTTCAGGCAGGGTTCAGTGACATAATAAACAAAGCCCCAAGTTCATCTTAGGTAGAACATGAGTTTAGGTGTTTCATCTTATCTGTTTTCCTGGATAGTGAGTTTTCTATTATAGAATCAGGTAGCCTGGGTCTTGAAGGTGAAGACAAGCCTGAACTAGGATCCTTTGCCCTTTAAATTTTATTTTATTTTATTATTATTTTTTAAACCCACTTCCAGAACATCCCCGAATGGAGCCCATACTAACAGCTCTGTGTTCCAAATGTCAGATCCTTGCAGGAGGGACCAGGTCTGGCATGCTCTCAGCTTTCTTTCCACCCAGCTTTCGGATCAGCTCCTTTTGAGCTTATTTTGCCTCCAAAATTTAATGGAGAAATGGCGCTGAGTTCTTGGGATTTTTCAGCTTAGCCTGAAGGGCCTCATGCCTGAGAATTTAAATCTCTGGTGAGCTTCTCACTACAGCTCTAATGAGATGATCGAGAACCACCCGAGGCCATATAGTAAGCTATGGACTGCTGATGGGGAAAACCCATCAGTTGACCAGGCAGGGGACACTGTACCTGGGACCTATTCAAGGTTTACAAAGCTGATGAGTGCGACACAGAGCTAATTAGCATTTAACTACTTGTAGTTGAATTATTCTGTGAGTTGACAGTATGTAAATATGTACAGCTAGTATTTAGGGATGGTTTAAAAACAATTTAAAATTTTCATCTTGTACTTTAGAATGACTGGGAAATTTGAATCTTTTATTATTATTATTATTATTATTATTATTTTTTTTTTTTTTTACATTCTCATGACTCTGGCCTTTTCTCTCCTGATGCATCTGATCATGAAGTTTTGTTGGTAAATGAAGGTGATTCACTTTGAACCTTTTAATCCACTGAGGCTTCTGATTAGGGCCATCTGCAGTCCCTGGTGCACCGTTACTAGGATTGGCAGGGTCTACTCAGCCCAGGAAGTTCAGGGAATCACATCTGCTCTCCCCTCACCTCTGCAATCAGCCCCTTGACCCACCACTGAGTCTAACTAACAGCACCAATCTTTTATTTACTTATTTGAACTTACATTTCTTACCCAGTGAAGAAGAGCAAAACCATTCTCGGACTCCATTTTAGCTCTTCCTGGTAGTTTAAATCTTCAGATGCATTGACTTGGCTATAATTTGGGGCCTTTGTGCGGTGGATTCTCAGCTAATACTCAGTTAGGTCACGGGCTTGTAGGGGTGTCCAAGGAGGGAAAGTGCACCTCCTGTTAAGTCCTAAATACTGGAGAGAGTGTTTGGCTATTCTGGTATTGCACACACACACACACACACACACACACACACACACACATTTTGGCTGTGGTGGGGGTCAAACTCTGGGTCTTGAACACACTAAGCAAGCACTCTACCACTATGTTACACTGTGGCTCATTGCTTCTGTTTTAATGGCTTGTCTCACAGTGTCTCTTTGTCACTCGACTGGTCATCCAGAAGGAGATCTGAGGAATCCCTTGGTCTTCATGCTAAAGGCAGGGATAGGAAGAGAGGAAGTGGGAGGCCTTACGAGGGGTCCCCATGGGAGGACTGTGGGTACTGGAAGGTGAGTCCAGTCAGGAGCACAGTGGCTCTTCTGGGCTGCAGGAGCCTCGTGTGAGGGACCCTTGGAAGCTGCCTGGCACTTGATGCCAACTTAGCATTGAGCTGGAACCACCGGGAGGTGAGGAGCACACTCTCTCTCTCACCTCCTTTTCTCTCTTCCCTCTTCCTTCCCCATCTTCACCCACAGAGGACACTCAGCCCCCTGCATCCATGGATTCCACCAGCCACTGACTGAACACATTTTTTAAAGAACTGCAAACCTACTGAACATTTGCAGATGTTGTTTTGTAATTATTTCCCCCAAAATACAGGATAACAACTATCGACATAGCATTTACACTCTACTAAGAATTATAAGAAATCTAGATGTGATTTAAAGTATACGGGAGGATGTCCCACACATACCGGTCAAATGCAAATGGGACGCAATTCGATACCAGGGACTTGAGAATCCTCAGAGTTTGGTGTCCATGGGGAGTACTGAGGCCAGTCTCCTGTGGACACTGAGGGACGCCTGTAGTGGAAAGAAGAGGGATTCGAATGTGGGTGGGAAGGGAGAGAAACGAACACACCAGAAACTGACGCGGAGACCTTGGAGAGGGAGGAGAGCAAAGGCAAAGGTTAGTGGGTCCCTTCCTCCTGAGATGGTCAGGGGTCCGCCCTGTGGGTTCATGACTTGGGACTCTCTCCATCTGGGACCAGGGCTCTGTTCACTTCCCAGGTCAGAGCCCTTCCTCAGGCCCCTCACCGAGTCCTCTAGGTCAAGTTTACACAGCCCAAGGCAGATGTCAAAAAAGTATCTGGACAGAAAAAAAATATTGTTTTAAGTAGCCATGAAATTGTAAGGGAAAGAAAATGAAAATGTCTTTTCTTCCTTTATCAAACAAAAATACCTGCCCAGAGAACAGGTTTTTTTTCTTTCCAAAGACTTCAGAAAAAGAATCACAGTGACATAAAAAATGCTCTATGAAACTTGGGGGGAAAAGTATCCCTGAGGACTGTTTGGCAAGAGACTGAAATTTCACACAAAACGTGGATTTTGACTCATGCTAAATTTCTGAAAGAAAAATGAGGCTTACTCAAGAAATCAAGTAACCCTGAATTTCTGGTTTAGAATAGGAAGTGTCAGTCACAATGAAATGAGAAAAAGAGCTGCTGATCTTTAGTCAATTGAAAGAAAGAAGCAAGTTGCCTTTTCCTCACTTCTTTCTTTGGAAGTTTCTGGAATCATAGACTTTTGAATGAATTTTCTTATCACAAAGACAAAGGATTTTTTTTTTTTTTGAAAGGCA
This sequence comes from Sciurus carolinensis, assembly GCF_902686445.1. NCBI lineage: Eukaryota > Metazoa > Chordata > Mammalia > Rodentia > Sciuridae > Sciurus > Sciurus carolinensis. The sequence goes on along the minus strand of NC_062219.1, from coordinate 141,346,451 downwards.
CAAAGACTAAAGACAAGAAAAATCTGGGAAAGACACTGTTTCATGTCATACTTTGAAAAGCCTGAGACAAGATCCTCTCTTACTGTGGACTCCATGGCACTCAGTCACCTCGAGAGTCTCTCCTGCCACCCACCTTAATGTGACAAGGGTGCAAGAATATTCCATAACACAGCTGGCAACGACACCCCAACCTGAATAAGGGGACAGACCTTCCATTTTTATTGGAACAACTGTCATAATGAATAGTTGTGTTAGAGAGGTTTCTGCTGTAGGAAATGTAGTATTATTTATATTATTCTTAAATAAACCAAAGAAGGGCGAAATAAATATGAAAAAAATGAATTCTACTCTGTGTCTACATAAATGATATGGGATTATTTTCTGGTCATCAATTTTAGTCAAGTCTCATAGATAAATACACAAAAAATATATTTTCTTCCTTTTGTTCTAAAAAAAAAAACCCAAATATATGTTCATGCTCTTGGTAAAAACTGAGTCTTGGGTAAATTGGATGACATCTTTCCACGAAGGCCTATAGATGGGACTGCATGGCCTGGTCTTTATTCTCATGTCTCACTAGCAGTTGTCAGAGGCACTATTTGCTAAGCAAAAAGTGTCTTCCACTGGTGACAATTTTATTTTATCAGCCCTCATTTTGGATGCATATGAGTTATTCATGATCACTAGTGGTTCAGAGAGCAGTTTCTCCTTTTAAAATAAGTTCTATTTTCTTTGGCCCCCGTTTCAGTACTTCCCACCTCCTCTGCTCACGGTTAGCTCTGCCAAGAGTGATTTTGTGGGGTTTTTACCCTGCCTTGTCTGTGGGAGCTGCCTGACTTCCCAGGGTTCCATCTCCTTCCGTTCCTGTCTAGGAATAATGGCATCTGTTGACAAGCTATGTCAGAGAGCAGTTGTGGAAAATGTGGGAGGTACTTACAGAGCACTTGGGGCATCTTGGAAGAGAGATGTACTGTAAATACAAGGGAGTGGTTGTGTGGAACCAGCCTCTGGTCCCTGAGCAGCTCTCCCAGGGAAGATGAGCTTGGCAGGTTGGTGAAAGATAGAGTTTCTAGATTGTGTATTCCATATTGCGTGTGTGTGTGTGTGTGTGTGTGTGTGTGTGTGTGTGTTTGTGTTACTATGCAAAAGGGCATGCCTCGAGTTTTAGGGCGATTTTAAAGATGAGAGAAAGAAAAGTGCATGGAGCATGGATAGAGAAGCTTTGTGAATGCACAGTGACTTTGCAAGAGCAGAAATGAGAAATGCTAGCCATGCTATTAAGTTGAATTTTCCTTTTCTTTTTTCTTTTGGTACCAGAGGTTGAACTCAGGGGCGCTGAACCACCCCACATCCCCAGCCCTTTTAAAAAAATATTTTATTTAGAGACAGAGTCTTGCTGAGTTGCTTAGGGCCTCGCTAAGTTGCTGAGGCTGGCTTTGAACTCATGATCCTCCTGCCTCAGTCTCTCAAGTTGCTGGGAGTACAGGTGTGTGCCACTGTACCTGGCTAAGATGAATTTAAAAATCTCTCCAAGAATCTGATCTGGGAGAGAGACTTTTTCTAACTTCACAAGTTGTGAAGGTTAGTATTATTCCTTTGAGTAACTCTGGGAAGGAAAACCTCAGTTTTAAAACACAACTATTGTGGAAGTTTATAATACGTTCCTGAAAGGAATTCATTTATTTTTTTCAATTTGGAGGGTAATAGTTACAACTTATGGGCAGCAAGCCATCATAAAATGAAAAGGCAATCCTGATCCATACAGCGCTGAGCATATTTAACCCTTAATAAGTTTCTGATTTATCAAACAAATATCTAAGTTACCTAGTACAGAGGCTGCTTGTGGACTTGTTTGGTAAAAATGAGTATAAAAAATTAAAGATAACAAAAACATACAAAGTGGAGTTGGCATTTCACTTTGCCTTGAGGCTGATCCTGATAAATAAATGATGAAAGAGAAAGGAGACAAAGATGGATTAACAGAGAATAACAGAGCTGAACTTGGTCGTGGGCCTGAATGCTGTGTCAAGACCGTGCCAGTCTTTGCTCCCACATCACTTTGGTTAATCCCCAGGGTGCAGGTCTGTCCTGGGCAGGGACAGTGTGTCCCAGTATTATCTTTAGAAGAGCTGGGCAGCAGAACTAGCTGCAAAAAACTGGAGATTTTCAATGGAAAGATAAAAACCAGCACTTGGACCCAGAAGAGATGTGTTTGAATTTCAACTTCACCAGTTATTAGCTAAAGTAACTATCATTCTATGTGTGTGTGTGTATATATAACCAAACACATATATGTATATATATCTACACACACATGTATACACACACACACACACACACACATATATATATGCAGTCTCCTAAAGTATGGTCTCATTTCTCAGGGGTGATTGTAAGGATCAAAGAGAAAAAATATAGTTTTGAAAGGGTTTTGAAATCTATTTTTAAAAAAGTAGAAAAGAAAAAAAAAACACTTTAAAAAAATTAAGGAAAGCACAACACAACACGAACTCTGCCTGAGTGACTGGAGTCTGTATTCCCATTGCTTTGAATTCTTTTTACGATAGAAAACCAGAGACTACGTACTTAAAGTCCAATACTTTAGGTATAATCAGGACTTATTTGGGAGTGGAATCTTTAAACAAAAGAAAACCCCTACGATTATACAGAATTTTGGTCCTTCTGGCAGAATGTTGAGTTCCACACTGAAAATGCTCTTCCAGGTTTCTCCCAAACTCTCCCAATTCCCAACCGCAGTGCAACCAGGCATAATCATCCCATTATGACACATGCTTCCCTGCTACATTAAAGCAAAACTGAGTTTGCCAAGAAAAAGCAGCTTTTCACCGGGTGTAGCACACACGTCCCGGGCAAACTGGTCTGTCTGGTTTCCCCTCAGCTTGATCTTTTGAGAGCAATTTTTGATTCCAGTCCCACCAACTAGTATCACACCATCCACGGCCCTAACGTTGGTTCCTCATTTGTTGAAACACACACATAATCCCTGGAAAATTATAAATATTTTGAATCGATATCACTTCCTAGATGGGCTGAGAACTTCAAAGAGAGAAGACACATGCATCCGATAAAACCTGTGTGTGTTGCTCACGTTTGAAAAATATTACATTCGCGTAGTCATGTTTAAATAACTGGCAGGACACAGGACAGTTTCTTCCCACCCCCCCTTTTTTTGAGTGTGCAGCAGAGCAAGCTCCAACAGACTGGAAAAGTACAATTCATGTCTTTGTGTCACTTTTGTTTTTATTTTATTTTTTTGCTGTTTCCGTTCACCCTGGAGGTAGTCACAGTCTGGTCTCCTCTGCACACAGGATGCCAGGCGGGGAGAAGCGGCGAGACTGAAGGTGGGCATTGTTCTCCGCCTGCCAGGGAAGAACCGGGCTGCAGGTAGCTGGGCAGGTGCTTTCCCCGCCCCCTGCTCCGCGCCTGAGCGCCGCGCACTCAGACTGCAGCACACCTTGTCATCAGAGGAGCTTCCTGGAAGCCCGCCAGCTGCAAGGCCCAAGGTCAAGCAAGCACCATGACTATCTGCACGAGGAGGACCTTGGGGGACCCACGGAGGTGACGGCAGGTGGAGAGGCAGTTAGTGAGCGCCGCAGAGCTGCCTGCTCGCGGCTGTGGCTTCGCGGTGGCAGTGGCTGCTGTGAGCGCCGGGAAGGTTTATCTACTGATCAGCGCGGTGTGCCAGAGGGCTGATGGGATGGCCCGCGCTGGCAGAAGCTTCCAGTGGTGGCAGAAGGAAAAGGGGAGGGGGATGGAGCCACAAACCAGCGGGATGGGTTCCGCAGAGCACAACACCAGCTCCGGCCCTCCTGCTCCAGCCCGGCTCTTGCAACCATGCTGCCTGCTTGCGTTAATTACTTCTCTTCCCCAGATGCATTTATTCCAAACTACCTTTAGGGTTCAAAGTGCAGGAACAAAATGACTCGGGTTGAAAGCAATTAACAAACAGGTTATTTTAAATTAACAGACGCTTTTATCAGCTGGCCCAAAGAGCTTGTACAAGTCATGGCAGAGCTAGTGATTCCAGGTATCCTGGGCAAAGGTGGGTGGGTTTTGCTCTTTAATTCTCTCCAGCGACATTGACTAATTTTGTTTGGAGATTTAAATATTTTATTAAGACATATTTACTGGAGAGCTACACCAAAGGAAATAAAACCAGTAAAAACTGATGCAAATTGCTCTCCAATATTAATCTTTGTTTGTATATTAAAAGTATATTAATTTCTTCAAATGTATTATTAATTTGTTCTTAGTTTTTCTTTCTCACTCTGAAATTTTCTACCATTTCTGTAACATTTTAATAGTTTGGGGGATATGTATATATATGTATTTTTTTTTCCTTTGTGTTTTGGATGCCTATGGTTTTCTCTATCTTGAAAGTAGGCACTCTGTATATAGTGGGGATTTAACAATGTTGAATGAAGAAATAGACCACTTCCTAGAATTTGAGAGAAAACACCAGAATATCATACCAACTATCTGTAGTAATAGATTTGCTACCAATTGCTTCGTTAGGGGATTCTCCATAGGATAATGGGTTCTTTGACAGCATTTAACATTATTTGATTTACATGCAACTCTTCAGGAATGCTTAACAACATGAAATAGAGAATGCCCATTGGGTTATTGTGGGTGGTAATGACACCTGCGGAGTAGCTGTGTTTTAGTGTCATTTATAGCAGCAGTAAATGCATATTGATTAAAGTATATGCCCACATGTGACCTGCTCTTGAGTGTATTACTTAGACACACTAAGGAGGGCGGTGCTTCTTTGGTTTTGTTCAGTGCCTACAGCACTGTTTATACTCATTAAAAGGACAGCATGTGATGCAAATTTTCCCATTTTACAAACCATTGAATAGAAATGGCAAGGCTTGGGATATTACCTGAAATGCACAGAGATATTACAGTGACATTAGCCTGATGAACGGAAGTTGAGTGTTTTGGGCAGATAGTCTTTACAGAAGGCTCAACTCTTCACACTGACCATTCATATCACTAAAGGACTAAGAGGAAAGGCCCACAAGGTCATGTGTTAAGACGAGGTATAGAGGTGCTTCTGAAAATTAATTAAGTCCAAGAATCCAAACTATGAGGCTATAATAAAAAATGAAAAAAAAAAATACTGCACGATAAGATATTAAACCTGTCTGTTACCAAATGACTAAACTGAGTTATCATGAATTTACTATCAATCAATTCTGAATTGTATTTTTTTCCAGCTAGATTTTTCACTGGGAGAAATGTCAGGTTCATTGGGAAGTACCTAGACCCATTTGGTATAAATAATGGCATCCTGTGGGGATAACCTAAGACGAAGGCTTGGAATATCACCTGGAGGCTCTGCTTGGACATGTGGCTCAGAGACTGACTGACACAGTCTTTGTGCATCTGGGCTTTCATTCTTTCCACTGGAGGTAAAAAGCGTATTCCCACAGTGAAGATCTCTTAGCTTTCGGGGGGAGGGGTTTGTAGCCTTTAATTCTAAAGAACATAAAGAAGAGAAGTCAGTTGAGTTCAACCAACAGATTGCTCAGCAGAGAAATGAATGGATGGTCCAAAAATTAGTGCCAAGCGTATTGGAATCAGCATTAGAAGATCTGGGGTGTGCGTCTTTTATTTCTAAAAATGTGTCATTTTCCACTTTCAAAGTGAAACATAGCAAATTATAACTATTTTGCCTGAGTGTCGTGAAAAAAAATACAGCTTCCAATATAAAAATAGAACAACAAAATAAAACACCTCTGGATGCTTTTAGGTTCTTTTGGGAAAACATATTATAGTAATCCATTTTTTAAAAACACACACACATTATGCAAGAATGGCACCTAGATATTGGTCCCATGGGCCTCTTGGTATTGGAACTATTTGTTTCCAAAACATACCAAATTTTCTTTAGTGGTCCTGTTTTCCAGAGCAAAATACTTTAAAAACTTTTAACTCAGTGAAAGGAAATGTTGAAATCAGGCCTTGGTGTTTAGAAGTCATGCGAATAAACTTCCAATCAGTGGAACATGATTGTTTTTCCTTGTTTCAGATACCTAGAAAACAAGTACACTGATTGAAATACAGCCAGAAATAGAATTCGCCATTAGTATAAAAACCTGGAGTCAGATTCATTTCAATGTTTCCATTTGTGTGGCAATATTATTAAAAAGCTTCTCAATAACTTAAGCACACAAGCTAGAGCGGTTGCGAGACCATCACTTTTGAAAGCGAACAATATCCTTACATCCTCCATGTGCAAGATGCCAGCCGATCTCAGAAATAACCCTGTTTGCTCCCAACAGAGCAGATAAGGAGACAAAGCTGGGCAATGAAAGAAATGAAGACTCACACCAGGCAGGTGCTCAGTATGACTAGCGGGGAAACTGAGGCAGGAGAGTCACTTTCTCAGAGTCAACAGGCAGTGAGAACCAGCCCTGCGGCTGCCTCTTAGGCTCCTTGCCTGGACAGTAACTGCTTTTCCCACTGCACCTGATGTCCCTGCCGTCAGCATGTTGGAATTGGGAGAGAAGGAGGCCATGGGGAAAGGTCAGCGCTTGCTCTACCCTCCAGAGGATCCGTCGCCTGGCAGGACCCCGGGGGCCTTCAGGGTTTACCAGCTTCCTTGCTGTTGCTTTCCTCTCTGCTCATCAGCATGCCTGCTCCACTCTTCCCCTTTCTCTTCCAGTCACCATGTGACCTGGGAAATTGCACACATGACTCCATCCTGGGCACGTTCGGAAATCCCTGCTCCACGTGTTTTCTCTATTACAATCGAGCAGGAAAGACCCCAAATCAGCAAAACCTTTTTCCTGTGCACCTCCATTACCATTGAGCTCCAGGATACTAAGAGCAGAGACAGCTAGCTTCCCTTTCTCATCCAGTGCTTGTTCTTTAAACAACAACACTCCTGCTATCCTCCTCTAAAGAGCCCCCAGTGTGGTGACTCTCCTGTACTATCTACCCCACCAGGTCCTCCAGGGCTTCATCTTCACATTCTTCAGGGGACACCTGTCCTGTGCCAGGATACTTGCATTTTCTTAAAGATGACCAGTTGCTTAAATACCTCAAGATTTGGAAGAGTGGCAAGGTGGAATCTTTTTCTGTCACCTTTGAGTGACGATCTACTTTATGCAGTTGACTGAATCGCTCTGTTCAGGATGTTTAAGTAATTACTATTACTTTGTGCTTGAAATGTCAGCTATGAAATTAATTTGGCTTGTATTAAAACCGGTGCTAATTGTAGGCTCAGTAGGCACAATACACTTTATTAGCACAAACTATATTATTGTGTAATTATTATTTACTTGTAATCAGTCTATCAATTTGCTAGAATTTTGTCTCCTCTGCAATTATTATTTTTTTCTATCGTCCATCAATCGCAGGATAGCAGCCAAATAGTAAATAATAAGTTCGAGAAGCATCGATACTGATGAAAAGGAAAATACCTTCATTTCTAAATGGTGGCTTTTGTGTTCCAGTCCCAAAATGCTAGAAATGGCAACTTTGAAAGGTCACTCACAGAAGTTTATAATTTGGAGGGTTTAGAACTGGTTTTGGAGAAGAGTTGCCTCTAGGACTTAAGCAAAGAAGACTTGGATACAGTATATGAAATATAAAGTAGTCTGAGCCATACACTACAGTGAAAAATACCATGAGCTCTTTCCTTACAGTCTAGCAGAGTGAGACTGGGCAAGCACCCGGGTTTTGTCCTGTAAACAAGCCTCCTCCAGCTTTGTTACTGCATGTGTATGGGAAGGTGCCCTCACAGGGGTGCTGCTGCCAGAAGAGAGTGCAGAAGGGAAGGTGCGAGAAAGCTGGGTCGCAGATCTGCTTCCCATGCTTGTTTTCAACATAACGGTTCTCCAGAATAGGAAAGTTGAAGGACCAAGCCTTGGTTGGCTGGGGGTTTGAATGCATTTGATTAACCTCTCCTGAAAGCAAATGCAATGACGCTTAGAAGTAGAAATGCACAGCCCCCAGGGATTTGGTTCGAGACCAATATCAGAACGGGGATATGTTTTTGATTTCAGGACAAGTGTCACAGCATAACAGAGTCCAGCAGCATTGCTGGCTTTGAATATTTTGAGACTCCTACACTGTGTTAGATTCTCTTATCCAGGTGTGAATTGATTTGAAGGCAAACCTAAAATAATTCCCTAAGAAGTAAAGGTTTTCACTCTTTAAACTGGAGGGAGTATTGATTTCTGTTTAAGGATCTTGATATTTATGGAGGGTAAAATACAAAGGAATCTTTTACGTTGCCCGTCTCCAATTGGGCATTTCTGGAAGTAGATGCTGTTATGGTTTGGGTCTGAATGTCTCCCCAAAACCCATGTGTTGAAGGTTTGATCCCCCAAGCAATGTCCAGAGGTGGGATTTTTTGGAATGAGGACTCTACCCTTATCGGTGGATTAATCTACTGGATCAATAATTTGAATTGATTATTGGAAACAGGTGGAAGCTGTAGGCAGCGGAGCATGGTTAGAGGAAGAAAGTCACAGGGAACATGTTTTGGGGACCATATCTTGTCTCTGGACCCTTCCTCCTCCTTCTCCTGCTCCTCCTCCTCCTTCTCCTCCTTCTTCTTCCTCCTCTTCCTCCTCCTCCTCCTTCTCTCTCCCTTTCTTGGCTGCCATGTACAGGGTAGCTTTTGTCTACTGTGCCTGTCTGCCTCACTTCAGGTCAAAGCTATGGAGCCAGTTGACCATAGACTGAGACCTGAGATCTCTAAAACCATGAGCAAAAACAAAACAAAACAAAAAAAAACAAAAAACAAACAAACAAAAAAACCAAAAAAAACCCAAACTTTCCTCCTCTAACTTGCTTATTTTATTTTTGTCACAGACATTAAGAACTGACTGACTAATATTGATACTATTTAAAAATCATAAAATCACTTTTTATTAGTAGAGTTCTCAGAATATAGTTTTTATTGTGATTATAGATATATAACAACACAGAATATATAGAATTATTCCTATTATTTCTAACTTGCAAAACTCTATCTTCACACCTATCTGTAAATGAATGTCAGATCAGCTCTCACTTTTCAAAATGAATTGTCCATCTGCTTCTGTATTCCCTGGTCTCCAACACACCAGTGAAGGTCTCAGTTCCAAAAGGAAGACTTCGATATGGAGGACAAGGTTGGGCACATAAGGGTTGCTTGCTGGTGTTTCTTTATAAAACTGCCTCTCTGGGTCTGTCTTAGATAAATATGGAACACACTCTTTCTACAAGATGGAATCAAAAGTCTTCCTTTGTAAAATGGAGATCTATTCATTTATGCCTACCTTTAAGTTAATAGAATATTTTATTTCATTCTATCAGACTTACATTTACACATGTATTATATACACAATATATATGTGTGTGTGTGTGTGTGTGTGTATATATATATATATATATATATATATATATATATATATAAATTAACTTAAGGTAAATTTTCTTTAGAGATCTTGGGAATTCCTTTAAAACACACACACACACAATAAGGTGTCTATTGCCTAAATTACCTAAATGATTCATCACCAAACCTGAAAATCAAGTCATCCCTACCTTACTGAGCTGAGTGCCAAGAATTACAGAGTTAAAAAAAATTCAGTTTATTCTGATGGGACAAAGATCTTTTTTGGCTGAGAAAAATAATAGAAGAACCCCCTTGATTAAGTCAAACAAATTTTGCAAGAGTCAAGTTGTAAAATGCTCACAGTGCAGTTAAATAGAAATGTTTGTTATATAAGGAGTAAAATAAAAATCTTCTGATAAAGGCTGAAACTTCCCCACAATATTTTAAGATATAGGTTACTGAATCCATGGAAATCCATAGGACAGAAGCTAAAATAGTCCATAAAATTAAGTAAAATGTTTATCTACGCAGGTAAAATTCTACCTGCTATTTTTGTATCTGAACTCAGCCAGAGAGTGGTATCCTGAATTTCCTTTTGAGAGCCTGAAAAAAAAAAAAAAAAAAAGAAAGAAAAGAAAAGGACATTTTAAGCTTTTTAAGTTTTAAAGTTGGAATTGTAATTACTTTTTGAAAATGTAAAAATTCTGTTTGACCTTTAACAGGTACAAAGATAGATTATTATGCTTGTTCATCTAGCTTTTGGTCCATTCTTTATAATGAGCCCATTTATCAACATGCTTCTTTACTTCAAAAAATAATTCTTTATAATTCTAATTATCCCTTTAAAATATACATCTGACAATGAATATATTTGCTTTTTTCTCTCATCTCCCTAGTTGGCAGGTTAATATGGAGAGTGATTAGCATAGGATTTGACGAACTTCTCTGCATTATGCATTGGGAAATTTGAAAAGAGAGCTCAGTGACATGCTTAAACCACGATTTTACATCAAGATCTATTGAATCAGAAACATCCTGAAATACCCACAATGCACATACTTCCTTTTGATGAGCTGATATTTGCCACTGCTACATGTTTTATGTACTCCCCACCCAAGAATGCATGGCTTAGTTCATCAAGCCTCTTCTTATTTAAATCTTCTTTCTTTCCAAAGTTACCTAACTCCATTGTGTGCTTGGTGAAAAATACCACCCACCAAACATCTGCCTTGGTTGGGAGTAGGAGTGGAAGGGTGGGTGGAAGGGGAGGGGCTGTGGTTGCTTCATGAACCATCTTCCTGTATCCTCATAACACTTTGCTCTTCTGTTGCCCTATTTATCATTGTCCATCTGGTATGGGATTATTTATGTGTTTATTTCTTCATCTGATAGAGTTCTTTTGAAATGAACTGAAATAAATATCCCCAACTGAATCTTCTGTTATGGTTTAAATCTTAGGTGTTCCTCAAAGGCTCATGTGTTAAAGGCTTGGTCCCCAGCCCGTGGGGCTATTGGGAGGTGGTGGAACCTCTAGAGGTGAGGTCTAGGTCACCGGAGATGTGCTCTTGAAATGATGCTGAGACCCTAGCCCCTCCCTCTCTCTATTTGCTTCTCATCTGCCACGAGATGAGCAACTTTACTTCCGCACATGCTGTCCACCATGATGCTCTGCCTCACCACAGGCCCCCAATCAGTGGAGCCAATCAACCATGGACTGAAACCTCTGAAACCATGAGCTAAAATTAGACATTTCCTTCTTTTAAGTTGATCATCTCAGGTATTTTGTCACAGCACTGGAAAGATGAGCAACACATCTTCTGAGTCAACCACCTTCTCTGTGGTTGTCCCTGTGTTTGTGAGCATCATGGGCCCTCGTCTTCTCTGGAAGAATGACTTTCAGTGTCACCGGGGTCATCTACAAGCTGACAGCTCATCCCATTGTTAAACTTAGTGGTGACTCCTTAGGCCCCGGACTTTAAGACCTAAGAGTAAGGAGGCAAGCCCCTGGGAGAGAGATTTCTGCTTTAGTTCAGAACAAGGTGGTGTCAGAATTAGAGCGTATTCCTTTTCACATATATGGTCTAACAAGATTCCCATCCCTGTGGGCATCCCAATCTTACATGGATTTCTCAAATCTAATTTGATCAGGGTGTGAAGAGGTAAGAGTTCTTGAAAGAGGAGGCCCTTGGGGCTTCTAGAAACTTTCTGTTCCTAGGATGTCACCTTAACACTTTCTGGTGTCTTGAACTAAACCTGCTTTTCAGGGTGGAATAGGGCAGAGGGCAGACTCTGATCCCAGGTTCTGCAGTGACCAACTGTGCAAACTTGTTGTCTAACTTCCCTGTGCCTCTGTTTCCTCACCCAATATGGGAGTATAATAATAGTACCCACCTTACGAGGGCATTGTGAGGATCAAATAAACTGATGCATGTAAACTTGAAAGCAATGCCTGACATCTAGGAAGCATGTCACCTTAATCTAGTGGCATTCATTGTTCTATGGCTTATTTGCCTTCAACATTTTTTGACTTTTCCTTTAATTCTAAGAGATTTATCAAAAGCTACAAATGACTCATGTTCCCATGCTTCTCAGAAGAGAGGGTTCTAATCAGTCATGAGTGAGAGTCCCTGGGTACCTCTGAGATTGATAACCTGACATCCAAGCCCCACCCTATCTTCTTTGAGGTCCTATAAAACACACTAACTAACAAGCCTTCACCTCCTCCACCCCCCAAAAGCTATTATTTGGCATTATTTTGTCCTAGAGAACTGCCCACAGGAGGAAAAACTGAAAAACTATGGCAGCATTTCATGAAGTAAACTACCTATTAAATGGTTTAAAGGCAATACTCAAAAAGACAAGATACATATTATCTATCTTTTCATGGCCCTTCCCTGGTTGGGTAGTTTAAATGGGATGCATTCGTGGGTTTGTGTACACACACACACACACACACACACACACACACACACACACTTTAAAATGGGAAAGATAATGAGATGATTAAAAGACATTAAGAAACCAAAATTCCAAGGATAGGTGAGCTCCCTTTATTGATGTATTTGCCAATGTACACCACATATTTGAACAGAGAATGAAACACATTTTGCTGCTTTGATAATTTACCAACACATTTTTTTTGTTCTTTCATAAATTCAAAAGGGGAACCACAGAGCAGGAGGCACAGCTCGGTGGTAGAGTGCTTGTCTAGCATGTGCAAAGCCTTCAGTTCTGGGTTCCAGCCCAGCGCTGGAAAACAAAAAGAAGAAACCAAAAAGCAGTCAAGAGCCATGAGAAATAGAAAGAAAAAAACAAACAAAAACCCAAAAGGAGACTCATGATCAAGGACTCTAATCAAGAGAGGTTATCATCAAGAGTTTCTTTTATTCAATAACTTCTCTTGCCAGGCTGTTCTATGGCAGTAAGGCCTCTAGGGGTTCAGTGGGCCGGGGTTTCCTGCACAATGACTCGAGATAAAGGTGATCTGGATAAGACCAAGGACACACACATGGGTCTAGAGGCCTAGATCTGTTGTAAACTGTGTGATCTTGAGCCATTCATTAACCTCTGTCTATGTCTTGGTTCTCCTTATAAAATGAAGGCATTGGGTTAAATGACTTGACATTCCTTTTCTGCATCTTTGTTCTTCTGGACAAAGGAGAGAAAGTTTCAGTGCATATACCTTGGTCAAATCCTGTGGTGCGAGAGAGTTATGTACATGTTCCCAACGTATCTGCTGCTTGTTTCTGATCACTTCTGACCATGTCACCATCTGCTATTCCTGACTCAGGGATGGATTCATCAAGTGGGAGAGTGATTGAATAAGTCACGTTATCATTTTTATTTTTACCCTTGAGGGTGGCTGATACACAGTTCTTATGGGCGTGGGGGGTTTATCCCAGCAATCTGTTTATTTAAGTATTTTCTTCTTTAGCCTTTCCCATTCTGCATTAGCAATGGTGGATAAAGTGTTGCTTGCATTTCAAATTGTGTCTTTTTACACACAAACATATACTAGGAAAAGTACTAAAAATGAACCTAGAGATAGTGTCTTTGGTTTTCAGATAAGTTGTTTAAATGCATAATATAAAGGAGATTGCCTATCATATTTTCTGAAATCACCTGTCCTTTTCCCGTGGGGGAATGTACAGTACCCTTTTCTCTCTTATTCATGAATTGAAACTGAAGAGTAAGTTGAAGGATAAAGATGTCAGTAAATGATAAGTAATTGACTCATGATGACACTCAGCTTCTTGTCCCTTAATGGCTATTATTGTTGCAGGAGGGGCTCATTACTTCCTAGGTGTGGTTCCCCCACCAGGGCCAGATCAGTTTATCAGAGCCCAAATAAGCACATGTGATATAATTAGAGCTGTGTGAAGAGCAAAGCAACCTACTCTTCCCATTTAAAAGAAAAATACTCACTTTTCCTTGGCAGCCACACCTTCTAATTACTTGTAAATGTTTAAGACTCATTATCTTCAAAGTTTGGACAAAGTCAGAAAAAGAGAGAGAAAGAAAGCACTGATAATGGAAAGTCCAAGGATCAAAGGCTCTGGTTAACCAGCCGCTGTGCTTTCTTAGGGCAAAACCAAAGCCCCACGGCAGGAAGGATGGATGAGTTGACAGCTCTTTGTCAATCCAGGTGGCCAGTGAGCAGGAGGATATGTTCAACCTATTGACTGTGACCCACCCAGTCACCCACCTCCTTTGAAGTATGGGTTGAGCAAGAGAAGGTAGTGGTGGTGGTGGTGGTGCTGGAGTGGGGTGCGTGGGGTGGGGGAGGCGCGGATTGGAATTTTCTAGAACTGAAGTGGCCTAACACTGCCACCTTTCTTTCCCTGAACCATACGTGTGCCAGCTCACCTCTGTGTCGGGTTAAAGCTACTTTCTTGAGCTTTAGACTGGCATTTCTCCCTGTCCTTGTCACCGGGCATCAAGCCTGCTGGGGAATTTTACTCCCACTGCTGGCAAAACAAGGAGAGCCTCTTTACATAACCACTGAAGCACTTCACATAAATTCTGCAAGGGTGAGGTGCTTCCTAGTTTCTCCCTGTCAGTGCTTAGCCAGTGAGACACAGAGCAAGACTTCAAAAAGGGATAGTGTCTGAACAAGCATGATGAGAAATCCCTTAAGCATGAGCTCAGTGAATTCCAGCTTGTCATCTCCTTATGACATCAGAATTTTGGTTTAAAAATGAGATGGATGTGATGTGTGAAGCAGCCTGTCAGGTCTTTCTCAGATGCACTACCAAGCTGCCGAGACATTAACTCCTCTTCTTTCTTCTGTTTTCTCTTGTTTCTCCATCCAGAAGGGTTATTGTGTTAGGCAGATTTCCATCATTGTGACCAAAGGCTTGACAAAATCTGTTTAGAAGGAGGAAAGTTCTGTGTTGGCTCACAGTCTCAGAGGTTTCAGTCTATGGTCCACTGGTTCCATTGTTTGGGGGCCTGTGGTGAGGCAGAACATCATGGCGGGAGTGTGTGGGAGAGTGAAACTGACCACCTCATAGTGACTGGGAAACAAGGAGAGAGGAAAAAGTCAGGGTTCCAATATTCCCTTCAAGGGGAGATGCCCAATGACCAAGCTTCCATCAATTAAGCCCCACCTTCTACAGGTTCCATCACCTTCCAAGAGTGCCACAGGATTTGGGGGACATTTAATATTTTAACATCCAAACTGTAACAGTTGTACAGTTATATTCTTTCTCCTCCTACTCCTTTTTCTTCTTCTCCTTCTCTTTTTCATTCAAGGAATTGAACCCAGGGGCTCTTAACCACAGAGTCATATCCCAAGCCCTTTTTATATTTTATTTTGAGACAGGGTCTCGCTAAGTTTCTCAGAGCCTTGCTAAGTTGCAGAGGCTGGCTTGAACTTGTGATCCTCCTGCCTCAGCCTCCTGAGTCACTAGGATTACAGTAGTGAACTACCACACCTGACTTAAGTTACATTCTTGAGAAGAGGAGATTCCTGCATTGTTGGGGATACGTGTACAAATTAGCAAAAATCCTTGTTCTGTATTCCTGAATGCTCCCTAGGGTCTGTCTATAAATCCCCTTGAAGGACTTTGAGCTTTGTATGAGGATACTTTGGAAGTTCCTTTGCCTGTTTTGGCCCATTCATCTGTGGAAATGCTTCTAGAAGTTTCCAAAAGCACATATTCTGGTCTAGGGTGAGTTCACAGATGTGACGTTTCTTTCTGTTCTTTTGTTTCTCTTCCCTCCCCCTCCTCCGCTGTCTCCCTCCCCCTCTTCTGAGTTTGGTGCTACCAGTATCACACATCTCTTGCAAACTGTAAACTATTTAGGGAAGTATTTTCTCCATTTTTCAAATAAATTCCTGTGATTATCCTTTGCTGTCTTTTCTTTGTGGAGAATAATAACAGCGAGACGACAGTGGACGATTTTCAATTGACCTAGAGGAATATGTCCAAGCAGCTCCTCACAGAGATCCCAGCATTCGGGATTGTCCTGCACAAGCTGCCATTTTGTCACTTACAGTCTCAGCCAGCCATGTCAACGGTTTTATTGGAAGATGCTCTGGTTAACCAAAAGGGGCCCCTTTTCCTTTGAATTTTTATGCTACTTTAAACCCTTTCAAAGGGACTGGATTTCTAAACTTCTTCTCTCTTAAAGTTAAAAAACATTTTTAGTATCTGTTAAGTGTTCATGTTGTGCTCAGCACTTAACCAATGCTATAAATGTTGCACTATATGAGAACCATATGATACGGACCCCCTCCTGAAGGTTTTGGAATTCTAAAGGAGAGCAAGGTACACACTGCAGTGTGTGTGTGTGTGTGTGTGTGTGTGTGTGTATACATACTCTGGATTGAGTGTTTGCCTGTATCTCAAGCACATATGTGCATATACACACATACTTATCAAACCAACATAGTGTGCACAAGCACACACAGGCGTGCACACACACATACAAGCACATACACATGCACACACAAGCAGTCCTTCCATACTCTGAGTCCTAGACTTAAGAAAAAAAGGTACAGAGGCTGAAGTCAAAAGTGAGTTTTAAAAGGCTATGGCTTTCATTAATATAAAACAATAAAGAGCAACCCTGAATCCATCCTCAAGCAATGCTGTGTTGTAACAAAGGCAAAGGGACAGTTTCATTTGCCATCCTTCGCTCACTAGAAACTTTTCAGCAACTCCCTTCACTGAGCTTTCAAGGAATCGCTGCTTAGCAAAGAGTTTAGCTTTGCTGAAGTCGCAGGGGAGCCGTCTCGTGGCACGCCACTCAAATGCTGAGTACTGTCCTGAGTTTTTGCTTCTGGTCTCTGAGCCATGTTTTAGGGCCCACAGAGACTCACCCCTTTATGAAATTCTCAGTCATCTTTCCACTGACTAAGGATAAGGAGAGATGTCCAAAGCCAGGGCAGATCTTTGAGTTGCTTAGGTTCTCACTAAATTGCTGAGGCTGGCTTTGAACTTGAGATCCTTCTGCCTCAGCCTCCCAAATTGCAGGGTTTATAGGCATGCTCCACCTTGCCTGACTGTGGCATGGGATTCTCCTGACAGCTTATAGAAAATATGAGAAGAAAGAAAAGATTCAAAGATAAATTTTATAATCAAAGGGGAAGCAGAACTTAAAGATTTGGAAAATTCTCAGTCTGACTATATTGTCACAGATGAGAAAGCATGTTTGGGAGAAAACACCAAAAACACGGGTTAAGAAGATTGACCTGGACTGATGATACACTATTTACCAGGAGGATGCAAGAGGATCTGAAAGCGTTTTGGGCTGCCACTCCCATGACGGGCCCAGAGTACCAGGGCCTGGGGTAAAACAGTCAGAGCATACCTGTAGGACCCATGGCTCTCTTCCCAGCCCCACCAAATGCTCCGCTCCGAATAATTCAATAGTAATCCCCAATTTCCCTTGATTTGTCATCTGTAGGCCCTGGCACTGGGTGACAGTTCCTCTAAAGGGCATAGATGGAAACCTTAGTGGCATCTGAATGGCGCCAACTGCACTGGCTCATGAAGTGCATGAGATATGGTGGTGTGGAAGCCTCCATCAAGATGCCGAAAGTGCCAAGAGGAGCCTTAAGGACAAGGCAAGAGCTGACGGAGGGAGGAGGCCAAGGAGGAGGGCCCCCGACTAGGGCAAGTCTGGGGGCTCAACTCCCACCCCAGTGTCCCTGGAAGGTGGGGCTTGGAGTCAAGAAGGTTACTCCCCAGCATGATGATTTAATGTTGTTGACCTGTTCAGTTTTGTCCTTTTTCTTTCTACTTCTTCCTTCAGTGATGGGAATGTTTGTCCCAAGCTTACCCAACCCCTGGATTTTAGAACACAGTATGTTTGACTTCACAGATTCACTGTTGCAGGGAAATTTACCTCAGGTTATAATCTGAGTCTTCTCCTTGTTGATTTAGATGGTATTTAGATAAAATAGACTTTTGAGTTGCTTCTGGAACTAGTTAAGACTTTTGGGGGACATTGAGGTGTAAGTGTATTACACATCGGAGGAGAACATGAATTTGAGAGGAGGACAGAGGTGAAATGCTGTGGTCTGAAGGTTTGCATTCCCTCAAAATTCACAGATTGAAATCCTAACCACATGGTAATGGTACCAGGAGGTGCAGCCTTGGGTGGTGATTAGATAATGAAGGCAGAATCCTCATCCGTGGGATTAGTTTCCTTATAAAAGAAGCCTGAGGAAGCTTGTTAGCCCCTTCCACCAGGTGAAGTCACATAGAAGGAGCCATCTCTGAAAAATGGGTCCTCACCAGACACCAAACCTGCTGGCACCTCTATACACCAGAACTAAGCAATAATCTGCTATTGCTTATAAATGTCCAAATCTAAGGTGTTTCATGATAACAGTCTGAATGGAGTAAGACAGGAGGACACAAAGGCAGTATCATGAACTGAGTGGGATTCTAATGCCAAAGTCACTTACTAACTGATTGATTGTGCATGTGTATGTGTGTTTGTGTTTGTGTGTGTGTGTGTGTGTGTGTGTGTGTGTATGTGCACATGACCAAGGACTGAACCCAGGATCTCTCTACCACTGAGTTACATCCCTTTTTATTTTGAGACAGAGTCTTTTCCTAAGCCTCCCTAAGTTGTCCAGACTGACCTTGAACTTACCTAAACTTCCTAAGTAGCTGAGATTACAGGTGTGTACCACCTCACCTGGGCAGTCATTCATTTTAATCACTATGCAGTACTACTTTCACCACACTGTACCCAGGCCTCTGGATCCTGCCAGTGGACAAAGGGAGAGAAGTGATATGATTCTGGAGATGAGCACAGAGGAGCAGATGTTGGAATGAGCTGCGATTCCACTTTTCCAGGTTTTCTGGGTAGTGCATCCAACTATCCTTTACCGAAAGAATTCTCCAGAGTCCCACTGCTATTATTTTGAAGTATAAAAATACCTTCATGTGCAGTCACAATAATGGCTACTTGATCACTTCAACCGAAGAGTTATTACCTTCCAGTTCAAGAGTCAAAAAGGAAAAAGAAATATTGAGAAATAAGCCCTATATCTCAGAAGAAATTGACATATGTCAAATAAAAGTCAAATGAACTTGGTGAATTTTATAATATTTGTAAAAGTAGTCTATTCAAGCAGCTTGATCTTTCCCTTCTGTGTTTGATGATTTACTGCAAAGCGCTCAGTATCACACTTGGCAGTGGAAGCTGTCCTTGGAACTCTGAATTGCACAGTATTGGCACAGACAGGAACTTGGCCATGTGGAGGCCTATGTCCCATGACTCTCTTTTGTTTCCCAAATGGACTCCTTTAAGTGACTGCTGTAATATACTGGATCTGTGATCCAGAGCTGCAACCCACAAACCATTATTCTAGTTATTACAAGGAGAGGCAACTCGCTCCCAAGATTTCTCAATCCTCTTTCAATTCTGATATTCTAACTCCCCCAAAGAAGCAACACCTCTTTTGGGTGTATTTATTTTCATTTCTATAATTATGTGGTCATTATGTTTTTATCCCCCACAAACATAGCATTAGTACTTGTTATGATTTAGATCTGAAATGTTCCCCCAAAACTCATGTTGTTAAAGGCATGGTCCTAAGGCAGCAGTGTTCTGAGGTGGGGCCTTTGGAAGGCAATTTAATCATGAAGATGTTAACCTTATCAATGGGTGAATTCACGGATGGGTTCATAATTTAAGGCTGCTGGGAGGTGGTGAAACCCTAGGAGGTATGGCTTAGTAGGAGGAAGTAGGTCCTTGGAAGCATGACCTTGAAGGCTACATCTTGTCCCCAGCTTCCTCTCCCTCCTGTACCCTCCCTACCATGATATTCTGCCTCGCCATGACCCAAGGCAATCAGGTCAAGTGACCATGAACTGAACCTTTGTAACCAGGAAACAAAATAGATCTTTCCTTCTTTTAAGTTGTTTTACTCAGGTATTTTGTCACAGTGACAGAAAGCTGACTAACAGTAGCAATACTTCAGACAAGAAATGTAGAAATATTGCTGCTTTCCTTTGTATTCTAGTAAAGGACATATCAAAAATATTTCCTTGTAAATATGTAGGAATCACTGAACTTCCTCCTAAAATAAAAACATGATCTTTCTTTTCCTCATTGCATGTGTATTTTCATTTATTAAAACAATATGTGTGCATCAAAAATGTAGTTATAGCCCCTGGCACATGCCTGTAGTCCCTTGCTTGGGAAACTGAGGTATGAGGGTCACTTGAATCCAGGAACTGCAGACCAGCCTGGACAATGTTGTGAGACCCTGTTTTTTTTTTTTTTTTTTTTTTTTTTTTTTTTTTTTTTTTGAGGTAGTTAGGAAGCCCATTCAGAATAAGTATTTAACAGTTATTGATCATCTACAGAAGTCTACTATTATCTGAACTCAAAACTTTCTTAAGAATTTTTTCCAGGTAGAAGAATATATACTGTAAATAAAATGACAAAACAAGAAACTTTAAAGGAAGCTTGTCTACCTCTTATCACTATTCCTTTCTGGTAGCTATTTCCTTGGAGAAAAACATCTAATGACCTCTCTTTACCAATCAAATCATTATCATAATGGGTTCATGTCCTAAAGACATCACATTAAAGTAGACGCAGTCGCTGAGCTCACAGATTTCATGCAGTATGAATTTAGACACTTCTCTGCCTTATGCAGGAAGTTTAAAAAAATTGGGTATCAAGTCATCATGGAGAAACGCTGCTTTATGCATGTAGATTAGACTTCTCATTCTTCTTATTGCATTTGTATTTCATAATCTGACACATATACACACATACAAACACACACACATACTTTTCTCAGTTGTGGAGTATCTGCAACGAGACAAATGAATTTCTTTTTCAGAACATCTCTAATAGATTATAGTTTATAGAACTCTGACAAAAAGTTGATCAACCTGTGTGTAGGAAAAATGGAGTACAAGAGTCACAGCTCTCAGCAGATCAGTTCACGGACACCCAGCCAGCACCAAATGCTGGGGTGCGTAGTATTAGTTTTCCCTGGAATGGAACAAGGGTGGGGAATTAGGAACACTTAATGACCTCCTGAGCTCACAAGATGGGGGGTAAACATAAGTTCAAGGAAAAAACAAACTTTCTTCTTAACAGCTGCACTACATCTGTTTGAAACCATCTAAACCATGAACTTGAATTGGTTCTATGCCTAGCAACATTTTTCAGGTACATTTGACTTCCTGATAATTGACACCTACCTCTCACTAGAGGAGATTTATTCAAAGGTGGAGAGAGGAAACACTCTCCAAAAGACTACTTTCCATCTGGTTATACACCAGTGAGCCATTCTGATTTGTAACTGCCCCTTTCTGTGACTAATAGACCAATACAGACTTTATTCTGCTGAATCAGCTTGCTGGAGCGGTCAAGTCTTGCCATTAAGAAGCCGGGGTCCACACCTGAAGGAACCAGTTTGATTCTTCATGGAACTGAAACCAATTGCTGTTTTCAACAGATGATAGGAATTGGAAATAGATATTAGGCTATAGGACCAGTGAAAGCACACACACACACACACACACACACTAGTTGTTACCTCTTGAGGATTTGGATATCAGAACTGACCCAGATTTCAAACAACCACAAGAACAAACAAACAAAAATTACAATCTCAGCCTAGGGACTTTGTGAAAAGCCTTTTCATCCAGTTTGAGTTTCATTATCAAAGTCAATTCCTAGTAGAATCACTTACCCTTCAATGAAATACAATGCTTCAAACTTTTGAAACTTATTTGCATTCAGGTCCAGTGACATTATATATCTCTGGATGCAATTAAATTTGTGTACAAGGTTATCATCATCCACAAAACAAATGTATAGAAAAATGCAGGAAGGTACCTAGGACTAATTCATGTTTTCTGAAACCCTTGATTTGTATACAATGACAATTTGCAAAGGGAATAAGAGAATCCAGAGCATCTAATATTCTTGACCCAAATATCTTTTTTATCCCGGTCACATCATAAAATGATAACATCCACAGGCAAAGAGGAAAGTTAGTGAAGCATAAACACACCGAGAATCACAAGGATAATTCAGGACACTCAGACACAACCCAAGAAATGTCTCCGTTATATAACTACTTGGTAATATTTTCCATTAAATTCGCCTTATCCATATTCAGAACACTTTGTACTCCATAAATAATAAATTCTCAAGCCTTAACAGACTATTTTAAAGTGTTTTCCTCAAGTAGGAAATTTGAAAGAATATGATTGTGTCATGTATATGGAGTTCTTATTATGTCCTGTTTGGTTGTTGTCTCCTCACCCCCAAATTCTTAGGTTGAAACCTCACTCCCAATAGGACTGTATTTGGAATAAGGAGGTAGTTAAGTTTCAATGAGCTATTAAGGGTGGGGCTCTAAGTTGATGGGATTGGCATCCTTATAAGAAGAAGAGGCACCAGAATTCTCTCTGTACATGAGGATACAGTAAGA
Organism: Sciurus carolinensis; assembly: GCF_902686445.1. NCBI lineage: Eukaryota > Metazoa > Chordata > Mammalia > Rodentia > Sciuridae > Sciurus > Sciurus carolinensis. Next base: position 141,324,162 of record NC_062219.1, on the reverse strand, counting down.
AGGCAGCTGTCTGACGATGAGGACGCAGGCCTTCACCGGGCACTGAACTGGCTAGTCCCTTGAACTTGAACTTCCCAACCTTGAGAGCAATGAAAAATCAATTCCTGTTGTTTAAGCCTCAAGACGATATTTTCTACAGCAGCCTGAACAGACAAAGATGGTTCTTGCTTCTCAATAGTCCTCCAAATGAATCATCTAATTTTCTCTTTTAACAATTTCAAAAGCTATCCCCACATTGAAAGAACAACAGAGATATACAGCTTTTAAATAATTACCGAGGGCATGTCACAGGCATCTGGAGGTCCTTTCCAAGTTCTCAGAACTCTGCAGATGCTGAAGGGACACTCTGCTGATGGGAAGTGGGGGGAGGGGGCAGGCATCCCTGCCACCCTGCCTGTCCTGTGGTGTTACTGACCAAGTCATCTGCTGCTAGGGGTGTGTCTTCCATATCCCTCTGGGACCCTGAGGCAGAAAAGACATGAAGCACTGACTTACTACTTGCCATATTAGTTTAGAGTCTTTGCAATAGAGAAGGAAGTTTGTCCTTCATTTAATTTATTATTATTATTATTATTATTATTATCATTATCATTATTATTTTGGTACTGGGGATTAAACCAGGTGCACTCAACAGCTCCAGTCCTTTTCATTTTACTGTATTTTTAATTTTGAGACAGAGTCTCACTAAGTTGCTCAGGCTGGCCTTGAACTTATGATCCTCCTGCCTCAGACTCCCAAGTCACAGGGATTACATGTGTGCATCATTGTGACAGTGGCCCCTATTTTCTGGCTGCACTAAGTTCAATGATAGATACCCAACACTACTGAGTCCTCATTACAACCTTGTCGCCTTGCATTCTTAATCAGGGCATATGAACATGATCGAATCCTTTTTTCATCCTCAGGATCATCAGTAGGTATATCAACTTTTTTTTAAACCTTATTTAATTAATTTATTTTTTAATGTGGTACTAAGGGTGAAACCCAGTGCCTCACTTGTGCTAGGCAAGTGCTCTATCACTAAGCTGCAATCCCAGGCCCAAGATCAGCTTTATAGAATTTTATAATTCAATAAGTCCACAGGCAGAAAAGGTTTGTAGGGCTGTGCTTATAGAGGATGGAACAAGACAGCTTTTTGTTGTGGTGTTTTTTGTTTTTACCCATATAGGCAATAGGTTTGGAAAATTTTAAGCACTTTCTTTGTCTTAATTAGATGGTATTATGATACTCATTATAATAGATAATAGTTGACGTTAATCAAAACAACCAACTTTCTAATTGAATTGATAAACCAATCAGTCCCCTAAGGCACTTTATAGCATACTATGTAGAATGAGAATAATTAGATGTATTTGCACAATATGGTGAAAATTAAAAGTAAAAAAAATATGATTTGTAACTGTAATTTAAAGTGTTGAATTTTTTTCAATGATTATTATCATCAGTGATTCTCTGGGGAAATTGCTAGCAAAATTTACTTGGACTTTCATAAACCAAAGAGTTTACACCCCAAATTAAACAAACAAATGTGTATCTATTTTTTTGGAAGGAACAATATGCACATTTGCTTAATTATTTAAATTGAATTGTCTTTGCTCATTGAAGCAATGGAAAGATACTGTTTGAGAAGGATTTTGGTGTATAAGAAATCCATATCACCCTCCAATACCCAGATATTAACCTTTTTATTTAGTCTTTAATATCTTGGCATGAACAGAGAGTTATGAGCCAGGTTTGATGTGACAAGAAGGGTGTGTCTACCTTGGGGTGTCGGGATGGTTTGTAAGAGGTGTGGTTGTGTCATTGGGCTCAGATTGTGGCTAGCAAGCCATTCTGTAATGCTCTGATTCTCAACCAGAGTCCCCAGCGGGATTTGTTAAAGCACAGATCCCTGGGCCTGACCCTCAGTCTTCTGCAGGTCCTGGTGAGGCAAATTTCCATTGCTAATAGGTTCCTAGGTGTTGCCAGTAGTCTGGGGGCTACCCTTTGAGTACTATCTCTCTAGTGCTGTGTATGCAGCTTTATGAGAAGTGGAAATGCTGCCTTCGTATTTTCCAATGTCAGGTGAGATACTGAGATAGTCATCTTGGTTAGCGCAAGAGGCCTGGTTGCCAAAATATTTTTAAGGCATCATATGAAATCTGCCTAAGTACATCATCCAGGGTCTTAAGATAATCCCTTCAAATTTCAAAGCTTTCCAAGGCAAATATCCTCTGCCTTAAGCATCCACATCTGTTTCTATTTATATGTTTTAGTCAGCCTTTTCAATGCTGTGATTAACAGACCTGACAAGAACAATTTTAGATGAGAAAAAGTTTATTTGGGAGCTCACGGTTTTAGAGGTCTCAGTCCATAGACAGCAGACTCCATTCCTCAAGGCTCAAGTGAGGCTGAAGATGATGGCGGAAGAATGTGGTAGAGGGAAGCAACTCACGTGATGATCAGAAAGCAGAGAGAGACTCCATTTGCCATACACAAAATAGGTACCCCAAAAGGCATGCCCCCAAATACCCACCTTCTCCAGCCACACCTTACCTGCCTTCAGTTACCACTCAGTCAATCCCATCAGGGAGATTAATTCCATGATTAGATTAAGGCTCTCACAACCCAATCATCTCTCCTCTAAGCCTTCTTGCTTTGTCTCATGAGATTTTTGGAAGACGCCTCACATCCAAACCATAACAGTATGTGTGTGTGTGTGTGTTCAGTAAATCAGATGTCTTTCCACTCTTTTCTTCCTTTTTAAATTACATTTTATTATGTAAGAATATGTTGGGGTGGCCTTCTATGGTTGAAGATAGAAGACCTGGCAAAAGAATAGGGGTGTTGTTTTTAAAGTTATGTAATAGGAAATTTAAGGATGAGATCTAAATTCCTGATGCTGAATCTCATTTTTCACATGTATTCCAGGAGAAGCTTTGAAAAAAGTTATACTTAGTATTATCCCCAAAGTCAAGAATCTTAAATTAGAGTTTTAGGATCTCTACGTGGTCCATAGGTAGGCAAAATGATACTTTAGCTCCCTGAAATCTTATATAAAATATTATATATGTGCGAAGTGTTTTCCATTGAACAGGTCTATGACTTCCAAAAGCTTCCCAAAGCAACTTAGATAAATTTTTTAAAATTTTAGAAAGATATAGAGAATCTTTCATATGCTAATACTGGACATTTTAAAAATGATCACTACATGTATTAAAACTACTTACTTAAAATATCCATCCAGAGATAAATTGGGTCCAAGTCCTACCAATAAATCAAAGAATGGTAGTTGTTAGGTTTCTTTTAAAAGTTCATTTTGAGACAGAGAATCATTGTGGAATATACAGGCAGCTATGCGATCGACGACCTGTTTCAGAAACCACGTAAAAATGTTAGGCCTTTCTGTTATAGACAAGGGCACCCCTGTACTTTGTAGCAGGGGCAGAGAGGCAGGGTGGGGCCTGCTCTGAGGGGCTGAGGGGCAGAAATGCAGAGCCCCCCTGGGGTCTGGGATTGCACTCTTCATTCCTCTCACCGTTTTTCAATTGCTTCTTCCCGGAGCTCTTTTGAAGACTCTTCAGAGGGTGCTTGCGTAACCTAACAGACGTTTAAGTGTTTGCATTTTATTCAGTGACTTCTTTGATTTAAAGCGGAAAAAAAAATAAAGGTTTGGAAATAGGCTTTAAACGATGCAGAACGAAGTTCAGTTCATGTGGAAATCGTGCATTGTGAGCCAGAACCTTGCTGTCCTTACGTTGTCAACTACAACGGGAACAAGACCACGCAGGGCAGGTAGGGTTGCTTAAGACCCCAGATTCAAAAGGATATCATCCCAAGAAAGTGCCACGTGTCAATGCCATAGGATCCTGTTCTCCAGGGAAGTAGATGTTCACGTGAGTTTTCCAGGTTTTCAGAAGCCATGTGAAATAGGGGAAGGATCAGTCCTGTCCGTCAGCACCAGAGTCTCTGCTGCCAATTTCATGCATCCATAATAAACAAGTGCACTTCACAAAGTCTCAGAATAAAGTCTTCAAAAATCTAGGTCTTTCTAAGGCAATTATCTTCTGATTTAAATATATCAATGAACGCCATACCTTCTCTCTTTTTCCTCCCTGGTAACCTAGCAACAAAGTTAGATAGAAGTTATGACTCATCTTATCCTTTCACTTCAACTCTGTGAAAGCAAAAACTTATTTACCCGACCTGAGCCTCAACTTTCTTAAAGGTAAATGAGAGATAATGAGGTTTTGTTATAAAATCAAATAAAAAAAAAACAGTTGGCACAGTATAAACACTCCACAATATTGGTTTCTTCTTCATTCTCAGGGATTTCAAAGATGGCGCTCAGGTAAAACTCCACCATACTTTAATCTGGATCTCATCGTGGTAATATCTGTGAGTGAAATAGTCAATAAATTCAATTCAAACATTGCTTCTAATTTCAGGAAATCATTTACCTATCGGTATATTTTAAATGCATTATAAAGATAGCCCCACGATAAAGGAGTTTAAAAAAAATGTAGTCTTTCTATAAGTATTGCAAATGCCATACATTTCAAAAATAAACAGGAAAGAGGTATCATTGCTTGGTGTTTTGGGCTCTGAAATGTTATTCGTAACTTGAAGTCATTGGAGTGGGATGTTATTCTCTAGATTGGAGGGTAGCCTTCAGGGGATATTTGTACACTCTGATGTTTGGGGGAATATGTTATTTACCACCTGTAAGCTGCCTCTCTTGTTATTTTCGTGGAGAGCAAAGCTGTAGCCTTTACCTCCATTAGGTAGTGTAGTTGGTTAATGGATGGGTAACAGGAAGGAGTGGAAGGGGAAGCCAATGTTAATGTGAACTCCTGCCGTTTTTATTATAGTGGCACCCGCAATAGCTAAGGTTGAGCAGCTGTTTCCATTATGAACTCCTATTTCAGGGGTTTATAACTGAGCTGTAAAAATTTGCTCCAGGCTAAAACTCCGCTTATCGGGTCTTAGCCTGAGAGAATTTTTCCCCTTTCCTTTTTTTTCGAAAAGAAGAAATCAATTTAGCCATTTAAAATATCTAAAAACACAGAAACTTTTAAACTGTCTGACTTTCATAATGTTAATTGCAGATGTTGGAATTGATGATAATTACATTTCTATGTCTCTTACAAGTCAAGCTCTCAGAATTGAACCTTTTGAATATATTTATCAAGTGTCCAATGCAGATTGATACAATTTATTAAGAGCAGCAATTTCTTAGGCCATGAAATGAATCATTTTGTGTTAAAAACATACCAATATTCTGCTCATTTTAACAATTTTAATTCATTTATTAATCAGATTTGCCTGTAGAAATTAGGGAAACTCTAGAACTTGTTAAATCACTTCACATGTGAGCAGAGTAATAAATTGACATCTCAAACTGATGATAGTTTATTGATGACATTTTAATTCATATTCTTAGAAGTCTTTGGTAGATATAAGACAGTTTATCTACCTAGTCTTAAAAAACTTTATATATACCTGATTACAGTAGGAGTCCATCTGGTAGGATAGAAAAACTATAGAAATTAATATCACAGTGTGCTTAAAATATATGTTTTATTATTATTCAGGCATAGCTAGTAGATCGGAAGATGATTGCCTAGCGAAATTACCATGGCGTTATTCCAGTGAGGTTAGGAGATCAGAAAATTGCTGTCATTCAAAAGAGGGTTTATTCCTCACAGAGGAGAGGGGGCATGGTACTCTCTTGGGGGTCCCCAGGGGAAGTACCAGCCTGTGAGGAGGCAAAGAGAGGAGGTAGAACTATGGGCAAGAGCCTTATTTTGGTATCCATGGCAAGGAACAGATGGAGCTAAGTAAACAGGTGAGGACTGGTTAGTACGAATTCATTGGGTGGGTTCTGGGGCACAGGGGCAGTCTCTCTTGGGTCAGCAAGGGCCAGATGTCAAAGCCTCACAATACGGCACACCAAAGACAACACTTTGATGATGCTTGGGTCCAACTCCTGGCTTGACACTTCAGATGCCCTACACTACATACTGGACCAGAGTTAACATCTGAGTCTGAGTTTCAACCTCAGTGGAAAGGGGAGATTGACCATGCCTTCATCTTCTTTGTGGGAATCCAGACTTCTCTTCTTACTAATTAGATGACCTTGGGTAAGTTACTGAACTTCTCTGTGTTTCACTTTTCTTCTTTCTTTCTTTGATGGTGAGAATAAACTGGTCCATATCATAACATTGCCATTAAGATTAAATGAAATAATCCATCAAGATAATCAACCAGAATGGCCCATAGCAAGCACTAAATAAATGATATTTACTCCATCAATGTGATTCCCTCATAAGCCCATCTCTCTTTTACAAAAGTCCATGGACTTGGACCACAGTGGTTTTGAAAAATGGGTCTAAATCTAATACACGAGGAAGAAAAGGCATTCTTGCTACTGTCTGAGTCATCTGCTCGCTATTAATGTAGCTTAGTTGCTGTTTCCCAGAATCACTGCATACCAGAAAGAGAGCTCTAGTGAGCTCCCAACAATGGCGAGGCACCCAGAAGGGTTGCTGAATGGGTCCTCTTCCTTATTGTTCTTCCACCCTTTCTACCCTCCAGTTCTGTCATTGCAGAGGTCATTGTTGGAGATCCAAATGTCTCCTAACCATGACTGACATGACCACTTGGAACCAATATAATAAGCTCATAATCTGTGTAGTTTGGACAATAGGGAGTTTTTAAAAAATGTATTAAACATTGACTGGGTGCAGTGGGGCAGGCCCATAATCCCAGCAGCTCGGGAGGCTGAGGCAGGAGGATCGGGAGTTCAAAACCAGACTCAGCAACATAGTGAGACCCTAAGCAACTCAGCAAGACCCTGTGTCTAAATAAAAAATATATGCTTTTTAAAAAGGGACTGGGGATGTGGCTCAGTGGTTAAGTGCCTCTGAGTTCAACCTCCGGTACCAAAAAAAAAAAAAAAAAAAAAAATTAAACATTGTTTTAGTAGCACTTCCAAAATAGACAAGTTCACCTGCCATCTTTTTTTTTTTCTTTAAAATAGTCTCTAAAATCTCTGGGACAGATAAGTAAAATCTAGCCAAGAACAAGTATGAAAAATTCTGTGGGTTGCCTTTTTCTGAATTGCTTATCTTACCTGGCGTTATATGGTTGAATTATTTTTTTGAATTACATATATCGACTTTGACAGAGATGTGACTAAGTTAATGGAAGAAATGAATACTATTTTTCTTCTGACTGAAGGAAACAAAACTCTTCCATAGCTTAACATCCTCATCTGACTAGTCCCCACAGACAGAAATCTGGGAGGCTGATGTGGTAAGAATCCTCACCTTTGGCCATCTTCTGTCCGAGGTTCAGGATCTCTTAACTAGCTTTGGATAGAACCAGATGTTTCCAGTTGGTGGCGTCCCCAGCTGATGTGACCTCACATTAGGCACCAGATCCCTAATGTTTGCTCTCAGCAGTCTTCTACTCACTGACCACCAACTAGAAGAGGTAGGGGCTCGAAGGGGAACATATCCAGGATTCAAGGGAACTGGATGAAAGATTAAAGGTAGCAAAGGCAGAAAGAAGGAGAAGAACAAGTAGGAAGAGAGCTAATTTGAGGAGATCATAAGTTTCCCCCCAAAGCCAATGAATCTTCCACATTATCCTTAGCAAAAATCATGTCAAAAAGAAAGAAAGAGGACAGAGAAACTGAGCATATACTTATCAGGGGTTCTTGAAAAGGCATTTCAGTTGACTGAGAAGTTCCCATGGTAGAAGCAGGATCCAATAGAGAGAACAGAAGCTTTAAAAACATCAATCAATTAAAGCCGGCTTAGACCACACGGATCTTAACAAAAAATTATTTAAACCATGTTTTGGGCAGGACGAACAATAAACATTCTGAATATTCTCTTTCTCCTTTTGACTTTTAAACTTAAGCTACTTACCAAGTAACTCAAAAGCAAAACTGGTGAGTTTTCTTATGACTTCTCCAAAGATGAAAGAGATGTCCTCAAAATGGAATGCTAGAAGATGCAGTCTTTTAAGACCTAGAGCACTTCCAAAGACACCAAAAGAAGACTGTGGTGGCCCCAGGACCAAGCATAGTTGAGATGACAAAAGTCCCTTTTGGATGGGGACCTCTAATAAGACAAACTCTCTTAAGAGCTGGCACAGTTGGACAAAAGAACATTCCAGTTCCCCGCCTATTCCACTGGCTGTCTGACACAAGTCAAAACCTGTGCCCCACTGTTGGCAGACACTAGACAGAACATTCTTACTGGTCACAAAGCCAAACTCTCAGGACACAGTGAGAAAAGAAATCACTGTCTCTGGGAGAAAAAAAGATGTATTGCAAATGGGTACTCCCCCAATCAAATTTATATGAGTCACAACCTGAATAAGTGATTTCCATCTGCTAACCTGAATTTAGAAAAGAAGAGATAAGATAAATTTTTACTGTCTATTCTCAACAGGCCACTATAGTCAGAGATCCAGAAGAGCTGATGTTGGTAAAAACTCTTATCTTTTGTCCAGCAGGATTTTGTCAGTTGCTTCTGGATCTCATCGGCAGTCTCTGGAGTGAGTTGGGAGTCTCAGCTGTTCCATGATGGGTGTAGGAATCATAGGGGCAGAAATGTGTGATACTTGTCTTCATGCATCCTAAGGATGATGTCCATACCTGGCCTATAACAAAAGACAGATGAAGAGAAGTGCATAATATGAATTTAATCAAAGTTTTACATGATACAGAAAACTCAGGGAAAATTGTCTATTTTTTATGCTTAGATTCAAAGAATGGACCCGTGTGTAGATATGCAGGTTGACCAGGGATGGGTGGGTAGACTCAGCTGGTCCTATCTGTTCAGATTCTTCTTGGTATCTCCAGGTGACATTTCTTCCTCCTGGGCCTAGGGCAGGACCCTTTCAGGGATGAGAGTTTTGTGACATACTATCACACCAGGTAGGTCAGAGAATGTTTTTATGGAAGCCCCTCACATAGGAAGTTCTTTTGGGATTCAAGTAATATTTATAGCTTGAATGACTGTTTCAGGGGAAATTGGGGTCTAGTTTCTGGGACCCAACTGGAGAAAAAGGGATTCTAGTTTCTGTGAGCTGCCTTGGGGGAAAAAGGAGAGCAGGAGAAAAATGGGCAGGAGGCCAGAGACTTTGCATCTGAGGTCCTCCAATGTCCTTTGGTTCAAAGTTCACAGCATGCCAAAGTGCTACTTTGGGGTATCATTTTTCTGAACCCTAACAATACAAGCTATTTAGGGGGTTAAACACTTTGGTGTCTAGAGAGGTAGTTCTCTGCTTTCCCATCACAACACGTGAGAGATGACATACATCAATCTGACACCCTGTGGTTCCTGACGCAGATGAGCTAGACTGTCATTTCCCCCAGAAGTGCCTGCAGATTTAGTACAGTCCCACACTTTTCTTTTCTTCTCCAGAAAGTGCATTTGGATGAAATCGATCAGAATGACCTTAATTAAAAGGATAATTGGCACCTAAGCTAATTTAATTAAAAAAAATCACTCGTTTACACATTTCGTTTTTTTATTGATAGATTATGATTAACAGAGATCAAACTTGTGTTCTGTGACACTTGATTAGAGTGGAAAAAAATCCAAAGGCAAAAAATCTACCAAATATTTAAACAAATCATAGAAATAGTTGAGAAGCCTGTAAGCCTTTTTTTTTTTTTTTTTTTTTTTTTTTGCTTTTAGAAAGGAAATATAACTCTGAAGGAAATTCTAGAAATTTTTGGATAAATTGTGATTATAGTAAAAAGGAGGTTGTAAACTTCAGAGGATGGAGGAACCCGCCCTTTATAAGGCAGTTACTTCACCTATTATGTGAGTCTACTCTAAAATTAACATTCCATTGGATGAAGGCAAGAGAATAATGGATTAATGCCTCTTAGGGTCTTTTTAAAAAGTCTTGATTGAATTATGTTATAAAAGAAAACTTTGCATTAGTGGTTAATGAAAGACCAGACCCTATGCATTCAAGCTTTAATGTGATTACCAATGAGTTCTTTCTGGAAAGTTCCTCAGTCTCTGTGTATTAAAATTCTACATATCCTTTAGAACTTTCTTCACAACTCAAATTGTTTTAGCCTGGCTCTACCCTGGGGGTTCTAAACTGATATTAGCCCCCTATCTTCTCTTCTCTCTATTTGGTTGTCTCAAACTCAGCAGGTTCAAAATCAAAGCAGGACCCCAATGTCTGTCTTTGTTCATTTTCCCAAGGGACCATTCACCAGTTCTGAGTCACAGTTTCATTTCTGACTTGCTCCCTGTTGATGACCTCAAGGCAATTTCCCATCACTTCTTACCTGGACCAAGATATTGGCATTCTATCCAGTTCCCACAGGTGGTCTGACACTCATTTCGATCTTTAATCTCTTCTGCACATCCCACCTGGAATGGTTGGGTAGAAGAGTAAATATGATAATGTAGTACCCTTCCTCCAAGTCTGAGTTGTGAGAGTGCATGTGTGTGTGTGCACACATTTACTCATGTACGCACACTCACACGAAACCTTTCAGTGACTCCCAAATTCTAAGATGAAGACCATAATCCCAAATACAATATGCAAGCTCCTGCCTGCCTTGTTTTCTTACCCCAGCTCCTTTCTCTCTCTCTCTCTTTCTTCTCACCTCCTTCTCTTTTTTGGTTATTTTACCCCAGCTTTGTGCACTTCAGCTGCCTGAACTTTCTCTTGAACACAGCATGCTCCTGTTGGCCTTGACTTTCACAGATAAGTTGTCCCCAGCTATGGTCTCCTCCCAGCCTCTCTCTTGGTTAATCCTATTTACCCTTGAGAGGGCAACTCACATACCCCTTCCATAGTTAAGTCTTTTATGAACCTCTGAATTAGCTCATCCTCTGCTGTGTTCTCAGCTACAATTAATAGGCACACTACTTTTTATTTTTTAAAGTGAAAATTTGATCCATCTCTGCCTTCCTCACTGAATTCTCAGCTCTGCAAAGGTGCGAGATCTTTTATTTTTACTCACCGTTTTATTCTGCCAAGATCACATAGTTCAGTATCACACTGCTCAGTATCTTAAAAACAGGTCTTCTGATTTTAACAACTACTTTTTAAAATCCCTTTTGTTCAAGGGAGGTATATTCAGTTCTGGAATGAGGTGGACAATGAACAACCCCAAGAAAATTTTAATTAGGTATCTGCAATATTTTTGTTGGAGATAAACAATGAAATATACACAGGATGATGATGTGGGTGACAACACAGTTTTGAGTCGTAAATGCAATATTTAGCAATGATGTGTTTTCTCTGCTGCTCAGGTAGGAAAAAGTAGGACTCAATCCACCCCAGTGAACAACTATAAATAATAATGGTGGCATTCTTCTTTTGTCTCCTTCTTTGCAGCTGCTAATGCGCTCTGACAGCTAGCTCTGCTTCTTTCTGTGTTCTCCCCCAGCTGTAGTCATGATGGGGAAGTCAGGCAGTAACATGTTTTTGTGCCAATTCTCACCCAACCTTCCTAACAAAAAGAGCATTTGAGTGGATAAAATATTTTTGAATGAGATTTGTTTTCTAACTTTACAATTTATAATTTCATCTCTAAATAACATATTGTAGGTTTTCGATGTAAAGTGAACTTTTGCCTTGGAATAATTGGACCATGTACCGTTTCCATGAAAGGAATAACGTCAGTTTTTAAAGAAATGAAGAAGCTGCAGTACAGCATCAAATGAGTACTTGCTTTTGTGTGTATATGAAACAGGCAAAGAAAGGCTTTTATGTTTGGAGGATTTGTGCTACCCTCGAAGCTCAAGAATTTAGTCACCAAGGTGGTCAAAGAAAAATCTGAGTGATTTTTTCCTACCCAGATTCTAATAAGAAGCCAAGTGGTAAAATACTGTTTTAGTTAATGCTACCAGCACTCACTCAAACTCAGATTTATTTGCTCTGATGTAAGGTTTTAAAACTTGGGCAACTAGTGAGTTATTTGGAAGTCAATGTCGAGAATGGAAGTTTCCTTGAAGAAAAAAAAAAGCCATTTGAGAGGTCAGGACCTCACTGTGACCTCAAATGTAACTATTACCCTACTGGTAAGTTGAAATTAGAGATCAAAGACCTAATGTGCTAAATGTATTTGGCTGTGAAGTGTTTCATGAAACAGGTTTTTAAAAAAAGTATTTGAGAGTGTGACTTTTTTTCTTTTTTGAGGAAAAGTGCATTTTACTCACTCTTAAAAAAATATCATGAACATCAGGAACAGCATAATAAAATGATATTTCGTAAAAATGAACTTGATCATTGCGATTCTTTTCACAAGTGAAGTGATCTTTATAGGTTGTATTAAAATAGATTTTTAAAGTATAAACGTGCTCAGTTCATGTTTATTTGAATTTTAGCATATTTTAGGTTTCATTTATTTTTAAAAGAACTTCAGATTTGTGGGGGGAAACAGAAAAATCCTTTTACCAAGTAACTGTTTCCCTTTTATCTCTCATTCTCCCACTTTGTGTCCTTTCCACACTCGTTCCAGAAACAGGTTGTTTTATTATATTTTAAAATCTGTAGCCATGGGGTGACTTGAATCAGGACCACTACGAACAGAGTTTCTGGATTCTCGAGCCATTCGGGAGACTGGCTGGAATATCTCTTAGGAGCCTTTGAATTCTGAATATTTTATCAGTTCCCATGGTGATTCTTACACAACTTAAATCTAAGAACTACTCTTATAGAAGATGTTAAAGAAAAATAAACAAAAACAGGATGAACATTACCAGCATTTTGGTGACAAGCTGTGTTCCTATGAAATCTCTCATCTCTGTAAAAATAAATGCTAACATCTTTCCAATTAAAGAATGTCAGACTTGCCTTTCTTCCCCGGTCCTTTCTTTCTCAGTATTCCATTTGGCTTTGTCCTGCTCCTTGTTCTTCTGACCATGGACTTGTCAGCAACAGGGGGGACGAGATGGAAGTCTGGAAGGAACCCTGCCCTTGGCAGATAGGTTCTCGTTTTTCTTTCTCTTTTTCCATTTTTCTTGCTCCTTGTTTTGCTTCATCTTCCTCAATTCTAGTTTTGCTCTTGGTTCTCTGAAGGAATCGAGGAGGGCGGAATTTGGGAGCAAGTCACAGAAAATCATTCAGGAATAAATACAAAGAAAACGGCAAGGTCTGCACCAGAAATGACATCAAAAAGAAAATACCTTTATAAAAGCTACCCCTGCCTGGTTGAAGAGTGGAAGTAAAGTTTTACTAGTGAACCAAAGGGCACAAGCAAACAAAAGAGGTTTCAGAGAGAGAGAGAGAGAGAGAGAGAGGAGAGGAAAGGAAAGAATGATTTTTTTTCCTGGATGCCCCTCAACTCACATATTTTTTCTTGTTGAGAAAGCAGAGGAGGTTTATAAAAACATCTCCGTGGAGGAACACAGAGGACATGATATTGCAGGCACTTCCAGACCACATTTGCAAGCAACTGCATCAATTAGGCAGCTAGGAATTACCGTCAGCGATAGCAGAATTTCCATTAGACACCTAGGTCCGTGTATTTTAAAAATGAAATTTCCAACAACTGCAACCTAGGAGACATATGTGGGAAGAGTACATCGGTTTTGACATAAGGGCAATTTCAGTTCTGTGCAAGGATAGTTGGGCAAATAGAAGTGAATCAGAGTACGAATTGGAACTTGGTGAAAGAGGAGGAATCAGAACCAATGAGACGTTTCCTTGATCCTCCTAAGGGCTGCATTTATACCTTTGCTAGCATGGAAATCTCAGTTAGAATCATAATGGCACTGCCTGTCCAGGAAGTTTTAAAATTGCGTTTTAACTTTCTAGTAAGTGCGTACATTCCAGATGTTGATTCAGTTTTTCTCAATGCAATTATTTTTGTTTATACATTTGCCCACTGGAAGAACCCTTTAGGCATAGTCATGGCATGAGTGGCCTTGATAGTCCTTTTCTTGATTCTCAGAACTGGAAAGCCAGGTAAGCATCAGGTCCTTACAGAACCATTTGCACGAAAGAACTCTTCTGATTTAGCACACTTGGCCCATTTTACGAGCATTCTGTAAAATTTAATGTAGTTAGAAGAGAATAAGATCAGCAGTCAAAAGGACGGGTCTCTGATCCACCTGGCATGGAGTGAACCACTTGATGTTTTAGAGTCTCCATTTTTGCTACTTTGACTGTCAGGCAGCAGGTGGCTCGTGGCCAGGGAGATTTGAACAGTAACATTGAATGAAGAGTCTCAAAGGTCTCTTCCCATCCTAAAATTCTTTTAAATCTTTTCCTTTCCTTAGGTGTTGTATAAATACATTTTTAAAAAGGTTGACTCTGTTCCTTTTCTTTCCAGTTCTTTGTCTTGGAGTTTCGATGGAGCCCCATTGCTCATACCTGGCCGTTTAACTCTGTTTTTGACACCTGGGCACAGCAAGGAGGGGCTGGCAAGTCTTGCCTCAGTGCCTGATGTTCCCCACCCGACCGTGGGCTGCTATAAATCATTTTACTAGGCTCTATTTCCTGAATCTTTCTTTTAGGGGAGTGGGGGAGGGTGGGCCACAGAATTGAAAACAGATTTATTGAAAGGTCTTTGAGAATAAACTGCAAGGGACCATCCAGCTGTTGCTGCTCCTGCATGACACAGCGAGGGAGTCTCAGAGAAAAAGACCAACAATTAGTTTCATTTGTAGGTGAAAGAAGGTCTTTGAAGATGTCTGGCACTAATCGTATCAGTGGGTGCTATTGCTATTTCCAGATCCCGCTTTTTAGGACCAGGCGTGTCAGTTTAGAGAGGGTTTCACATCTCCTCTTTGGGAGGGCCAAGTTGGTAAATCGAGACAGATACTGTGGGCATGGTGAAGCAGCATGTCATATCCCATCCTTGGAAAACTCATCCTTGAAAGTTGAATCACAGACCCTCCTGTCTGTATAACACAGATTTTGATTTTGTCCTAAGAAATGGACTAACAAATTAAAAAAATAGACTGAGATTCCATCTCATCCCAGTCAGAATGGTAATTATCAAGAATACAAGGAACAATAAATGTTGGCGAGGATGTGGGGGAAAAGGTACACTCAGACATTGCTGGTGGGACTGAAAATTGGTGCGTGCAACCACCTTGGAAACATTATAGAGAGTCCTCAGAAAATTGGAATGGAACCACAATTTGACCCAGGTATGTCGCTCCTCAGTTTATACCCAAAGGACTTAAAATCAGCATACTACAGTGACAGTCACATCAATGTTTAGAGCAGCTCAATTCACAATAGCTAAACTATGAAACCAACCTAGGTGCCCTTCAACAAATGAATGGATAAATAAAATGTGATGTATATACACAATGGAATATCACTCAACCATAAAAAAGAATGACTTTATGACTTTTGCCAATAAATGGATGGATCTGGAGAGTATTGTGCTAAGTGAAATAAGCCAATCCCCAAAACCAAAAGTTGAATGTTCTTACTGATATGTGGATGCTAACACACAACAAGGAGGGGGGAAGAATAGAAGTTCATTGGATTAGACAAAGGGGAATGAAGGGAAGGGAAGGGGGACAGGAATAGGAAAGACAGTGGAATGACAGTTTAATCAATGATGCTGATTTAACTTTCCTATGTACATATATGAATACACCACAGTGACTCTCCACATCATGTACAACCACAAGACAGGGATCCTAATTAGAAAAAATTGTACTCCATGTTTGTATAAATATGTCTAAATATACTCTACTGTCATGTAACTAAAAAGAACAACAACGCCACCAAAAGAAATGGACCAACATTCCAAAGGGAACTGGATGTACTTCATCCAGCTCCTCCATTTCATCACTGATCAAACTTTTCGTTCCACCGTGTAGATTCCACGTGCTCCGCCCGGATTCCACACAATGCTAGTTTTTCCATATCACTTGGATGACCACTGGAATCTGCACTCCTGCTTTGAGGAATGAGCAGCTCCCAGTGCTCCATTGGCTCCCAGATTAGTGTCACAGGAAGTTCCTAGGTCCCATGTGACTCAGGGCCATTGAGTCTCCAGGTCCCACATGACCTGGCAGACTTCTGGGTCCAGTAACTTCAATACATGATGTGTCCCAGGACCTGATGGAACTCCAGCGTGGCTGAGATGAAGACAGATGCTTTGCCGCCTTTGGTCTCCTACAACTCTACTCTTACTGCTAGTAATTGTAATGATGAGCATTTTAATGAGCCTTCACTATATATTAAGAATTAAAGTTAGTACTTCTCATGGGGTGTCACATCTAATCTTCACAAGAATTTTTTCAAGTTCTTTAATGTTTTCACTTTACACATGAGGAAACTGAGGCATAGGGAAGCAAAATAATCTGTACATGTCACACAGTACCCATCAAAGCAGGATTTTTAACCTTGGAAATTCCAAGGTCCAGCTATTAGCCACTAGTACTGCTAGCCTTGTGGGGCCCCAAGAAGCCACGATCCAGTGTTCTATTTACCTTCTGAGTTTCAAACACTTTCTGAATTTCTTTGTACTACCCAAGTCCCCAATGTCTAGGGTAACTCTTCCTTAATTTATTTGTCTGTTTCTAAGAAAGGCATAATCAGACAAATACATTATTTTACTTACCAGCAGATATTTAGACAACAAATTACCCTAAAACTTGGTGACTTGAAATAAGCCTTCATTATTTTATTTTGAGAGGGTCAGGAATTTGAGAGCAGCTTTATTGGATCCTTCTGGTTTGGATCTTTCATGGAGACAGGATGTCAGCTGCAGCTTCACCATCTGAAGGTTGGACTGCATCTCTAGACAAGATTCACTCATATGGCTTGAGGCTGGAGTCCTCAGTTCCTTGCCACAAAGATCATCCACAAAGCTGTCTGAATGTCCTCAAGAGAAAGCAACTGCTCTCTCCCTGAGTAAGTGATCCAAGAGAGAGTCCCCAAGACAGAAGCTGCATTCTCTTTATAACCTAATCTTGGAAGCGACATACCTCTTTTCTGCTGTACTATATTTGATAGAAACACATCACTTAATCTGACCTGTTCTCAAGGAGAGGGGAATTAAACTCCACCACTTGGAGGGAAAAGTGTAAAGAATTTATGGATATATTTTTTGAAGGGATTTATTTTTTCTTTTATTAGTGCATTATAGACATACATAATTGTTGGCAAAATCATACATGCATGGAATTTAATTTACTCCATTTCAGTCCGTGGTGCCCACCTTTCCCCTCTCCTCCTCCCTCCCCCTATTCTCCTTCCTCTTCTGTAATGGTCTTTGTTTATGGACATATTTTTAAAATAGTCACATGCAAGTACTTGAGAAGTTACTTCATCTGAGGAGGCCCTAATTCCCTCAGAGCTAAGCTTCATTGATTGAGGCATCTATGGGATAAAAGAAAGAATTTTCTGCTTACAGTTAGGTAAAACTGTTTCAATCCAGGCTTTGCTTGTTATTAGTTGTATGAACTTGGACACGAGCTGGTACTTAATTTCCAGATGTAGGAAATGGGGATAATAGTACACTGTGGTTTGGATATGGTTTGTTCCACAAAGGTTCATGAACTGGAAGCTCTGTCCAGTGTGGTGATAGTGGATGGTGATTAGGTTATAGAGACACCACCCCCATGAATGGACTAGTGGTGTCTCATGCAAGTGGATCAGATTTGGGGGGACTGGATTAGTTCCCTCAAGAATAGGTTGTTATAAAAAAGACTGACACCTCCCCTGAATCCTTCTTCCACACACACACCAACTGTAAGGCCATGTGCCATAAGACCCTCATCAGAACCAAGCAGAGGTCACTACCTGCTCTTGTCTCTCAAACTGTGAGCTTAATGAATCTCTTTTCTTTATAAAGTTACCCAGGCGCATGTGTTTTGTTACAGCAATACGAAATGGATTAAGAAACAGCTCTTCATTTTTATGCTGTTAAGAGAATTTATAACTTAGAATTTATGTCAAACTGCTGTGGAAAAAGCTATGCAAATAGATCGTATCTCTGAATAATTTTGAGGATTGAAAAATTCAACATTGAGCTTATGTCTCCTGGATAATATGGAAATAATAGTTTTAGAGTCATGAACACATCTAAAATTCTCATATTCTTCATTTAGTGGAGTATTTATTAAGTCACCAAAGTAATTTTCCAATAAACCTATGTCATTGGATCTATTGGATGGAAGAAAAAATATTGAGTGTATAACAATGCATTCATTTTAATAAAGACAAAAACAAGCAGACAGAAGCATTAGAACAGTACAAATAATGAGGCAGACCAGAAACTATAGCTGAGTGTTACAATCCCGAGAGGAAGGACCTCAGTGATAATTAATGAATTATGAAACTCACACAGTTTTAAAGATAATTTTGTGGCACCTATTTCTCGTTAAAGAATATTGCTATCAACACTCCCTGTCACTGAATACTAATGAAAACTTTCCCTAGTCTTTTTTACAAAGTAAAGTCAACAGCAAATAAAAAAAAAAAAAGTTGTGACTGTAAGGATTTTATTTGAAATCTCAACACAGTGAAATTTGCATAAATTCTAATAAAGCAAAATTAAAACCCATTAACACTTGTCTCTGGTAATTAACGTAAGCTTGCTGTTTTAAATGATTGTTTCAGACATATGGAGGGAAGTGGGGATGGGAAAATGCAGAGCCATGGAAAAATATGAAGATTATAAACTCAGAATGATGTTACTCAGAACGCCCCCAATTTTAGGAAGGAAATAAAAGTTATTTAGGCTTTTAGGAAACATTGAAAAATGCTTTCCATCTTATAATGTATAGATTCACTCAAGATTTTCACCAGATGTTTATTTTAGAAGATACATATGACACTTACATTTATGTACATTAATGATAATTTATTACTCAATTCTAATTACTACCCTCTGGAGAGAACAGAAATGTTGACAAATATTGATTATTTAAAGCAAACTACAGAAAACCCATATTTTCCCATTTTAGAAAAACAAGAGAATTTATTTGTGTGTGTGCGTGTGTGTGTGTGGTTTCTTAAGTGTTTGAAGAGAAGCCATAATGCATGGAGAATTAATATTCTGTACTTTTTGGTATAATACCTCATATTTTCACCTAATTATTTATTGGAGACAAAGTATCTTCTACTAAAATAGGAAAGAAGTTTCTCTGGAAACCAAAGATGAATTTGTGTCTAAAATATTTTGTCTAGGGTCATTGATTGCAGTTGTACCCAAATTGCAAATAAAAACAGTGAAAAGGCAGAAGAACCGAAAGGGAAAACAAAGGTTATCATAATGTTTGATGTTGGTGGTGATAATGATATTGAATTGATATTTATTGAGTGCTTACCATGCATTGTGTTAATATGGGCAATCTTATTTTCTATTTGTAATCATTTAAAAATGATAGTTAATTTGTCGGGATATCTCCTATGTGCCAATATTTGGACACTGTTTGAGGCACTTTGGCTAAATCCTTTCTTTCTTTCTTTGTGGTGCTGGGGATCAAACCCAGAGCCTTGTTCATACTAGGCAAGAGCTCTAGCATGAGCTATATCCTCAGCCCCACTTAAATTGTTCCTAATCCTTACTATAATTCTATAAGGGATGTTTATCATTCCTCTTTCATATGTGAAGAAATTGAAACTCAGAAAAATCAGGGGTGGAATGTTCTAGTCACAATGTTTCATCAATACAGAAATCAGGTTCTAATACAGATCTGTCTTGCTCCTCAGCCTTTCCCACCCCTCCACTCTGCCGTCTCATGTCAATTTAGATGAATGATATTATTATTAACCAATGATATTATTATAACACCACAAGCGCTTTTGCCCTCACCGCCAATAGAAATGTACCTCTGTGGAACGCCTCTCCATTTACAAGATGCTTGGGATGGGCAGTTGTCATTTGACAGAATGTTGGAAGATTGAAGAACTTTCCCAGAGAGCTTGTTTCACCTTAATTTTTGTTAATTGTAGGAAAATGTCCATAACATAAAAGTCACCATCTGAACCACTTCTAAGTACATAGTCCAGCGGGCTTTAGTACATTCACCCTGTTGGGGAACCATCAGTACCATTCATTCCTCAAAGTCTCAGACTCTCCAAAACTGAAACGGTGCCCAGGAAGCAATAGCTTCTCATTCCTGCTTCCCTGCGGCCACTGGCAACACCTGTTACATCTTCTGTCTCTGTGAATTTGACTACTCTAGTGTCTCCAATAAGTGGAATCAAAGAGTATTTTTATTTTGGGGACTGGATTATTTCGCTGAGCGTTAATTTCAAGTCACCCATGTTGTGTGGAGCATGTAGAATTCCCTTCCTTTGTAGGGCTGAGCATTATTTTATTGCCTGTGTAGCTCTCATTTGCTTATCCACGCATTTACCAATAGACTCTTGGGTTGCTTCCGCCATTTGACTATTGTGAATAAGGCTGCCAGGAAGATGAGG
This sequence comes from Sciurus carolinensis, assembly GCF_902686445.1. Taxonomy (NCBI): domain Eukaryota; kingdom Metazoa; phylum Chordata; class Mammalia; order Rodentia; family Sciuridae; genus Sciurus; species Sciurus carolinensis. The sequence continues at coordinate 141,303,783 of NC_062219.1, read as the reverse complement.
GTACAAATGTTATTTTCATGACTCTGTTCTCAATGCCACACAAGAGTAGAATTGCCAGATAATATGCTGAAACTATTTTCAGTGTTTCCAGACCCGCCATACTGCTCTTTATGGTGGATGCAACCTTTTTATATTCTCCACAGTAGTCAACAGGGCTTCCTTTCTCCACGTCCTCACCAACTCCTGCTATTTCCTCTTTCAGTGGCCATCCTGATGGGGGGTAGGTGGCATTCCCTTTTGGTTCTGATTTGCGTTTCCCTAATTATCAGTGATGTTGACATCTTTTGTGGGGGGAGTTTATTGGCTATATGCATATCTTATTTTGAAAAATGTCTATTCAAGTTCTTTTGCACATTTAAAAAAATTGCATTTTGCTGTATTTTAGAATGTCTGCATATTCTGGATATTAATTGCTTATTAGATATGTGATTAGCAAACATTTTCCTTCTATACATGGGTTGCCCTTTTACTCTGTTGATAGTGTTCATTGATGGGCAAAAGATTTTAGTTTTTCTAATGTCCAGTTTATTTTTTTTCTCCTCTTGCCTGTATCTTTGGTGTAATGGAATCATTGTTCAGAGTCACAAAAAATGTTGCCCTATGTTTTCTTCTAAAAGTTTTAAAGTTTTAGTTCTTATGCTTGCATCTTGGATCCATTTGAGTTAATTTTTGTGTGTGATGTTAGGTAAGGGCCCAGCTTCAGTCTTTTCCATGAAAATATCTAGTTTTCCCAACCATTTGTTGGAAAATAGACTGTCTTTTTCCCCACTGAATTGTTTTGCCAACCTTGTAAAAAATCATTTGATTATATAAATGTGGTTTTATTTCTGAGATCTCTATCATATTTCATTGGTCTGTATACCTGCTTTTATGCCAATACTACAATGTTTTGATTACTATGATTGTGGTAAGTTTTGAAATCAGAAAATGTGAATCCTCCAACTATTTTTTAAATGATTTTTTTTTTCTATTTGGGGTTCTTTCGGATTTCACATGAGTTTTAGGATAGATATTTTTGTTCTTGCAAAAACTTTGTTAGGATTTTGATAGTTATTATACTGAATTTGTAGATTGCTTTGGATAGTATTGATATATCAAATATATGAAATCTTCCAATCCATGAATAATAAATATTTTTCCTTTTGTTTGAATCTCTTTTAATTTCTTTCAGCAATTTTTTTTGTAGTTTTAATTTTACATATTCTTCACTTCTTTGGTTAAATCAATTCTTAAATTTTTTTTTATTCTATTGTAAATGAAATTATTTGCTTAATTTCCTTTTCTGATTGTTTGCTGTTAAAATGCCACTGATTTTTACATGTGACTTTATACTTACTACTTAGTGGAATTCATTCATTAGTTCTACAGGGCTTTTTTTTAGTGGAATACTTAGGGTTTTTTTTTAATTTTTAAATTTGTTCTAATTGGTTATATATGATAGCAGAATGCATTTATGCTTTCTGATAAATCACACATAAATGGAGTATAATTTCTCACTGTTCTGATTATACATGTTGTAGAATCACATTGGTTATGCAGACATGAGGTAATAATGTGTGTTTCACTCTACTATCCTTCCTACCTCCATACCCCTTCCCCTCCTTCACTCCCTTCTACCTAATATAAAGTAACTCTATTCTTCCCTAGCACCCCCTCTACCTTATTGTGAATTAGCATTTGCATATCAGAGAAAACATTTGTCCTTTGTTTTTTCAAGTTTGGCTTATTTCACTTAGCATGATATTCTCCAGCTCCATTCATTTACCAGCAAATGCCATAATTTCATTCTTTAAAACTGAGTAGTACACCACATTTTCTTTATTCATTCATCTGTTGAAGGACCCCTAGGTTGGTTCCATAGTTTAACTATTGTGAATTGAGCTGCTATAAATACTGATGTGGCTACATCACTATAGTATGCTGATTTTAAGAACTTTGGGTATAAATCCAGGAGTGGGATAGTTGTGTCAAGTGGTGGTTCCATTCCAATTTTCTGAGAAATCTCCATACTGCTTTCCAGAGTGGTTGCACCAATTTGCATTCCCACTAGCAATGTCTGAGTGTACCTTTCCCCCTACATCCTCGCCAATACTTATTGTTGCTTGTATTCTTTATGATTGCCATTCTAACTGGAGTGAGATGAAATCTTAGAGTAGTTTTGATTTGCATTTCTCTAATTGCTAGAGATGTTGGACATGTTTTCATATATTTGTTGATCGATTGTATTTCTTTTTTTTCTTTAATTTAATTTAATTAATTAATTAATTATTTTTTGTGGACTCCATTTTGATTCATTGTACACAAATGGGGTACATCATTTCATTTCTATGGTTGTACATGATGTACATTCATACCATTCATGTAATCATACATGTACATAGGGTAACAATATCTGTCTCATTCCACAATTTTTCATACCCCCCTTCATTTCCTTCTACATAATCTGGAGTTCCTCCATTCTTCTTTCACTTCCCCCCTCCCCCCCTTATATATCATCATCCACTTATCAGGGAAAACATTCGGCTTTTGTTTTTTTGTGATTGGCTTATTTTGCTGAGCATGATATTCTTCAACTCCATCCATTTACCTGCAAATGCCATATTATTATTCTTTATGGCTGAATAATATTCCATTGTGTATATATACCACAGTTGCTTTATCCTTTGGGAGAAAACCTTTTCCACATGTACTTCAGATAGAGAAATTTTATCCAAAATTTATAAAGAACCAATGCAACTTTATGCCAAAAATACAAAGAACCCAATCAACAAATGGGTCAAGGAACTGGAAAGATACTTTATAGAAGAAGACACACATGTGATTAATAAATATATGAAAAAGTATTCAATATCCCTAGTAATTAGAGAAAAGCAAATTAAAACAACTCTAAGATTTCATCTTACTCCAATTAGAATGGCTATTATCAAGAACACAAACAATAACAGATGTTGGCGTGGATGTGGGGGAAAAGGCAGACTTTTACATTGCTGGTGGAGTTGCAAATTGGTGCAGCCACTCTGGAAAGCAGTGTGGAGATTACTCAGAAAACTTGGAATGGACCCACCTTTGGATCCAGTTATCCCACTCCTTGGTTTATACCCAAAGGACTTAAAATCAGCACACTACACTAACACAGCCACATCAATATTTATAGTAGCTCAATTCACAATAGGTAGATTGTGGAACCAACCTAGATGCCCTTCAACAGATGAACGGATAAAGAAACTGTGGTATGGTTTGTATTTCTTCATGTAAAATTACATCAACTGCAACAGAACAATATTTAAAAACCAATTCAGATGACTTTTATTTCTTTTTCTTGCCTAAATATTCTAGGTAAAACTTCTAAAACTGGGTTGAACAAAAGCAACAAAAACCTTTTATTTCCCCGTTTCTCATTTTAAAGGAAAAACTTTTAGTCTTTCACCATAGAGTATGACATCAGTATATTTTTTTATTATGTTGCAGAAGCTCATTTCTATTCCCAGGTTGATTTTGGTGGCTGGAATGGCCCTCATCAGGACACGGGGGGTGCTCTGACCAGGGCCACCTCGCTGGACAACAAGGCAGAGAAACAGAAATAGAACCTGCCAAGTTCGGAAGGGCACAAGCCGGTGGGCATGGCCTCACCTTGTAACCACCAACTCCTTAGAGAGCTCACCCCCAAGATTCACCCACTCTACCAGGTCAGAGTTAGCACATCCATGAGGGCTGAGTCCCCACGACATAATTACTTTCCACTGGGCCCAAGTTCTTCAAGGTCCTCCTACCTCGGTACTGACACTCTAGGGTCAAGTTGGCAGCACGTGAACTTTGAGGCAAACTATTTCCAAACCACAGCACTTATTTTTTTGTCAGTGTTACCCATTTTGTACAATTTCTCCTTTCAGTAATGTCAACTTTTGCTTCAGGTATTTTGATGGTTTATTATTATGTATGTAAGTGTTAATAGTTGTTATGCCTTCCTGCTGTGTTAGAATTATAATAGTATATGATGTCCTGTTGTGTCTTTTACAAACTTTAAAAATTTTATGTCTATTTGTCTGGTGTTTGTATAATATTACCTGTTGTCTGTCTGTCTGTCTGTCTCTCTCTCTCTCTTTGGTACTAAGGATTGAAATCAGGGTGCTTAACCACTGAGCCACATCCCAGACCTTTTTTAATTTTTTTTATTTTGAGGCAGGACCTCACTAGTTTGCCTGAACTGTCCTAGAACTTGGCTTTTTCTGCAGAGCAAGTCTAGTGGTAGTAGATTGTCTTAACTTTTGTTTATCTAGGAATGGCTTGATTTCTCTTTACTTTTGAGAGATAATTTGCTGGATATAAACTTCTTGGTTAATAACTGCTTTCCTTCAGCACTTTGACTATATCGGCCCAATGCTTTCTGGTTGCCAAGGTTCTTGATGAGTAATCTGCTGATCATCTTACTGAGAATTATAAGCGTGTGATGAATTTCTTCTCTCTTGCCATTTTCAAGGTTATTTCTTTGTCTTGTCTTTTGACAGTTTGATTGTAATGTGTCTTAGTATGAGTCGCTGAGTTCAGCCTACATGGAGTTCTTTGAGCTTCTTGGGTGTTTATGTTCACACTTTTATCAAGTTTGGGAAGTTTCCAACCATTATTGATTTAAGTCATCTCTTGCTCCTTAGTCTTTCTCTTCTCTTCCTAGGACTCCCACAGTGTTGGTTTGCTGAACGAAGTTCCTGAGGATTGTTAGGCTCTATATGGTTTGGATATAAGTTTTCCCCCAAAAGTTTCTGATAAAGCAGGAATATTCAGACATGAAATCATTATATTATGAGAGCCATAACCTAATCAGTCCATCCTTGTTTGAATGAGATAACTGGATGGAAACTGCAGGCAGGCGGTGTTCAATCAGAAGAGACAAGTCACTGGGGGCATAACCTAGAAGGTTCATCTTCCCTGTGGCCCCTTCCTCTCTGTTTCCCAGACACTGCGAATAGCTCAATACTCTTCCCCCCACACCTTCCTGCCATGATGTGCTCCCTCACTTGGGTCCAGAGCAATGGAGTTGGCCCACCATGGACGTTCCTCTGGAACCATGAGCCAAAATAAGCTTTTCTTTCTTTAAGTTGTCATTGTCATGTATTTTGGTCATAGCAACAAAGAACTGACTAACACAGACTCTGTTTTTCTTCAGTCTTTTTTTCTTTCTGCTTCTGAGACTTAATTTCAACTAACCTATCTCCTGATATTTTCTTCTGTCTCTTTTTAAATCTGCTTTGGAATACTTTTGTGAATTTTTTTTTCTAAAAAATTTTTCTGTTGTCTTTCTCTATATGTCCATTTTGTTCATGCAGAAACGAAATTGGAGAATTTTGTTTGGGAACAAAAATGGAGTATTAACAATCTCCATGTCAATCTTATTTCTTTGCACATTAGGGCAGTTGTTTAAAATCTTTGCTTAGTACTTCAGCTATCAAGTCTCTTTCAGGGACAGTTTAAGTGGATTTATATATTTTTACCCTAAATGGTCTATCATTTCCTGTTTCTTTGTGTAACCTATTGTTTTTTGTTGGAAATTGGACACTGGAATCTTATAATGTGGTAACTCTGGAAATTAGATTCTCCGTCTTTTTTGGAGCTTTCTTTCTTTCTTTCTTTCTTTCTTCCATTCAGGGATGAACCTGAGTGTAAATTTGAGGCCTTCTCAATTCTTTTCTGAGCTTTTTCCCTTGCCACGTGTTGTGACTTTCTAAGTTCTCCTGTAAACGTGATTCCTCTTGACCGTCTTAGACCTTAAATATCTCACTCCCAAAAGGAATAAAAGAGAAAAACACAGTGGAAAAATATGCTGGCTCTTTAAGACCCTTGGAACTTATTTCAGCTGGAGGGGTAGGGCCTTCCCACGTGACTGTCTTCTGGTCTGAATTTGCAGTCAGATATGGAGATCATGGAATAGAGCAGACTCCTGATATTAGGAAGGTAGGGTCCTTATTGCTCACCCTGGTTCCTGCAAACTGTGCTCACATTGCTCCTAAGCCCATGCATAGCTGTCTGTCACAGGGCTGGGAGGTAAGAAATGAGTAGCTGTTACAGTGATCAGAGCTGAAATTGACCAAATTTTGCCACAATTTATTCTCTAAGCTTTTTCTTGTGAAGGAGAAAGTCTTGGAGTAAACACCAGATTTCCTAAATAGTTACATAGACAGATTCCCTCCCGGTAGGATTTTTGCCTAGGAAGTCTTCCTGCTGCTTCTTACTCTGTCTTCTCAGAACATTCCTTTTTCAACTTTTAAGGTTTATGAGAGCTCAGCTTACTCACCAGCAGGGGAGTGCCTACGTAATGTAGGAGAAAGCAGCCTTTAGGGGGGCCATGTGTTTTCCCACCTAATCCCACAGTGATTTTTCATCACTGTTACTAAAATACCTAACATGAACAACTTAAAAGGAGGAGAGATTCATTCTGGCTCACAGATTCAGGTTTCGGTCCATAGTCGGCTGGCCTCTGTTGCTTTGGGACTGAAGTGAGGCAGAACATCGTGACAGAAGGGCATGGTGGAAGAAAGCTTCTCCGCTCAGGGTGGCTGAGAAACAGCAAAAGAGAGAGGGGAAGGAGCTGAGGACAGGAAACACCTTCTGGAGCAAGGCCCCCAACCGTCACATCCTCCAACCACGCCCCACCTGCCAGAGTTTCCACCTCCTTGCTGTACTCCATTCAGCTATTGATGGGCTAATCCACTGATGACGTCAGCCTTGTGATCCAATCATTTCCCAGAAGCCCCTGCTCTGGACATTGCTGTACTGGGGGCCAAACCTTCAGCATGTGAGCCTTTGGGGGACACCCCAGATCCAAACCATGACAGGTGCTTACCAGCAGCTTAATGACCTCTGGTCTCCAGAAGGAAAGAAGCTTATGTGTCTTTACTCATCCACATATTGTTTAGTAGGGAGTTAGGGAAAAAAAAAAAAGAATTATAACAAGTGTCCAGGTCCCGAGTCTCAGCCTTTCTGCACCTGTGGCCAAGTTAAAATTCTTTCTGGTCTTGCAGGTACCTAAGAGTTACCTTTGAAAGTCTCAACAGAGACCAAAATAATTTTCTTCTCAAAAAATATACTGTTGTCTTTTGAACTTGAAACACCATTACATGAAGCATATTTCTTTTAGCTTTGAAATACAATAGTCTCCAAAGGAACATGTGGACCTAGAGGAGGTTCTCGAACAATATTTAAGAAGTAGTCTTACTTTTGAAACGTGATTTAGAGATATAGAAAGCAGCTCATCGACCACTGAACACCCTAAGGGGTGCCGTTCAAAAAGTTTGCCCTCTTCTTTAACGAACTACACCAAGTGTTTAAGGGAACTGCTCTAAATAAATTAGTGAGAGCGCTTACTGTTGTTTCAAGAGTGTTTTATTTGTTATAGTTCTAGTGTGATAACTATTAGAATGTCCCCTTAGGGCAGCTTGGTAAAGCACGTAGTTTTTAAAATTGGAAAAATAGCAGAATGACTCAGCATGGGGAGATAGGATTCTACTTTCAAATCTTCCTGTGGATGTTGAGCTTCCTGTGATGTTGAGCAGGGTGGTTAGGTACCCTTTAGTTACCTGGAGAATCTATGACTGGTGATGGCGGCTTCCTACTTCAACGCTGGGCAACGTGTGTCCTGCACATTACCACCCTCAAGAGAAGAGTGGGCGCTACCAACATCTTTATTGTAATCTCCCATCTTGGCAGCGTTAGCATCAGCAGCGGTCTGCTGAGATCAACTGGAGATACACTGGGCGTAGCCACGTGTGTGTCCACCAGAAGACGTTTCTCTGGTCCGCTCTGCTGCATGAGCGCACTGATTCCCTTAACAGCAGAGGCACAGGGAGGTGGTCACCAAGTGGAGAAGGTGCTCACGGGCCACACCGCGAGGGGATCACCGCTGGGGAGCCGCCTTCCTCAGCCTCCCCTTCACACAGCAGCATGGCTTTGAAACCAAGAGGGTGAGGCGAATCTGAGGACAGCAGACAAGCAAACACCAGCCGGAAATCAGGGACCGCGACTCATGCATCTTTATGCAGGTCACCTGGCATAGGCCTTACTTCTAGTTTCAGTGCAAAAGCATTTTTAAATTAATGTGCCACACGCCTGTAATCCTGGTGGCTCTGGAGACTGAGGCAAGGAGGGTCACAAGTTCAAAAACAGTCTCTGCAATTTAGTGAGGCCCTAAGCAATTTAGCAAGACCCTGTCTCTAAATAAAATACAAAAAGGGCTGGGGATGTGGCTCAGCGGTTCAAGGCCCACGGGTTCAATCTGCAGGACCACGACTACTACTACTGAAAATAAACATAAATAAAATAAAATTAGTGTGCCAGTAAAACATATTTTTATTACATTGAAAATGGTATATTCTTTTAAAACTTCTTTAAAACTTATTCTTTTTATGGATACATGACGATAGAGTGTATTTTGACACATTATGCATACATGGAGTATAACTTATTCTAATTAAGATCCCATTCTTGTAGTTCTACATGACATGGAATTTCACTGAGTGTGTATTCATAGATGAACATAGGAAAGTTATGTCTGATTCTTTCCTATTCCCATGTCCCCTCCTTCCCCTTCCTTCCCCTTTGTCTAATCCAACAAACTTCTATTCTCCCCTCCCCCTGCTTATTGTGTGTTAGCATCCACGTATCAGAGAGAACATTTATTTGGCTTAGTTTCACTTGGCAGGATAGTCTCCAATTCCATTCATTTACTGGTAAATGTCACAATTTCATTCTTATTCATGGCTAAGTAATATTCCATTGTATATATATATATATATATATATATATATATATATATATCACCTTTCCTTTATCCATTCATCTGTTGAAGGGCACCTAGGTTGGTTCCTAGCTTTGCTATTGTGAATGGAGCTGCTGTAAACATTGATGTGACTGTGTTACTGTAGTATGCTGATTTTTAAGTCCTTTTGGTACAAGCCAAGGAGTGAGATACCTGGGTTAAATGGTGGTTCCATTCCAATTTTCTGAGGACTCTCCATACTGCTTTCCAGAGTGGTTGCACCAATTTTCAGTTCCACCATCAATGTCCTAGTGTACCTTTCCCCCCACATCCTTGCCAACATTTATTGTTACTTGTATTCTTGATAATTGCCATTCTTACTGGAGCAAGATGGAATCTTAGACTAGTTTCGATTTGCATTTCTCTAATTACTACAGATTTCTATCATTTTTTCCCATATATTTTTTGACCATTTGTATTTCTTCTTCTGTGAAGTATCTATTCAGTTCCTTTGCCCATGTATTGCTTGGGTTGTTTGTTTTTTTAGTGTTAAGTTTCTTGAGTTCTTTATATATCCTAGAGATAAATGCTCTATCTGAGATATGTTTGGTAGAGATATTCTCCCATCCTGTAGGCTCTCTCTTCATGTTATTATTTCCTTTGCTGAGAAGAAACTTTTTAGTTTGAATCCATCCCATTTATTGATTCTTGTTTTTACTTCGTGTGCTTTAGGAGTCTTGTTAAGGAAGTCAGGTCCTAAGCAGACATGGTGAAGATTTGGGCCTACTTTTTCTTCTATTAGGTGTAGGGTCTTCGGTTGAATGCGTAGGTCCTTGATCCACATTGAGTTGAGTTTTCTACACATGAATTTCCAGTTTTCCCAGCACCATTTGTTGAACAGGCTATCTTTTCTCCAATGTATGTTTATGGCTCCTTTGTCTAGTATGAGATAGCTGTATTTATATAGGAATATCTCTGTGTGTTCTGTGCTGTTCCATCGGTCTTCATGTCTGTTTTGGTGACAAAACCATGCCATTTTTGTTACTGTGGCTCTGTAGTATAATTCAGTATCTGGTGTTGTGATGTTTCCTACATCACATTTCTGGTTAATGATTTCTTTGGCTATTCTGGGTCTCTTATTTTTCCAAATGAATTTCATGACTGCTTTTTCTATTTCTATGAAGAACATCATTGGGATTTTAATAGGAATTGCATTAAATCTGTATAACACTTTAGGTAATATGGCCATTTTGACAATATTAATTCTGCCTATCCAAGAACATTGGAGTTCTTTCCATCTTCTAAGGTCTTATTTAATTTCCTTTTCAGTGTTCTATAGTTTTCATTGTAGAAGTGTTTCACTTCTTTTGTTAGATTGATCCTCAAGGATTTTTTTTTTTTTTGAGGCTTTTGTGAGTGGGATAGTTTTCCTGATTTCTCTTTAAGCTGATTTGACATTGGTGTATAGGAACATGATTGATTTACGTGTGTTAATTTTATGTCCTGCTACTTTGCTGAATTCATTTGTGAGTTCTAGTAGCTTTCTGGTGGAGATTTTTTTTGGTATTCTAAATGTAGAATTATGTCATTGGCAAATAGGGACAGTTTGAGCTCTTCTTTTCCAATACTATCCCTTCAATTTCTTTCTTTGTCTAATTGCTCTGGGTAGGGTTTCAAGGACTGCGTTGAATAGGGGTGGTGAAAGAGGACATCCCTATCTTGTTCTAGTCTTTAGAGGGGGTGCTTTCAATGTTTCTCCATTTAGAATGATGTTGGCCTTGAGTTTAGCATAGGCAGTTTTTACAATGTTGAGGTATGTTCCTATTATCCCTGGTTTTTCTAGTGTTTTGAGCATGCATGGATGCTGAATTTTGTCAAATGCCTTTTCTGCATCTTTTGAGACAATCACGTGATTCTTATCTTTAAACATAGTGATGTGATGAATTATGTTTATTGATTTCTGTATGTTGAACCAACCTTGCGTCCCTGGAATGAACCCCACTTGAGCATGGTGCATTATCTTTTTAAATGTTTTTGTATGCAATTGGCCAGTAAAAAATGGTACTTTCTTAGAGAAGGCTTTCTGTATGTTGAATAGATTTGCTCACACCACTTAGGAACATTTGCTATAAAAGTAAGAGGCAAAACACAATTCAGGATATCTGATTTTCTGATTTCAGAGTACACAGCATATCATATTTATATATTTTTGCTACATAAATACATGTGTGTAATATAAATAGTAGTTTTTTCAGAGCCCATGGTGAAATTCTAGACCGAGGCAAAATAAATAATAAATAAATAAATAAAGTGCTCAAAAGATTTTTCTTGTGTAACCTCCAAAGTTTTGAGGATTCAACATTTTCTCAGTTTCTCTGGCACTGTGTGTATGTGTGTGTGTGTGGTGAGTAAGATGTTCCCATCTGCTGCTCAGAGTTGTAGGAAGAGCTTGTAGAAACAGGTTTTCTTTTCACATAATGTTACCGTGTTGTTAAATCTAATGCAATGGCAATGACCTAGAACATGATGACAAATCAATACGGAGCTTCCAATGAGAGCTTTTTAAGGACTTTACTCTGTCAAAAAAATATCCGGCTTTGCATTAAAGTCTGATTGAAAGAAATCGCCATGGATGCCACATACCTTTATCTACTAAAGTTAACAAAGAAAGGAGCCTTTGTTATACATGCACAGTATTTGCCTTTTTCTTGTCAACAGGCTATTATTTAATATTTGTTGAACCAGATCGGGGTAGTGCGCACACCGCTCTCTGGGATGCACAGAACATTTTCTCTATGGATTAACTTGCGCACATCAGAGGTGCTTTTAGTGAGTCACGGCCGCCCTGAGAACTCTGCATAAAGGCTGCTTGCCTGGGAGAAGTGCAGTGGGTGGCGCTTTAAGAAAAACCCCCAAAGGGTGAAATCCCTTCACGTCAAGATTTCTCACCTGCTACTTAAAATCCTCTCTTCCTTCTCAACACCTTCCTACCCCATTAACTTCTTTGGATGCTTCTTTGTTTTTTCAATTATTTGAGTAAAATATAGAAAATGATCAGTTTTGCCCTGATTTTTTTTTAACTTCTAGTAAACCATTGCATAGATAGAGTTGGTTATAAGTCATTTTCTAAAGCAATGATTCTCAAGCCTTGAGCTCAGTAGTCATACCTGACAGGTTAGATTTATTCAAGCATCACATTCCTTAATTCTTTCTTTGTATCATTTATGACACAGAAGAAAGAAGAGAGAGAAAGAGGGATAAAATTTTCAGTGGGTATTTGTGAATATTTATTCAGCAACACAGCTGTGCACACAAATATGGACTATTTTTTAATTCCTGGAAGTGCGACATAGCATCCAAATTTAGGTGAGTCAGCTGAGCTAGGAATGCTAATTTTTAAAAATGGGATATTATTGGAGTTCCTTTTCTCTCTCAGCCTCTTTTCTTTTTTTGCATAAATTGCACACTTAATGTTTCATTCATGATTTTCAGCTTATCTTCCTTTAAAATGAAACAAGATGAGTGCAGAAACTTTATTTTTCTAATTTTTATTCTCTCCCAGTCTTTATGAATTTTTCCCCCATACATAACCATTTTCCCCAGGACCTTGCTTTGTTGGAAATGTGTACCACTCAGTTTTCATTGAACTGATTCTTTCTGCATACATATTTGTAAGTGTTAGTGAATATCTAAATTAGATTACCTAATTTTAAGGATAGCACATGTGACGTAAACAGGAGGAAGAATACTTAGTTTTCTTTTTCCTTTAAAAGTTTAAGTTCATATTTCGCTGAGTTATGTTTGCTTTGTCTCCTGCTGGCGACAGGAAAGGCTGGAAGCCATTGAAGTGTTTATCAGTTGGGTTCCTCCTCTCTTCCTCTGTGTGGCTAGAAACATTCATTTCGGTCCAATTTTCAGGTTAAAAAATACATCATGAGAACATTTCCAAATGAGCAGGCTGGTGCATGGAAGCACCGAGAATTTCCCTTTTTAAAATAATCTGTTTAGCAATATCTCTTAACTCATTAGAATAGTAATTCATATTTATTACACACCAATTTGAAAGAGGAGCAGATATGTACCAGTGCAAGGGAGGCAGACAAAATTGTCTAAAATGGATTAGCAATAAACACCCCAAAATGAGACAGGGTGCGTATGTGGTCGGCAGAGGACGAAATTTCAGAAAAGAGGAAGTGAGCCACGCTCAGTGGAAGTTACAAAGTCTCACATGCCTCCCGGGTGCATGAAAAGTGCCCACGTGTGAGGATCAAATGAAAGCACACAGGTGCCCCACAGGTGTTCCGAGGGTCCTGCAACCCTTGGACTGGATGATCCGCCAAGACCAGCGCTAGTTTCTCTTCTGCCATCTATACATGCTCAGTACCCACTGGTAATGTTTTATATAAAACTCACAGTTGTTTTTTTTCCAATCGTGTTATCTATCTTTATTCTGATTATAGAAAACATCACTTTATTTCTTAAAAACCAGTGCAGCAGATTTTTTTAAAAAATATGCTCAAAGTAGTCAACCTTTAAAAAAATATGGCAATCTCTCTTTTTGTGGTAATGCTGGGGGTTGAACCCAAGGGCACTCCACCATTGAGCTATGCGCCCCAACCCTCTTTCCTTCCCGCCTTCCTCTCTTTATTTCATCATTTATTTTATTTTCATTTGAAGACAGGGTTTCCCTCAGTTGCTGAGGCTGGCCGTGAACCTGTGATCTTCCTGCCTCAGCCTCTCATGTTCCTGGGATCACAGCTTGTGATGGCCTCTGGTCACCCACCACTAAAAAGGAGAAGAAAAAAGCACAGAGGTGGCCCCTCTGGTGTAGCCCAAAAGAGGAAGCTGAGTCAGAGGCACTGTGTTTCCAGTATCTGCTCCCTTGCCATTTGTGTGAGGGTATGCTTGTGTGTGTGTGTGTGTGTGTGTGCACTTACTAGTTCAGTTCACCGTTTGGGTTCAATTATTTCCTTGGCAATTGTATTTTATTTTTATTTACTCATATTTTTTTATATGGTGCTAGGGATCAAACCTAGGGCCCTTGACCACTGAGCTACATCCCAGCTGGAGGAATTTATTTTATTTATTTTTGTATTCATTTATTTATTTACTTTGGAGGGGAGGTACTGGGGATTGAACTCAGGGGCACCCAACCACTGAGCCTCATCACCAGTCCTACTTTGTATTCTTTTAAGAGACAGGGTCTCACTGAGTTGCTAGTGCCTCGCTGTTGCTGAGGCTGACTTTGAACTTGCAACCCTCCTGCCTCAGTCTCCTGAGCCGCTGGGATTGCAGGTGTGTGCCACCTCACAGGACTCTTTTTTATTTTGAGGTGATTTCACCACGTGATCATGACTGGTCTTGAATTTGTGATTCTCTGGGATTACAGGATTATTTTTTTTAATATATATATTTTTAGTTGTAGATGGACACGATACCTTTATTTTACTTTACTTATTTATCTTTATGTGGTGCTGAGGATAGAACCCAGTGCCTCTCACACACTAGGTGAGCAATCTACCACTGAGTCACAGCCCCAGCCCTGGCAGATTTTATTTTTGACTAACTCACCCGTTGTTTTCACTTAGTGAGTAAGTGGTAGAGATGGAAACGAGCTTCAGAGACTCTGGCTCTGAACCCAGGTGTTCCATACTGCAGCACGGACGGCCCTTGAAGACATCACGCTAAGTGAAAGAAGCCAGTAGCAATGGACAGACGTTGGGACTCCATTTACGTGAGGTCTTAGAGCAGCCAAATTCACGGAGTCAGAAAGCAGAGTGGTGGTTGCCAGGGGCTGGGAAGAGAGGGCAATGGGAGGTCACGCCGGGTACAGAGATTCAGGTGGGGAGGATAAAAGAATTCTGGACCGAGGAGACAGCAATGGGCACAAATATAAGCATGTGCTTAGCTGTACCCTTAAAACCAGTTAAGACTGTAAATTTTATATTACATATGTTTAACTACGATTTCAAAAAAAAGATTCAAAGAATAACACGTTTTCCAATTTAACAGGCTACACATTTAATAATATGTGATTGATCTTCATTTAAGTATAGCCAATTTGAAGCAAATCAGTAGCTGAATTTGCATACACTTTAAAATGTTTGGTACAAACTCCATGTAATTTCTGAAAGAGGCTGACGTGGTGATCACCACTTGACGGGAAGTCATAGCAAGGTGATGTATGAAAGTGCATCATGTTTCCTTCCATGTGAACATTATCCACATATTTAAAGATAGGAAAATTGAGGCTGAGGGAGAAAATATCCTGTAGAGACAGATGAATCTCCTGACTGAAAAAGGAGAGAGAGAGAGAGAGAGAGAGAGAGAGAGAGAGAGAGAGAGAGGGAGAAAGAGAGAAGAGAGAGAGAAACTTTGCCAGTGGAAGCACCAAATCCAGACCATTGCCTCTTTAGGGGCATGTTAAACACATTCTCAGGACAAGGGTCCAGGGCACAGGAGGACCAAGAACACCCAGGGATGGGAGGTGGTGAGCCGAAGTGTCGGGGGTCAGTGCCTGTCATGCTTCCACTGGGTAAAACCTCCATGTTCTCGTGTTAGGTACGGCAGCCTTGGGGACGGGGTTCTTCATTAAACTTAATACTGAATCTTAAATTGATAAACACTGCACTATATTTTCCTCCTCTAGTTCCGTAAACTCTCAGTGCTTGTCATCTTTCCTGTCATTTCTGAGGAGGACAACAGAACTCTAAGGGAGATAGCAGAACCCAGTCACTGTGTAACAGACCACGCCGGACAGGCCCTCCCTTTTGTGTTTGGATGGTGTCTCTCCCAGTACGTGCAGGTCTGCTGTCTGAAGTGGATTGTGAGTGTCCAGTGGGTGGGGACCCTGTCATTCTGGATTAGCTCTCCTGCAGGTTTCACGGATCGCCATGAGCAGGGCAGAGCTTGGTAGAGATCACTTGACCAACTGATTAGACAAGTCATTGTGCCAGAAGGAAGGCCAACTTTAAAATGTCTGCAAATTCCCGAACTCTCCACGAGGGGAGACCAGTGACCTGACTTCTGGGAATTAGTAATGTGATACAGCTTTTCCCCCGGCTTTGTCTCACCTGTTATAATTTGGTGTCCTTGGGCTGTGACTGGAAAACATTACTAGCCAACAGCTCTCACAAGCCTGGTGTCTGCCACCAGCATGAGTTGGAGAAATCTACTGACGCAGAGCAGACAAGCCCAGATTGTCCCCACAAAGCAGATCCTCCATGGAGGCCTTCAAGGTGGGTATATATTGTGGCTGGCCTCTTGCTCGGTTGGGGACAACAGATCTACCTTTCATCTAAAGAGAGATCTAAAGTCGTTTGACTGCAGACTCTTGTAGTAGAAGAAGATCTATTTTGAGAGAAAGTAGGTAGAACAGAGACAAGATTGTGGGCGGAGTGGATCCCGCGTGAACTGAAATTTTCTGCATCATATATGCAATGCCTCAAAGCCGATTTTGGAAATCACATTGAGCCATTTGGCCACATTCGGATGGCATCCGCTAAGAGGTATTTTAGTAAAGTAAATCTCCAAGTGCTTTTTTGCTGGACTCCCGGCTACGATGTCCTGCAAAGACGTGTGAATAGATTTGGAGTTTGATGAGCTGGTTTTGCCAACTAATTCTACTAGGCCGGAGCTGTGAGATTTGGCCGGTTTGCACCTCAGTCTTCACCTCTGGAAACGAACACAATCATGTGTGCTTTACGAGATGAATGTTCACAGAAACAGTTGTGCAAATAATACGTGTAAATTTCCCCCACACTGCTGCACACCTCGGAAAGTTAGAGCTTCATTCTTCTTCTTTTCCATAAGAGCTGGACTTAGTGACTTGCTTCCAATATATATATTAAGAAAAGGGAAAGTTTATATTTTTAAAATGCAGAAAACAGGCAAATATTAGTTGAAGTGATGGAGGTCACCGTCACTGGGCGAGGAATGCCGATGCTACCCTCTGTGACGATGGAATGCAATGGAAGCTTCACCTCTGTGGCATTCTTTCTCCAAGAACCCCAGGCAAATCCTATGTCGTCATCAGACGAACACCAGCAAAGGTCATCCTAGAAGCCTGACCTAGATTCTTCAAAGGTGTCATGAAAAATTTAGAAAGACTAAGAAACTATCACAGACCAGAGGAGACTCAGGAGACATGACAGGGAGGCAAGCGTGGTGTTCGGATGTGGCTCCTACAACAGAAAAGGACATCAACCGAACATCTGTCAAGATCCGAGTGACATGTGTAGCTAAATATTGTACCAGTGCTTATGTCTCAGTGTGGACAAACGTGCCATAGAGGAAATGGTAAATTACCAGAATTCTCTGGGTTATTCTAGTGACTTTTCTGTAAATCTAAATTTATTTAAAAATCAAAGAAAAAAAATAAAAAGTTGACCATGGTCACTGAGATCTTGTATGTAACAGGACTTTGCAGATGCACCAGATAATGAAAATCTGAGTCATATTACCTTATCGGAGTAGCTGAGTTTGATTTTCAAAAACTTAGTGATCCACAAGACCTACTGTGATATATTAATAGCAAAGTTCTAGACTGATAAGTAGTGTGCAGTTTCTCTTCTCTCTTTTTTTTTTTCCCACCAAGTAAATTAATTTAGGCTTAAAGATGAACAGTACTCATAAAGAGATGAGGAATTTGAGGAAGAATTTGATAACAATCCGTGTACTCTGTTTGTAGGCAGCTCAGACCAGCATGTGTGTACTAATAATCAAGTAATTGATAGTTCATAAATATGCAAATTTCATTCATGCAAACTTGGGTGAAATTGGGCAGTAAATTATAAATCTAAAATCTAGAAGATATCTATAAAGATTAAGTTAATTTTCCATTTTCTTCAAAATTGACAGCACTGGCTAAAGCGAGATCAATATTAATTAGGAAATCCAGAGAGAAGAATAAATTACGGAAACTGGTTGGTTAATGGAACTTGTGCCATTCAGAAATTTGAATTGCAGAATTTGAGGTGACAGTAATATGAGGAATCACCTGCTCCAATTTTTTGGTGTTAAATCAGGAAGAAAAACATTTAATTTGGAGATGGTGGAACTTTTTCAAGATCATCCTACTGGCTGCTAAGGACACAATTAGAACATAGGTTTCTTGTTTCATTCATTCATATCCCTCTGAGGTGGGGATTCTTAATGAGAGCCCATGAGCTTTAGGAATCTTGGAACACCTGGAATTATATGCAAAAGCTTACCTGTGTGTACACAGGTGAGTTCTTCTTAGAAAGTCTATAGCAGCTTCCATCTTATTCACAAAGAATAAGAGCAACTGGTCTGGAATTTAAAAAGCACTGATTCCCAGCTGTTCCTAGGAAATCCCTCAAATCATTTTAACACTCCTAACAGTTGTATTGGTTTTAATTGGGAAAACAGTAGCTCTGACCTAATTGTTTCCCCCAAATTACTGCACTCTTTGGGAAAATAAGACAATGTGGTTTTGTCTCGAGTATGATACCCTATTCTCTGAGAAAACCATAACTTTCTCCTGTGGTCTGAATGTGTCCCTCAAAATTCAGGTGCTAAAACTTCACAGTCAAAGATGAAAAGGTCAAGTCAGAGGGTGGAGTCCTCATAGACTGGATTAGGACCCTCATCAAAGGACTCGAAAGAGATGGGCTTCTCTCTCACATTCCTCCTCCGTGTGAGTCCACAGCATCAGTCCCCTCCTGAGGACACAACAGTCGGTGACATCTCATAAGGTGGGGCTAGACTCTTCCCTTTGCTGAATGCTGGGGCTTGATTTTGCACTTCCCAGGCTCCAGACTGTGAGAGAAAAAGATCTGTTCTTTGTGGACTACCCAGTCTGGATATTTTGTTATCACAACACAAACGGATTAATGATAGCTTGTGTCTATGAAGCAAAGAGAAAAGACATGGAGCCGCTCCTCAGTACCGATCTCTGTTCTGAGTGCTGTATACATAGTAACTAATTGAATCCTCAGGAATCACTTCAGGTGGGCACTAATATTAGCCCATTTTACAAATGAGGAAACTAAGGGACAGAGAGGTTTGGTGACTTGTTTGGAAGTTGCCAAGTTAGTAAATAGGAAGGTCCTAGCTTTTGGAACCCAGCTTTAAGGTCTGGCGTTTAATATCACACTATCTTCTTTACCTTTGACACATTGTTTATATGGTGCATTGGATAAGCAAGCTGATGATTGACCTTCTGAATTCATACCCGTGGAGGCAAAAGAATGTGAGGCAAGGAAGTAAGTAAGCAGGATTCTATAAATATGGGCAATTCTGTCTTCACCTCTTTCTAGCTCACTTGAATTAAGTAACTTACATTCTAAGTCTTATCTTTCTTATGTATAAAATGGGACTGGTGTAATATTTATCTCCTAGGGATATTCCGAGGATGAAATGGGATAATGTAGTTAACACTGTACATGCCAAATAGTCTATTCCAGGTAACTCTCAGCAATTATAACTGGATATTCAACTCCCTCTGACTTCTATAACATGTTTTTCATCAAAAAAGCAAAAGATGAGCAAAGGATTAAGAAACCTGAATATAGACGAAATGAACTTACTAGGATTTCAATTTATACGGATACCAATTTCATGAATGTCTAAAGCAGCAATAGAAAAAGTTACCATGACTAGTATAAAACAAACAGAAAATTCATGGATCTTCCTAAGCATTTAATGATGGATGGACATTCATTTTTAGAATCAGATGAGGTCAAATGGTAGGAGCTGTTCCCTGTTTGATCCTTAGGTTCTTGGGGAAGCCGTAGAACTTGTTTTTGATGTACTAATACATCTCATCATACTCATTCCATAGTCTGAAATGCAATCACAAAAATAACATGATTAAGAGGTAGATTAAATGAAGGGAGGATCTGCCTTCATATATCCAAACAGGTAGGAGACATCAACACGCAACATTTAGATGAGTGATTTGGGGAGCACATTTTAGACATGAAAGTCACAAGCTATGCTAATTCCACTGCTGTGCATTCATATTCTAACATGGTACCCAGTGAACTCATCTATAAATTGCATGGAAATTCTGATTTATAAAACACTGCTCCTCGGGGCTTCCTTCCATTCATTTCTCCTTTTGCTTCCTGGTTACTGAAACACTTTGCACAGGATCAAAGCAGCATTCATACAGCGTATCAATGCATGTCAGTGCAGAATAATGGCATCTTGTTAAAAAAAAAAAAAGGTGTGTCCTCAGGAAAGGTGTCGAGAAGACATTGAAATCAACTGTCAGTCTTTTTATGGGTTTGATTGTATTTTGAACAGACAAAATGCCCCCAACTTTAAAGTCTTGATAGCTGTATTGATGCTGGGTGATTCCGACTTCTGAAATCAAAGAAGAGATCGGGGCCATTATATGGCGTATGCGAATTCTTCCTCATGCATTTAACCCTCATTTACTTCTGTGGGATGAGGTGCTGTGTCTAAGTTAAAAGGCTGAAAGCTTGAGGGGTCTGGGCATTCATTCTGAGATTTGCTATTTGATCAAATATAAGGTTTTTGATTTGGATTAGCTGTCACAGTCTCCTCATTTGTAAAATGCAAGTGAGAAATGCATACACCAGAAGAAAATGAAACTTGATAATTTAGCATCAAATACACCTCTGTTGTTCTAAATAGCCTCATTCTTTACAAAGTAGTGTCACTGGACAGGGCTCCTAAGAAGCATGTCAGTGACCGAGTCTGCCTTAGAATAGTGGTGTCACATGAGAACAGCAACACATTTCATCTTCAGAACTATATTATTATTATTGACTGCATGTTTATTTTACCCAATGATGGGATCTGCAATTTGAGATTTTTAACCTGTTATTTTCATTTAAAGAATGTACTAAGGCTTTGTGCGTCCAGGCAAAAATACAAGGGGCTGTTCTTTATAGTCTCTGAACTTTCCAGATAGAACAACTCCAGCTAAAGCCAAGGTCTTGGGCTCCGAGTGCAGAGTCCTGTGGAGAGGAAGTTGTGGGAAATGGTGTGCAAGGGGAAATTGCCACCTCTTTTCCAATTAGCCAGAAACTTAATAGAGGAAATAGGATTTCAGAAGTTGAATGATGGGCACGCTGGACAAGCCAGGTGTGAAGAACAGCTTGAGGAAGTAGGAACAGGATAAAATGTTTAAATGGAATGAAGACCACAAAGAGAAGTCACAAGGATTGCAAAGCATTGTGAAGTGAATATTACCAAGTGTCCTCTGTCCCCACGTGGAACTCTCCTCCCTCTAGAATACAGATTCAGGGCAGACCTTCCCATTCAGGCCCCTTACTTGGGAGGTTCTCCCTGCTCTTGAATTTCCCTAAGCCTCTACTTCCTGGGTAATTTTGGGGGGGCATGTGAGAAGTAGTAATCAGGTGAGGTTTCCCCAAAAGAAGAATACATGATGTATGCTTTTCTTTCTTTCTCTTTTAAAATTTCTATTTATTTATTTTATTTTTTATAGACTGATTTTGATTCATTGTACACAATTGGGGTACATCATTTCATTTCTATGATTGTACATGATGTAGACTCGTATCATTCATGTAATCATACATGTACACAGGGTCATGATGTCTGTCTCATTCCACCATTTTCATACCCCCTCCCTCTCATTTCCTTCTACATAATCTAAAGTTCCTTCATTCTTCTCTCACCCCCACTCCCTACTCCCATTATATATCATCATCCACTTATCAGGGAAAACATTTGGCCTTTGGTTTTTTTGGGATTGACTTATTTCACTTAGCATGATATTCTCCAACTCCATTCATTTATCTGCAAATGCCATAATATTCTTCTTCTTTATGGCTGCATAATATTCTATTGTGTATATATACCACAGTTTCTTTATCCATTCATCTGTTGAAGGGCATCTAGGTTGGTTCCACAATCTAGCTATGGTGAATTGAGCCACACTGATGTGGCTGTGTTACTGTAGTATGCTGATTTTAAGTCCTTTGGGTATAAACCAAGGAGTGGGATACTGCTTTTATTTCTTACATTGGATCACTCAGCACTGGAAGGAAAATTTAGCAAACCTTTATTGAGAAGCAGTTGCTGTGCCAGAAAAAACAATACAAAACAGAGAAAGGGGTCCTGTCCCCTTGGCTATGTTTGTGCTGATGGTAGTCAGCATGGAGGGACACTCAGTGCTACATTGAGAATTCAGGGAAGACACATCCAGAAAA
Source organism: Sciurus carolinensis (assembly GCF_902686445.1). NCBI lineage: Eukaryota > Metazoa > Chordata > Mammalia > Rodentia > Sciuridae > Sciurus > Sciurus carolinensis. The sequence goes on along the minus strand of NC_062219.1, from coordinate 141,281,868 downwards.
GGTGGGAGGCCACATTTTAGCAAATCCTTGAAGGATGAGTGCCAATTAGCTACAGGGTAAAGAAAGAGTAAGGGAACGATGAATCAGGAAGGACTGAGAATTAAGACTAATCTATAATTAGGATACGGCAAACAGATGGTTGTCAAAATAGGAGACAGTGGCAAATCCAAAAACACAGGTTCTGTGGCTGGAAAGATGTCACTCTAACGACATTATGGATGTTTGGTCAAACTGAGCAGGGTGCTGGGATATTGAATGAAGTTGAAAAGCTATGTTTTAGATCTCGCCATTTTTGATAACTGCTGAGCTAGAGGGCTGATCGTGATGACTCGGATGTTGTTAAGGTAATAGTTAATGGTTATTATTGTCTTACAGCATTTGAATCTAGCTTAAAAGAGAAGAGTGCTTGCAGCAAAACCACAGGGGATGAAAACAGAAATTTCTCTGACTAGTGATAGCTGTGGATGACAGAGATGACATTTATTACCAGCGACAGCTAAATTTCTATGTATAGCAGAGGGGAGAATGAGAAACTTTTGAGAAGTCAATATGGTGGCAGGAAATGACTAAGTAGAAAAACATGGCTGTGAGGAGGTCGGCCTCCAGTTCTCACTCTGCAGACGGGACACAGGCAACCTCCTTTGGGACAGGTGTCTAAGGGCCACCTCTGCATTCTGAGGTCTTGTTCTTCACAAGAGTCTATCCATGTCTCTCAAGGGTTTAATGCTTTGCTTTGGGAACCTTACTTATGGGTATCTCCCAACATTCAGAAATTTCACTTGCTTTTTCCAAATTCTTGCACTTTTAATGTGGATACTAGCCTAGCAATATCAGCCATTGATAAATCATGACGCTTTACAGTAAAGCAAAATGCCCAGTTGGGGGAAATGCAATTAGTCTTGACTGAATTCTATGATAATACAAAACGTGAATGCAGTTCCTCAACTTTGGATGGCAGAAGAGAGATTAGAAATTGCTAGACTCTACATGATCCATCTGTAGAACTGCTGGAACACGCCAAAGGGACTAACCCAGGCAGGATTCTCTCTACCCTACCCGACACAGGAGAACCTTAGCACTACTGGGGCAATTTTCTTTTTGAGGGGAATCCATGAAGAGTGTAGGATATGAAGAGTGTTAATAATTAGAGGGAAGATAATAACTGTTGAAGAGAGTCACACAAGATTGGGAGCATGTAATTATTTTTCTATTGGTAAGAGGTATCTATATAGAATAACATACTCAAACATATATGGTGGAACTTATAAAGACTTCTGCCTGCCAAAACTCTTACTTTTTTTCTTTTTAACAAGCCTATCATCTTTCAAGTCTCAACGATCTCTTATTCAAAATGTTACGAATTAGTACCTTTGATCTCATTTAGATACTGACCTGTCAGATGAAACAATTTATACTAACATGTGAATGACTAATAAGAAAGATCCACCAATGGCTATTTATTCTTCAAAATGCCAATCTGTTATCCAGATCAAGCCTCTACTTGATAGAATGTGTTTAGTATTATTTTTTCCTTGTGGGCTGGGTGCTTAAGGTACTTCCCATGTTACTTGTTTTCTTAAGTTATTTTTAAAGTCATTTATTTCTCCTCCTTCTTAATTAGCCTATCAGGAATAATATTCACATAGCAAACATTATTTAGCAATAAGAATGACATATATACCTTTGCCTCCCTTTTGAAAACATTATAACAATGTGAAGAATCTTGTTGGAAAAGAGGGAAAAAATGTTTCCCTGATAACCTCCATAGCTTTTAATTGTGACTTTTCTTCCATACTTCATTCAAAGTCATAGACACAATGTAGCTTGAAAATTCAGTGATGTAATGCTTACAAAATTCGCCCTACTATTAATAGACATAATAGCTGTCATGTGTTAAATGACAGGCACATGGATAAATACTTTATCTGTATTTTTGCTTAGTCTGCACAATCGCACAGAGGAGTAGATAGAATCATTATCCTTATTTTCTGTGAAAAAGACCGAGGTTACTCAGCCGGAATTACTCAGCTGGTGAGGTGGGGACCCAGGCAGCTTGAGGTCAGAGCCGCCTAAGACTTACTATTGTCATGAATAAGCTAGACTAACTTTTCCCCAACAGTGTGGGCCTAAGCATGAAACTTTTACAAGTTCTTAAGTAAAAACAAACAAACGAACACAAAAATCAAACAACACAAAACCTTTTGCTATCTTAATTTGCAGTCATTATTAAGGATGCTAGCTTTTCCCCCTGCTTTTTCTCACTTGTGTGAATTGTAGGTTTTTCAACACTGAAGTAACAAGTAAAAGCTCCTGCAAGGTGAGCGTGGATTTGTGCAATGCCCCTGCATAGGAAGGTGTCCCTGGGACCCTGTTTCCTCCTCATAGTTTGAGCCCATGATGGAAATGGGTGCATCCTTTCAGAGAGAATCCAGTCGTCTAGCCTGATGAAGGCGGTGCATGAGGAGAGAGGGATGGGGAGGGAGGGGACATAGGCGATTTATTACAATTGCCACAGTGAATTCCGAGTTGATCTTGCTTCTCCCACTTGGGCCACGATTTTAAGCCTGGCGTCACCTGCACTGAGGAATGCGTTTGCAGTAATGGCCAGGCCGCTGGATGGTTCCTCTGTCTTCAGAAGCGCTAGGGCTGTGATCAGGGCCGCCACGCTCGAGCTGTTATCTGAAATTCACTTTTGCGGTAAGGATGGGCTCATCTGCTTCCTACTGACAGCAGCTTCCATTTACTCCAGTGCCGCACGGCTGCAGTTACCAGAGGAAGAGCCACAACTGTTAAAAGTCCTGGACGGTCCTAGGTAGCCGTCACACATCACCTCGCCCCAGCCTCCGATGTCGCTGCAGTCAGTGACTTCCTTTCTTCCTGCGAGGGAAAAAAAGAAGCTGAACAAGATCCAGTGGTCAGGGGCGCGCTGCCTCTGTGTGGCGGGCAGGTTAAACGGTGAGGCGGCTAATTAGGGACTCAGTGGAAACCAGTGGATGTGACAGAATTCCTGCAGCAGCGTGCCCCCCTGCCCCCTCCCCAGCTCCGAGGTTTGGCCTTTCTACCCTTCACCCCTGCCCTGTCATTATCTGCAGATGTTATCTGCCCCGCAGATGTTGTAACTGTGAGATCCCAAGGCTGCTTCCCACCCTGCCGCGCCCCCTCCCCCATCCATCCCCTTCTGCACTGGGGCTCCCGTTCCTTCAAAAGGAGGCGCAGAACTGGAGCCACGGATTGAAATGCAAAAAGCAGCAGAGAAGTAGGCCTTTTATGTTCACCGGGGGTGTATCCTGTAATGTTCTGCAGCTACTATCTGATCATAGTTCTTTCAACAGTTTAAAACGTAAACATTTACTTTATGACTCTTAAGAATTCGTTCCACCCAATAGACTGCAAGATATATATATTTTTTCTCCCCAACTCAAATGCACCTAGGATTCCCCAAATGAAACACTTTTATGGAAGGTGGAACCTGCAGAATTTTCCAATCTCTCAGTCATTACCACCTTCAGACCCTTACGGCAGTTAAAAGTTTTTCTTGTTTTTAATGTTTTTATTAGTATATGATAGTTACACGTGATACTGGGGTTCATTTTGACGTAATCATACATTCATGGACTATGATTTGCTCCATTTCATTTCCCAGAACTACTTCGTTTCCTCCCCTGTCATTGCAGTTTTGAGTAGATAAAAGGTTTTCCAACCCATGGAGTTAAAAAGTTTTTCTTAATCACTGATCTTGTGGCAGAAGGAAGTCGTATAAGTGATAATGTGTAACAGCACATCGCATTACCTGTTCTATTATGATAGAACAGACGTGAATTTTCCTGAATCGAGTGGTACAAGACTGAAGACACTGGTCAATGACATTCAATGGGCAATTATTTAAACCACACCCAAAGGTGAGAATCGAGAGGCCTCGTTCACACAAATGACTTGCGGCACTAAAAGTCCATGAATAAGTAAGTAAACTGAGGCCAGGTAGCTCTGAAAGAGAAAATTAACTTGCCAATCTGTGACAAATATGGACCTACCTTTGAGAGGAAGATTCTTTAATGGGGTATCTGAGTGAACATACTATATGTAAAACGACTGAATTTGCTAACTTCTTTGATTTCCTTCTCCATCTAATTAATTTGACTGTTTTATGCCTTCCTAAATAGAGACAAAATAAACCAAGAACAAAACTATGTGAAATATGCGTGTGCGCGCGCACACACACACACACACACACACACACACACACATACACACACCCCTACCTCAAAGTATACTTTAAAAATCAATATAGAATGATCTTTCTGTGCCTGATACATCCTTCTCTGTTTAGGAGGTTTTCTGTCTTTCTCTAGAAGGGAAGACTTGACACTCTCGGGAACCAAGGTGGTTCTGCCTCTGGACATCACCCACCATGGCGATGGGTCCCTTCAGCTGCTTTCCACCTCCCACTCTCTTTCCCTTTTCACAAGATCATTTGTGTTCACACACATCAGGGACAGAGGCAGCTTGAGACTTCAAAAACAATCCACCAGGGTTGGTAGGCAGACTAATTCATTCAAAGATGATCCAAATTAAATTAACCTAAAATACCATTTAAAAAAAAAAAAAAAGTTTTCCATTTATTTTTTTTTCCAGGCACTGGTGAGAGTTTTGCTAAAGAACCATAAAGTAAAGAGAGTTGCTAAATAATATTCCCTTTGATAAAACAGAATTGTCCTTAGAAATCTTAGGAAATATTTCTACCATATGTCTCTTAGATTAAGATCACAAGTGTTAAGTAATGTGGTAACTTTTAGCAGGTTAACAATCACAGCTTAAATTTCATAAGATCTGTGGGTAACCTTTGTGACCCAGAATCAAAGTCTATGGTATTTGCTTTCACATACTTCTAAACAATAAGACCCATTAGCAATCTTCTCGGATAGTCTCAAGTAGTTTCATATTTGCAAGTGGTGATCAATTTTGTAAAAACATACATCAGCCATTAAATTGATATTTCCTTTTGGGACTCATTTTTATAAACATTTACATTTTCTCAAACAAAGGACTTCAGTTCTTTTAACATAATATTTTGGAGGGCTATTTTTTGTGAAGGAATAAGAAGAAATCAATGCTGGGATTTGGGTTTAAACATGTGTAGTTTAGTGGGACTGTTCAATATCTGCTGTGTGGAAATAGGGTTCCAACATGATATATTGTGAGTGTTGTTCTTAAGTGTTTTGTATGTTTACAGCCTGTCTCTGTTTATTATTTCTGAATCTAGTTTCTTCTTTACTTTCTCAACTCTATCACTAACTAGTTGTATCACTAGTTAGCTTAATCTCTTGGGGCCTTATTTCCCTCACATGTAGTGTGTGGTAGGAACTGAGTATGTGGTGGTAAAGATCTTTTCTAGTCTTGAAAGCTTTTCGCACCATGACCTGTAATCCTGGTGGCTACTGTCCATGTTTCCTGGTACAAAGAACTACCCCAATGAAACAGTACAAGTGTCGCCACCTATAGGTAGAAAATATATTACAGAAAAAGAAACATGGTCCTATCCAGGCAAAGAAGGCCATAAAAAAAAGAGTAGGAGTTCACTTTAACCTTACAAATTCCAAACTCAGTCCACAATCCTACTACCTGAACATTTCCCTTTTATTTTTATTCTACAATGTTACTTTAGGTTTCCCTCCATATTATAGTTATGCAGTCTGCTTTATCTTCCTAATGCATATTCAAAAGACTTTACTGATTGATCAAGATTTGGAATTTCACGATGCGTGAAAACTTTATTCTCAACATTCAACATTATTAAGGTTTCTATTAACCACACAGTTGTGCTCTTAATGTTGAACAAAATTTGAAGATAGGTACCTGAGGGAAAAAAAAGATGGGTACAAACCACCTGGAGGAGAGTTTGATTCATTTTCTAATTGAAGATGCTGTTGTGACTTTATGGATTCAATTTTTAATGCAAGTGGAACAAAAAAAATTGTAGCATCGCTAGCATTAAGATACAGTAGGTAAATTGAAGCTCAGTTTCGTCTCTCCTCCCTGCTTACGGCTAAGGGAAAAATCTTTCCTCAAAAAAAAAAAAAAAAAAAAAAAAAAAAAAAAAAAAAAAAAAAAAAAAAAGAAAAAGAAAAAGAAAAAAGAACAATTAGAAGAAAAAAATAAACTTTGATAAATTAAGAAACCATCTACCAGTTAAACTGACACTCCATATGCAGAGGAACCAATTTCCATGCATGTTATGAAAAAATGTGTTAAATCAACTAACATTGATATAACTTCAAGCAATTAGGAGAACACTAATAATGATCTGAGTCTTCAGCTGTAAATAATTATGCTGCCCCAAGGCTATGCTTTAATTCTTGGCTTGCTGTATCTATAAACAATAATCAAACTGCAAAGCGAGTTGTGTTGTTTTTGTTCACAGTTTGTGAAATGATTTTTATACCCTACAGTGATGCTGATGGCTATTCTGACCTTCAAGAACTCCGGCCCGTGAGGCTAAGAGCTAATGTGTACTTTCATCGATCTGAGTTGGAGGCACACAGCGGGTTACGTGACTGAGCTCTGCAAGCACAAAAGCTGCTCTCCTCGATCTATGTGCGATGTGAAAGGGGGCTTGCTGCTGTGACTCAATAAATGGGGACATTAGGAGGAAATGTTATAATTGCTGCTACCCACATCTTGTTAATGAGTAATGTACAGTTAGACACCATGCAATTGCAGCTAAACTGTTTATACAATTTATTCTTATGTTGCAACTAACATTTAACATAATGAAGTATCATAATTGCAGCCATTAAAGTCAAGATTAAGATTTGTTTAATTAGAATTAAGAAAATGTAAAATAGAAAACTACTTTCAAATGTTGAGTATACAGGGTGGATTCGGTGGTATGCAGGGGGGAAGAAACTCGTAGGGCGCCGGTAGCAGATATTGTGTACATAAAATTGTTCGTTGGAGGTCTGTTCTTTGGATTATTTTTTTCCCAATGCTCTAGTCAAAAGTACAGAGAAAAAAAAAAAAGAGAGAGAGGGCATTAAGTTGGCCATGTACAAATACAGAGTGTTATTATTCAGATCATTAGAGTTGTAGCTTTTAAATTTTAGAATTTACATTACCCCTAGGCTAAACAAATAATATCTTAAAACACACAACTCATATTACCATCCAGGCAAGTTATCAAATGAATTAGGTAAGAAATAAGCCCCTGACTTTGTATAGGAAATGTCATAACTTTGTAAAGCCAAACGGACATTAAAACTCTATTTTAATTATCTGCATGTCCAAACATAGGCACTTATATAATATGATACTTTACATAAGTGAAGGGACAAAACATGGTTAGTGGAATGCTCTGAGAAAATATGGCTTGTCCAGATTCATTAAGGGAAGCCCTTTCATTTGGGTCATGTCATGCTTTCCCTCCCCTTCTGATGCTGTTAAATGCTGAAACGTTCCAAAATGCAGTCAGCGACAGAATTATTTGGGATTTCTCCTTCTGAGATCTGCTGTTCGCCCTCTTGTAAGACTCCATTTCCAAGCAAATCAAAGTCTGTTTTCCCCCTCTGCACACATTTGCTTCTCAACTTTCTTTCCTCTGCATGAGAATCTCTCCCCTCTCCCTGTGCTATCTGTCAATACTGGAGTCTGATGGAAAGAGAGTTAAGCATGGAGGGAAAAGGCTACTATTGTGGAAATCTCTGTTCACTTCTTCCACGACATCTGCTCGCTGACACCTTGTACCTTCCTTTCTGCATTAGATGGATGAGGTTAACTATATCTATCATAGCTTCCTCATAATAGTTTTGAGAGAATTTGATTCCTTAATATAGTTGAAGGGACTCTGAAACTTCAACATGCGCACACACACACACACACACACACACACACACACAATGCAACTTGTGATTCAATTAATTGAGATCAGCAATGATGATGTCATTGGTTGCAAATGGCAACCTGAAATGGGAAACACCAAGGCAATATTTCATTATTTTCTTTTCCTTCTGGTACCGGGAATTGAACCCAGGGCACCTAACCACTGATCCACATTTCTAGTTCTTTTTATATTTTGTTTACAGACAGGGTCCCACTAAGTTACTTAGGGTCTCACTAAGTTGCTAAAGCTGTCTTTGAACTCACAATCCTCGTGCCTTCGCCTTCCGAGCCCCTGGGACTACAGGCATGTGCCACCATGCCCGAAAACATCTTACTACTTTCAAAAGGAACATGCTTTGCACCTTCTTTTCTTGTATCTTCTACTCATCATGTTGACAAGGTTCTCCAGTATGAATGAAATTTTCAGTTTCATGAAATAACATCAAGCCTTTACTTTAAGACTTTAACCCAAGTTTAAACAAGCACTGCTAATTATCCAAAAGGAGAGGTCATGAATCCCTTCTCACTTATTCTTACACCATGTTGTAAAATACTGCAAATATAAAGGAAGTGATGATTTAATTTTTGTGGCAATATATAGCCCAAGATAACAGTGTTTGAGAATGCTATCTGATTGGCTTCTGTTGCACTGTGCTGTGCAATTGTTGATATCAGATTTCTTAGCTTACTGTAAAATTTATTTTTATAGTCATTTGCCTTTATCTCTGTTGCAAATTTAAAATGACAGGTTTTTTTTGTGTACACTTAAAACATTGCATAAAATCTGAGTTTATCAACCTCTAGAAATGCTTAGGAACTAGAACTTACAAATGTAAGTAAATGCATTTATTTAGTTGTCCAACAGATATTATTGAGGACCCTAATACATATCAATGTACTAGATGCTAAGTATTTAGAATGCATAAGGTGAAGCAGGGTGCATTTTTGTTTTGAGAGGGGAGTAATGATGAGGTACACTTGGACATACTATATTTGAATCTCCTGTGAGATTTCCAACAGAATTGGGCCAACTGGTAACATCCATGAATTAAGATTCAGTGTCTTTGCACGGGTTAAAAAAGGACACCATCTATTTCACTGTGGAAAAACTGGCAGTGTTCAATATTGCTAACATAAATTAGCTTCTACTGTTATATGAGTCACTTAAAAATGGTTGACATATTGATTTTAAGTAGTGCTTGTTTGCAATGGTATTCATTAATACGTATCCTCAGCTTATCCAGGACTGCCCAATATGAGTTTCTCAGTTAGGACATTTATTTCAATACCTACTCTTCGTGTTTAAAGCAATAACTCATCCTTCCCTCCCCTCCCCTCCCTCAAATTACCTAGTCAGTCGGACACAGGTCGTCACAGCCCTCTGAATGCTGAGTTCATGACATGTGGCTGTGTGACTATGGAACTGTGTGTTACAATTATTTAGTTGTAATTAATTTTAATTTAATTTTGAAAACGGAAGCAGTACAGAATATTTCCCACTCACCACGACTTTCCCGTGTGGTAGGACCCCATCTCTTTCATCAAACTGTGGGAGATAGTACTGTCAAACCGAAGTGAGCCTTTTGGGTACTGGTGAGGTTTCTAGTGTCACATAGAAACAATTACTTGATGAATTTAGTTTGAATTATTTTTTCTATTCACTCCACTAGCATAATAATATGCTTATCTAAGTCCAAGTTACAGTGATAATGATATAAATCATTACTGGCGATTATGCTGATCTGTCTGGTATTTTAATTATCTTATAATAAAATATATATATTTATTTCCAGGGTGGCCTCCTTTTGAAATCCAAAGCAAAGGATGGACTTGATGCAGAATCGAGTTTTGGAATTGCAATGCAGTTTATGTAGTTTTTTCAGAAGAAAGATGCTGGAGGAGACTGTAAGTAGAAGGAGAGATTAGAGGAGGATGTGGCACAAGTTTCTGCAAGAATAGCAACTGCAATTCGCTGTCCCAGAGTCAACGGGAGGAGCTCATTCAATTTGCAGTGTAAAGACATTTTTAAGAAGACAAAGTTGACGATAAAAAGACAGAAAATACACAGTGATTTGAGAAGAAGTTTCTTCCCAATAGTAAAAAGTTATCAACAAAATTTGGTGCCTAAAAGCAGAGTTGAAGTCCCAAGAAGTATGATTTTAACTTTGTCAACAGCATTACATAAATTGGTTAAAGAAACTACAAAACATTGAAGAATGCTTTGTTGATATTGACAAGTTTAAAGTTGTTTCTCAGTTTCTGCAAAATCTTTTTGATTTCAGTATTAACACTGAGTTGACACAGTTAGTGCATTTATTCAACTTGGATGCATATCCTTCTGAAATTGATATGCCTTTGATTCAAGTTCAATAAGTTCATTACAAAGAGAAGAATCGATTTGTTAATAAGGATGTAAAAGCTATAAGAAAATGATTTCTTAGTACTTGATGTAGTTATTGGAAGAGTTTTAAGTATGTGTGAGAAAACCTGATTGTGTGAATTTACTTTTTCAATGGTAAATTCATGAAACTGAAATATGGTTTGTTGAAGTGTGGAGGAGAGGGGAGATGTTGGTCACGGGGTACAAACTTTCCATTGTAAGACCAGTAAGTTGTGGGGACAAAATACACAGCATCATGACTGTAGTTGGTAATACTGCATTGTTTACTTGAAAGATGCTGAAAGAGTAGATTGTAAGTGTCCTCAACACACAAAGTGCAAATAAGTGTGGTAATGAATGTATTAATTAATTTGGTTGTGCTAATCATTTCATAATTGCAAGTCATGTCGTGTCCTTGAATATATACAATTTTTGTGAGTTTTATCTCAATAAAAGTGGAATGAAATAAATATATAAAACACATTTCAAATGTTTTTGATGAAGAATAATATGTGATGCAAGTATAAAATATCAGATTTTGTGCACACTAGGAGTATTAATTAGCTTGCTTATTTTTGATGTGGATTATATGCTGAAATAATTTTGGAAATATTGGAAAAATATTTCAGAATTTACAGGTCAAATAAAATCTATGTAAAATAATCTTAATAATATTTTATTTAACCCAATAATTCTGACATGATATCCACCTTTTTTATTTTCTTGGAGGGTGTAACAAGATACATCTTGACAAGTGGAAGGTCTCTAGAAGGAGTGTAGAGCAGAGTTCTGGACTGGCAGAGAGAGTCTGCCAATCATAAAGTGGGTATGGTCAACAGAGGGAAGAAATGAAGCATGGCATGAGGCAACCGTATTCTATCGTCTAGCAAACTGGGTCTTCTTCTCCTGTAGAAAGTGCACTAGATTAGAGATCATACTGCCATTGGTTGTGGCTGAGAGACAGAATTGCCATGAGAGAAGAAAACGGAAGTTGATGTCAACGATCTCGAGCTATGATGGAAGTGGCTGTAAATTTTGAGACTCCCGTGACTCATGTGAAACTGGTTTCATCTCCATAAAAACATGTCATAGGGAGAGGGCAAGACCTCAACCTCTATAGACTTCTTGAGGATATTCCTGGGTGATACCTGCATTGAGGACTCACTAAAGCCTTGGCCACTGTGGTAGCACCGTCAACTCCAGGATCTCTGTGTAAATGTTAGTTGTGACCTCATTCACTTAGCTCATTCACTCTTCAACTCAACCAATGTTCCTCAGACCCTCACCGTAGAACCAACATGGTAAGAGTCACATTATCCCTGCCCTTGAGGGACTCAGTGAAGTGGAGGAGAGACACGAAACCCCCAAGTACAGCAATGTTGTAAGGGACAGTGGCGGTGTGAAGACACAGTTGGGGCACCCAAGAGGAACGCTTTAAGGTGACCAACGAGGAGCATTCCAAGGACTTACTGAAGAACTCTCCTCAAGGCAGGTGGTCCAGGCTAGGTAGAAGGAACAGCAGGGTAGGAAGTTATCAAAGTCACAACTGCGAGAGGTACAGGACACCCGAGCCTTGGATGTGTGGCAAGGAAGTGGCAGGAAAGAAGCCTTGAGCAAGGCCAGGTTGCTGAAGGTCTCCTAAGCCTAAGCTGAAGGTCTTGGATTTGTTGGTGCTGAGGAGTAGTGCTAAGTTTTTAAGTAGAGGAGGGATTGATCTGAGTTGTGTTTTAGAAAAAATATTCTTGAACAAGTGTGGAGAATTCATCAGAGGAGCTAACAGAAGTAGCCTACTGCAGGGAGGGCCATATGGTCAGGCCAGGTATCAACTCCATGAAAGGGGAGGTGTGCTGGTCCAAAAATTAATAACTCAGCAGGGTGGTGGTGCATGCCTATAGTCGTGACTGAGGCAGGAGGATAGCAAGTTCAAGGCAATCCTGAACAACTTAGTGAGACCCTGTCTTGGAAAAAAACAAACAAAACAGTGAAAAAGTTTGAGATATAGCTCAGTGGGAGTGCACCTGGATTCAATCGCCCATCTCACACACACACACACACACACACACACACACACAGGTAAAAGCTCTGCAAAAGAAAAGCCAAAGCCCTGATTTGTAGCATTTGTTGATTTTTATGATGTGTATATTCTCACCATAGCTATGCAGTAGCACATCACGACTTAGTGTTTCTACCAGACACGATAGAGGGAAATGATCTCAGGAGCACAGACAAGAGTAAAGTGTAGTAAAATCATTAGACAGTGACAAGTTCGGACCATTAATTACACTGCCTTTAATTGCAAGTGTGTTTACTTTGATTTTTAAATATTAGTTGCAGCTGAGAGCCATTTTATAAATGTCATGGACATTTGACGATCAGTTTGGATGACTGATACAAAGGTCCAGTAAACCACTGAATGATGGAGAAATAAAATCCAAAAAACATCAGCCTTGTCTGTGACTGGGAAACTGAGTAGACGAACCCAAATAGGAACAAAGTCAAGGAAGAACATCCACTTGGAGGGAAGATAAAGAACTCACTTCAGTGGAGCTGAGTTCGTTTGACATGTATTTACAAAGATTCATGCTTCTGAAGAAATTAAACAATGGTGAACAGGTGGCGCAGACTCCTTCCTGCCAAGGAAATTGCAGCTAGAAGACTCTAGATCAATAAATGGGTCCTCACAAAAGTCCCATGATAGAATAAGCACGGGACGACAGAAGGGAACTGCGCGTAGAACCAGACTTGTGGGTGGCATTTTGGAAGATTTACCAGAGGAAGTGACATTAATGGTGGCCAGGGGACAAGCGTGCTAGGTCATGCTGATGAACACCCCAGGCAGAAGAGCATGGTGGGGAGCCAGGGGGGCTCAAGAGACCGGAAAACATTCAGGGCGACTGCGAATTAGATTTCAAGGAACACAGACACACTTGGGCTGAACAGGGAGAGAGAGTGATCACAACATCAAACCCCATAAGGTGGGAGGTTGGAAATCTGGATCTTCATCCTAAGGAGAGTCGGCAGCATAAAGGTATTTTATGTGCAGGAGTTCTCACTTAGCCCATACTCGGGAACCCACCCGAACAGGGGGTGTGGGGCATGCCCGGGAGCAGGGAGCACTTAGGAGGCCATCCGGGAGTTTAGGCAGGAGGTGGTAGAAGGGCGAGGCAGGGTAGTGACCAAGGAGACTGAAAAGAGAAAGAATTTGACGGAGTTAAAAGACAGAGTGTCAGGAGCTGGTGATTGATGGGATGTGAAGATGAGTGAGAAGGATTTTGTAGTGGCTGTGAGACCTCTAAGTGGACATTTCCTAGAGGAAGGTGAAAACATGTGTCTAGTATTCCATAGGCAACTGGTGTCCAGAGGTAAGGCTTGGGGGTAGATGGTCGTTGAAGTCAGGATGTGGATAAAGTCACCTTTTGGGAGTACCTAGTGGGAAGGACAGACCACAGAGGGATGTCTGATGAGCTTAGGAAACACCAGCCTTTAGGGGTGGGGTACCTGCTGACCTTGTGCCAGGGAAAGATCAAGCTAATCTGGTGATATTAAAACTTCATGGATGCTACTTTCCTGATAATCCCTCTCTCCAACCTAATTTACATGAGTGACATTGCTTAATTTGCATCTTAAGTTTGACCAAAGTTCCATGTGGCAAAGGTTGGTGTCCTGCTAGTTGGAGGTGGTGGAACCTTTAAGAGGTGGGGTCTCGTGGAGGTCTTTGGGTGTGTCTGTCTTTAAGGGAATTGTGGGAACCTGCTCCCATTTAGCTTCTTGGCCATGAGGTGAGTGTTTGCTCTGTCACGTGCTCCTGTCATGAAATGCTGCCTCGCCACAAGTGTAAAAGCAATGGGGCCAACAGATTGTGGATTGGATCCTCTGAAACCGTGAACTGAAATAAACCTCTCTCTCTCTCTTCCTCTCTCTCTCTCTCTCTGATTTTTTTTTGCAGTGGTGGGGATCAAAACTAGGACCTTGTGAATATTACCACTGAGTTACATCCCCAGCCCCTAAACTTTTTGTCTTTATAAGTTTGGTATTTGTTACAGTGATGGAAAGCTGACTAATGGACATGAGTAAAGCAGGTACCCGAAGTCATTCCTGGGATCACTTTCAACAGTGCTACCCTACATTCGCAACAACAGTATTTTCCTGTATCTCCTCTTGTATATGTTTGATTTTTAAAACTTTACTCAAGTAACTACTATGCACAGAGCTCTGTGAGGGAGAGAAAATATATAAGTAATATCCTGGTAGCTATTTGGTTCCATATACAGAGTTCATGGTCACTCTATGCAGACCAGACATTTAGTGAAGTATTTGGTGTCATGAAAGAAATCATTAATGTCTTTAATTATCTGCTTCAGGTTGAGGTATAGGAAGGGGAATGTTCAGATCAACTGTCATTTGGTCACATCTTTCTTCTCTTCTTTAATAGTCATATTTTTATGATTTTTAATCATCTGGATACTCCCAGGTATATACATACTATGGGGAGGGAAACTTTTGGTCAATCATGTGAACACTGAAATTATTCTCTGTCACACTTAACAGTGGTCTAAACGGGAACACTGTCTAATGTCCCAGTGAGGGAACGGTAGCCGGCAAATCCAGACATTGCCTTTCAGCGGAGCTCCTGTTCTCAGACCCCTTTCTTCACAAGGATGCTGAAAACATCGAAACATTGGTTTGCAAGAGAGGATCTGGCTGGGGGCAGTAATCCCAGTAACTCTGGAGGTTGAGGCAGGGGGATTGCAAGTTCAAGGCCAGCCTCAGTGACTCAGTGAGACCCTCAGCAACTTAGTGAGACCCTGTCTAAATAAAATGTAAAAAGGGCTGGGGATGTTGCTCAATGGTTAAGTGTCCCTGGTACCAAAAAATTTAAAAATAATAATTAAAAATAAAAGAAAGAAAAGGGGCTCCTTATGAAAGTCCACACTTCCTGGGAAAAATGTTTTAATTAAGATTGCTGAAGAGCTCAAGGAGCTTCATGCTGAGTTCTTCCTCCTCTTGCATTTTAGAAAAGAGGAAGCCATGGCCATGAGTTAGGAGGAGCACCCAGATTAACCCACCACCCAGCACTGACACCCCCTCTTCTTCTACAACACATCATGTGGCCTCATGTCAGAGATGAATAAAAGGACAGAAAAAATGGCAAGCTAATGATCAGGTACCCTCTGCATTCCCCAAATAGGTTTGAAATAAACCCTGGAGCTCTTATGAGTAGCACTTACACCGGAGCAATAACACCTCGTAGAATCCTAGCTGTTCTTACACATGTTGCCTTTTATATCCTCACAAGACTCCTCTGAGTTACTCTAGTCATGTATTGTTCCCATTCTCCAGATGAGTAGACTGAGTCGTAGCATGGTCGTCACCTGTAGCAGAGTCATAACCAATTAATAGAAGAAAGTCTGTATTATTTTTAAATTTTTCACTGTGCCTCTGAAGTCTAGGAAGACTTAAATCTGGTGAGAACATGAACTCCCTTGATATAAAGAGTTTTGTTGTTGGACTCCTGGACTTACAGGTACGAGTGGGGAAACTGTAACTGTGTTACTTGATAGTGGTGGAATTAATTATTAAAACCTACCCGGAGTCTGGGAACCTCTGGATAGTCTATTCTCATAAATATGCTATTCCTGGCTAAGAAAGATGACAATAAAGAGTTAAAGTGGAAAAAATATTATCTGAAATATTCCACCAAGGGTGTACAAACAATGTCTGGAGAAGAGCAATTTTTAAATTCCAGAGAGCCCCTGACAACTGACTCCTGCAATTGTTTTACACTAATGAAGCCTTTTCTTTTTTAATAGTCTCCTTCTGAGGCAAAATTCAGAGGCTGTTGGATTTGACGCCAGTCCACACCAATCAATATCAATCTGCTGCCAAATGTTATTAAATATCTCTTTGATACCTATTTACAACTAAGAAAATAATGTCACTGTCAAGGGATTGTAAATGTGCCAGAGGGACCTCTGACAGCTCACCTCACTCACTGTCTCCAGCCCCGAGTCTGGGTGCTCCAGCTGGGAGACTAAGATGAAGGACATCATTAAGGAACCATATGAAGGCTAGCACTGGGCCCGAGATTAATTAGCTGTGCGTCAATAATCTCATCAATATCCGATTAACAAATGACACATTGCCCAATGAAACATATTGATTCATGCACACTCCTCACTGTTAATAAATTGAAGCTGCTTTGCTAAATGAGAAAACTGACAAAATAATAGGCTGCTAATACTGCCCTGCTATTGTGATAAAAAACATAAAATTAGCCTGAAGTATACAGTACTTAATTTAGGAGGACTGTCACTCCCCTTATGAAGCTTGTTAATGAATGACAAGAAAAGGGAGAAGAATTTTATGGAGAAGTTATTGGAAAGGGCCTGGAGAGTTTCCCAAGGGCAAGCCTTTGAAGGGTAGAATATGCGTGTGGCTGGCCGGTGGACCCCGTCCTCATCTTCATGAATGTGTGTGAAAAAAGTTTTGTTATGTTCTTCTAAGTATATTATCCTAATGATAAGAGTTGTTTTAAATTTTGCAAGTCATTACCTAATATCCATGAGATGATGCTGATCGGATGGAGGAATGACGTCTTTGGTTTTGGTTTTGTATGAGATAAGGTCATGGAGAATAGAGCAACTGATTTTAAACAAATCCACAAGTTCATGGGTCAGAGTCCATAGTGTTGTGTGTGTGTGTGTGTGTGTGTGTGTGTGTGTGTGCATTTACAATTTATTTTTTTTCAGCGCTGAAGATGGACCCTGGGCCTCATGCATGTTAGAGTAGCCCTCTACCACAGAGCTGCATCCCAGCCCATGCCTGCACCTCTTGTATAAAGGGTGCAAAGTCACCAGTAGTGACTTTGTCCCCCACCTGGCATGCTCAATGGCCTCCATCTAAACCACATTCCAATACTGTCCTTCTTACCTCTGGACACTTGCTTCTCTCTGGCCCCATTTTCCGAGATAGGCTGTTTCCAAAGCAGGCAGGACCCTGGTGCTACGTGAAGGTGAAGACCAGAGAAATTACAATTTACTTCTCTCTTTAGTCCTTGATGGAGGTGCTACTAGGACTGGGCAGGAGCGGGACAAAGTGATAATGGTGAAGATGAGGGCTCCATGCATGTGGAGGGCCCACTGAGACTGTGGTCAGAGAAAGTCAAGAAGCCCGCAGACGGGAGAGGAGAGCAGGCCCAGCTCACAGGGGCAGCTTCCCACCCCAGTCATGGAAACCACAGCTCTCCTCAGGGGGAGGCACATGGACCCTTCCCCAGGAGTCTGGGTGTAGGAGGATCCCTCAGGAGGTGGCCCTGGTTGTCAGTACAGAAACATTTATTGCAGAAAATATTCTCCCATGGTATCTGGTCCTGAGAAAAGGCAACAGGGGAAGAACTTGGGAGCTCGTTAACTCTTCCGGGTCAGTAGGGCATCGCCAGAGAATGCAGCCTGAATTCACGGAAAGCTTATCACCTGACTCTACCCATCACTGGATGGAAGAAGAGACCAGCAAGAAAATAAGGGACCACCAGAGAACCAACCACGAGAAGATCAGCTGGGCATTTCAGCTGGAGTCCAGTCTCTCCTGTCATGTCCTCCCCCTGAATTCCTGGAGGCTCACAGTTCAGATCCCTAATTGGGAACCAGAGGTGTTTCAACGTTAGGCGTCTTTACAGGAAAATCAAAATAGGACACAATCCAGGGGCCGTCAGGGAACCTCAGCTGCTGCTAGTCTTCACTTTGCTATTGAAGACCACCCAACTGTTCTCAATTGCCTCCACTCTTCTTTCTACTTTGAAGAAAGAGACTGGCTAGATGTTTCTCCGAGATCCTTACAATGCTGAGACTTTTTGAGCTTCAAAAAGCTCTCTGGGCATACCAGTGTGCATAATAAGGGAGAGATGATTTTCAGTATAACAATTATCAGACTAAAATAAAATAGGCTTTCCCATACCCAACTAAGCAGAATTCCCTGCCTCCCTGAAATGCTGGTTTTCAGAGCAAGATTCACTGGTCTCTTCCCCAGGACCCTCTCTTGCTGTGGTGTCCAGAAGGATCACATGCAGAGCCTTAGGGTGTCTCAATCTTGATAAGTAGTTTTGAGAGACGCTAGGTCATTAAGTTGCATTAACTATAATTAGTGATCAGGAGGGAATATCAATCAATAGTTTTCATTAATATTGTGAGATCTGTTGAAGTCCATTTCCTCAAAGTAGTATGTTTGGGAAAAGAATTTCCCTTTTTAGGTTTCTAGAATAGAAATTAGCCAATTTCTTTATCTGAGGTCCACAGAAGAGGGATTTACATTGCGGGAAGAAATTTTTCCGGCTTGAAACACTTTCACAACACTAAAAAGGGACATTGCTAACTATGAAATTTCGTGACATCAGGGGAGAATTTTTTGTTGTTGGAGATCCTCTTGTTTTAGCTCCAACATATTCACCAAACAATCTTTATTTTGTGGCAACTTGAATAAAAAAAAAAGTGCCATCTACTTCTAATAAGTTGCATTGTTGAGTCTTTCTACTTGCCAGGCACCTTTATGGACTATGCTAACTAATTTTCATAGCAATACTCTGTTAAAAATGATAGGCGATCTTAGATGAGGTTAAGCTTAGAGAGGTTAAGGAAGTTGCCTTATACCACCCAGCAATAATTATTCGATCTGAGTTTATCTGGACTGTCTGATGCCAAAGTCTGTTATTTTAAGCTATATGGTATTGGTATTCTGTCTTCAACAAATAATGTTTAGCTACAGCCTGGCTAGGACTCACCAAGAACTGACAATATCCACAGGTGAGATGCCAATCTTCAAATTTGCAAGGGATCAAATTCTCTCGAAGCAAACTCTTCACTAGGAGCCTCACTCTAATCTCTAAAGAGAAGAGTTAGTGCATAAAAAGAATACTTGCAGTGCCAACAATATGTCATCAAATCTATCAGGATAAAAATATCTGGGCTCCTGTGCCATTTCTGGCTTTCCAGAAGCCGTAAGGACAAACAAACCAGGACAATCCTTCACTGTGTGTGCCGAGCCTCGCAGTGACTCGAATTCCTTGCAGCATCTGCCAGGTTAGCATGGGCCCCGTGACTTATCCCACATCAATTCTGTCTCAGGATGTGGATTGTCCAAGGGGTTTCACAGGCAGCTGCTCTGTTGGCCGGCTCCACTATCCCTTGTGCTGGTGAGTCAGATTTCATGCCCAATTAGGATACAAGGGGAAAGCTTCCCTGTGGAAAGGACACAGCTGCTCTGGAATAGCAGCTTCAGGATGCTTGGAATGGTCTTATGAATCTGCTTTCTTACCCCCTGTGTGGGCACCGAGACAGAAGTGAGGAAATCCTTCAAGAGTTGGTCTTGAGTCTGTGCGATTGCTAACACCCATGTACACACACATGTACCTTGTGCAATATATACATATACATACATACACACACTGTATAAATACACAGCACATAAATTAGTTTATATGGAATGTGCACGTGTGAGTATGGGCATGCATGTGTTGTGTGCATAATTCCCACATCTATCAGTACTATATGTACATATATGTACATATAGTACATATAGATACATGGGTTTTGTTTTATTGCTATACTCGCACACACAGGGAAGTCATGTATACATACACATGCATACACCTTAGTCTATCTATGTGTACCATAGAGAGAGAGTATATGCATGTTAGTCTATGTTGTGCTTGTGTGTTCTCATATACATGCATGGGCATGTTTGTGTATTTGTGCGATGTGTCACTGTGATGGGCTGACAGATCTGGCTCCATGAGAATGTTATAGGTCAGACTCTAAGGGAACTGACTAAACATACTCCATTTTGCTCTGAGACTCTGTGTTATGTAGGAAATAAGCTTCTCCCATGGGAACACCCCGATTCTGTGTCCATCATCAGTTACTTAGTGTGACATGTTTAATAATATACAATGATAATTCCTATGTAAACAAAAATTGCTCTCTTTTGATTCCTAATGCTCCTAAACAATGCACCATGTAAATAGTGATTGTGTGGATGTTAGTAACCATTCTTTAGTTTGTACCTATGTAAGGGTCATTTTGACCCACTTCCCCCTCTGTCAATGATCTCATGATATTAATGTGTAATTTTGAATCATAGCAACAGACACTTATGATTAATGTAATTTTTGGTATAAGAACGCCTACAATCCTGTGGTTGGGACTGTTCTCCCAATAGCCATTTTTGGGGGCATTGTGTGAGACAGTCACTTGGCCAGCTTAATAAAGACTCTCAAATTTGGATTTCTCAGTGGTGATCCGTCTGTTCTTAAGTTGCGCCCCATAACATGACTTATAAATAATTGCCGCTCTTATGCAACTACCTTAAACGCCTTCCCACAGTGTAAGTAAAGAGAGGATCAAACTGGGGAATATTGATTTTTTGCAAAAGGCATTTGAGATGTTTGCTCTTCATTTTTACCTTCTTGCAAAACCCAGAAGTCAACATGCAAAACGTTTCTGGTAAATGACAGCCCTTGTCGCCTCTATCATCCTAGGTGTTGTGGACAGAGAAGAGTGCCTCGTATCCAGATTATCCATGTTACTCACCTTGAGAAAATTTACCCAACTACAGTTGTCTAGGGATGCAGGGTCTTAACCGCACTCAAGGTTCCCAGCACACTTGTTTCCTTTCTCTTTATAACCGTTTTGTTTTTGCTCGTTTCCGCTTAAACCACTTGGTGTGCGTGCCCTCACGGCTTCATTCGGTGGGTCACGACGTCCTGTCTTGTGAGCTCTGGAATCCGAGTCCTTGGGTCCTGCCTTCCTGCTCACCTTCCTGGCTTAGTCACTCGCCACCTCTTGCCTGGACTTGTGAAGCTCCAGGATGGGGTGCGCTTACCCTCCCCTTCCTTTGGATCCTGCTCTGCGCTCACAGACAACTCACCCTTAAGCTTCAATCACCAGGCCCTGACTGACTTGTATCAGGGAATCCCACAAACAGTGGGGAACTGGCCTCGGGAAACTGCTCCCCTGATTCTTAGAGAATTTTCCTTCCTCCTTAAGAGGCATTTCTAAAACACAGATTCAACCCATGTGTTGGCATCTCTCTCCCCGTAGCTCCAGGATAAGCTCTCATTTCCCCAGGATGGTTTTCAGGACCCTTGGTGATCGGCTGCCATGGTTCCTGGGACCCGTCTTTCCTGCCTCTGCCCCAGAGGTGCTGGCCCCCGACGTCACTTGACACGGCTGGAACGACCAGGTCCTTCTTGGGTGCAGTGGCCCTCCTCCCTCGGCTCCCAGGTGAGGTACTCCCATCTCTAAGAGTCATCTGACAGGACACCACCTCTTTAAAGATGTTTTTTTTTCTCCCAGGTAGAAAACTGTGCTGTGTTCATACCTGTGTTTTTGAAGCTCTGTGGTTACACCTGTTATGTCTCACCACATTCCATTTCCATTTAATAATGGGAAAATGGCTAAAAGTGCGTTTCTACCAAATGCTACTATGTGTATACCTTAAAAACATATGTTTGAAGAATAGTGTATACTTTCAGAAAATGGTCACAGAATAATCTAAAGTGAACAGAACAGGGGACAAAAGAGAACACAGAGAAAAATGCCAACTTACACTCTATGTGCACTAACAGAGACTGTCTGAGAAGGAATTTATATGTACCCATGCTACCAAAGCAGTGGTTAGATCCAGATGTTGGGATTAAGGATGAGTTCCTGCAAACTTTTTTTGATTTTCTAATTTTTCTTTATGAACAGTTATTACTTTCATGATCAGGAAAATATTATTTTTTCCACATGGGTACTGGTGGTTTAAATGTGGTTTGACTGTGCCCAAGGTTCGCAAGTTAAAATTTAGTCTCCATTGTGAGGTAGTAAGAGGGTGGAAACTTAACCTGACTAGGGTGTTTAGAGGTGGGGCCTTTGATGGGTAATAAATGAGGTAATTGAGGGAGACCTCTTTGATGAATATCGGTGGCTCTATAAGAAGACACACATACGCACACATACACATACACACATCTGTGCTCCCTTGTGGTGCCCTGTGCCAGTTTGGGATTGTGTGGGCTCTTGAACCTCTAGAACTATAAACTAACAAATCTCTTTTCTTTAGAAAGGTGCTCAACCTCAGGAATTTCATTATAGTAATACAAAATGAATAATATAGGTAGGTTTCTCCTGTTTTAGGTAGCTAAATCTAAATAATATCTAGTAGCTGAGTGCAAGATATAAAGAAACTAAAGGACTGAATGGGGGATATCTGAAACTACCCTATGTTTTAAAAACTAATTTTTAGGTAGAAAAATTAAATACGTTAAAAACAATACGAAAGGTAATTCAAACAATCTGGAAGAGTAAAACAGGAGAGAAAGAAAAAAATGTCCTACCTCTCTTCTTGTCTTTTACATCCAGCTCCTTACTCCCTGTCTCCAAGGCAATTATTTGTACCAAGAGTTAAGAAATATTCAGTCCCAAACAATTCCTAGATCTCAGGGCCTTGCAATCCCACAAGTTAACTTTTTCCTGTGTGGCTTATCCATCACAGGTTGACGGTAGTCTTTCACACATCTTCATTCTGTTGCCACGGCTAAAGGAGAAGAAGTACAGCCAGAATTCACTTGGCCCTGGCTCCTCAGAAAACCTGGGAGTGGGCACTACTGGCCTGGTTCCATGTGGCACCACATTTATCTTTTAACAGAAGCATCTATGCAGTCAATACTAAAAAAGTATTTTGTGGGAATGGACTGATTTTCTTTCCTTTTCACTAGGAACTGGTTGAAGCGCTTAGTCATTGTGCTCTGAGGGACTGTCTCAGAGTTTTATTCTTTCAAGTTCCAAGTGCTGCTGACACTTCATGAAGTTTACTCAAACAGACACTGTGTCTCGTTTGTGTTGAGATGGCCATTTCCTTCTTTCAGGTTCTTTTCCATTTTCACAGGGAATTCTTACACTCTGCAGCTGCAATTGGTGGAATATCAGTTTGCAATGAAGATGCCCCCACCGACTCCAGGGACCGGAGATTGCAATCCTTCTTCAGCAACTGCCTTCAGTGAGTGCCTTCCAAAACTGGTCTTGTGTTCCTCAGCATCTCATCTCACATGCTGCTAAAAAGATTGATTCAGAAGCTTCATTTATCCTGTCAGACAGGATAGAAACCAGATTCCGACTGACCTTCAACATGATTGTCCCTGGGGGAGAGCGATGCACGTGCTAACACTTCCCTGGGCGATGCTATTAAACAAGTCGTGGGTCTTGCTGTCTAACAAGGTGAGGTAGTGTGGTGGAATGGATGGAAGCACAAATTCTGAAGTCAGGCAGTTCTTGGTTAGTGCTTTTTGGTGAAGTGGCTACTTGGAAATGAATTTCAGCTTTCTTCTGAGTGTACCCAGTAGCAAAATGGAAATAATAATCCTAGCTACCTTACGTGGTTGTTGCAAAGACTGAGTAATGAGATTCATGTACATTGCTTGTTACTGTGATCAGGATATGCTAAGCATTCCAGTATGTGAATTGTTCTTGTTATTTCACGTTCATTGTGTGGGTCACTGTCTTAGGAAGAATATTTTTGCCAATCCACTAAAAAGAATCAATGAGTGGAAATTAGTGGGAGGATGCATACTCAGTTTTAGGAAATATTTTCTTGCAATAAAATAAAATATTTTCTTGCAATGAAAGCTAGCAAGTAATGGGGTAAGTTACCCCTGGAGATGGTGGGCGTGGTCACTGGACATGATCAGGCTTCCTGTAAACAGTGACGCTGTATGAAATTAAATCTCAAACAACCAATAACAGGTGCTAAGCATTTGTTAAATTATTGTTAGTAGTATCAATTAATGTGGTTTTATTATGTTTCTCAGAATTTTCTTTTTCTGCAATAATTTATAAATATTTGCACATCATATCCAGTTTTCCTCTTGGTTTGCTGCTTATATAGCCTACATAATTTATCTTATGTGTTTACATGGGATTCAAATAACATCATTGCATACATTGCAGCTTAAAGGGAGAAACTATCATTCAAACAATAAGGAAGTTGGAAGTTAGATTTGTATTTGTACATAATTGAAGTAAGTTACACAGCATTGGTTTCATTTGTTCTTCCAGAATGAGGCCCAGGTTTCTGGAGTTTGCTATAAAATTTAAAGCAATAAGATTGGTGTAATGTTTAAGAAAATGAACACATTGTCTATACATCCTGATTCTCTGTAGTAATTGCTGTCTTTTTACTTCTATATTCCGTATCTTCAAAGTATGTATACATTTTTACAATAGGGTCGTGCGTATCTTGTTTTATGGTCATTCTTTGAGGTTTGTGTCTGGGTAAGAAATTTCTAGAAGTAGACTGTGAGGACTTTGGGAATAAAAAATGCATTTTCTGCATCTTTCTACCTGCCTGCCCTCTCCTACCTCTCTGATCACCATCCCAATGTACTTAGCATATTGTCTACCTGCCTGCCCTCTCCTACCTCTCTGATCACCATCCCAATGTACTTAGCATATTGTCAAACACAGTAGGCCATCGATAAGTGTTTACCAAATGATTGAATTAAAAAACTGCTTAGCGAATGGAAACTAAATAAAACAGGCTGATGGTTTATAAAATTCTTCCAGCCACCTGTCATTTAAACCTGTTTGTTCCCTTGTTCCAAGAAGACTAAGCTCATACCATTTGGTTAATTGTTAGAGAGATCAAAAGTGAATAATTAATGAAAATCCCATTTTCCTACATCGTTAAATTCAAAATAAATTATTCCCTGAGTCATTTGGTTCCATGAGGTAGTTTAATTTTGATAATTGGTTTGAGGTACCTGCCCATTTTCCTGCTTCTACAAAATTACTGGCTAAATTCAGGGTTCAAAATCATGTAAACTAGATGCATTAGGTGTATATGCATAATGAAAGATAAATTTAAAGCAACAGTTTAGGGTTTGGGTGCATGTAGCTTGGTGGTAACACTTGCCTAGGATGTGCAAGGCCTTGGGTTTGATCCCCAGCACTGCAAGCAAAAGCAAAACCAAAACCAAAGAATAACAGCTTAACCACATGCTTGCTACTGAAAATAAGTCTAGAGTTTTATCTATAGTCCTTTCAAATGACAGCATGAAGAATTTTTTTAAGTAGGTTTATCTGGTTGAAATATCAACTTCTTTTATAATATTTATCTTAAATTTATTCTTAATTGATATATTCAAATTATAGATGCTTACAGTTTTGCTATAGTTTGGATCTGGATGTCCCACAAAGGCACATGTATTAAAGGCTTGGTTGTCAGCTTAGTGCTAAGGGGGCTGGGTTCTTTAAGAGGTGGAGTCTACTAGGAGGTCTTCTAGTTCTTGTGGATACACCCTCTAAGAGGTGAGAGAGACGCTTCCTGTTTCTCTTTCTTTTGCTTCCTGGCCGCCATGAGGTGAACAGCTTTACTCTCCTAGGTATCCCCACCATGATGTACTGCCTCACCACAGGCCCCAAAGCAATGGAACCAACTGATCCTAGACTGGAACCTCCAAATCTGTGAACCAAAATAAACCTTTTCTCTTACAGGCTGATTATTTCAGGTATTCGTTACAGTAATGGAACGCTGACTAACCCAGGTGCACAACCTGATGTTTTAAAATATGTGTACGTTATGGAATGGCTAAGTCAAGTTAATTCACATGTGCATTACCTCACGTATTTATTTGTGATGAGAACACTTAAAAATCTGCTCTGTCAGCAATTTTCAAGCATATAGTACATTATTAATTTTAATCACTCTGCTGCACAATAAATCTCTTGAACTTATTACTCCTGGCTGAAATTTTATATCCTTTGACCCACATCTGTCCAATCCCCCGCCTCCTTCACCCCCTTACTGCTTTTGACCAATACAAATCTACTGGATGGTAAACCTACTGCTAATCACAGCTGAGCAGTACCATTACAGATACTGTTTCAAGTTTTTACTTGTACAGTACTATTTAAAAGCAAACCTATAATAGAAATTATTAAGCTGTGCATGAGTTATCTCAGCCATGATCTGAAGTAGAAATGATTAATGTCCTCTTTTGACAGTGTGGGAACTGAGACACCAAGAAGTTCAATCATGCCCTAGGCAAAGTATTGAGAGATTTGGAACTGGAATTTGAACCAAGGCAACCAGACTCCAAAGTCAGTGATCTGGATATGATATAAACAGTTTCAGCAAAGAAAATGGTTTTTTAAAATTCAAAATTAGCCTCTTCAATATGTCATTCTCCATTGTTTCTAGTAGGGTCAAAAGTACAGAGAAGACAGTTGTAATATTTTTCCAAAGCTAATATAATATTCCTCATGAGTTCTACTCTATGAGGTAGTGAAGAAAATTAAATTCAATTTGCTAAATTTACCAAAAACTTTGAACAACCTCTTGGGTAGCTCAGTCACCTTTGGATAGCTCAAGCTTCCAGTTACCTTTTCCTTTCTGCTCCTTTGGGATTTGGAGAAATGATGGAGTTGGAGGAAAAGATCTTTGGGGGTGTGAGAATTGGCTTCCATCGTGGAACAGTGTGTCTGGTCCTGTTATTGAGTATCTTTGAGCTCTCTGCTGACTCATAACTTGTGGTCTCTTCTCCCTTGACTCGGTCATGCCTAGTGTCCTCATCCAATGTGGCCCTGGGTCAACCCTCCAGGGACTGTACTGTCTTACTGAGCCACCTCCTATCACCACCACCTCCATTTGTTGCTGATCTCTGCATATGGTAGAAATAAGGGGATAATCACAACACAATCTCATGAATCACACAGTTTGTTGTCATATAAAGAGATTTATTTCTCCTTAGGTTCCAAATACTTAAAGAGGAGGAGACTCATGTGACCAAACCTCACCAGGAATGTACTGCACAGAAGAGGTATATTAATTACATAATGGGTGATTTCAAAATTACTAAACTCTAATGCCCAGTTGGGATGCAAGCTGGACTTTTGGAAAGTAAAGTCGTATGAGTTAGAAGGTTCCTTTATCCAAGCTGAGCAGTGCTTAGAGAAGCTGGCTTGACCACTGCAGCAGAGATCTGTGGAGATGTGTGAGGTCCCCGGACACTGGAGGGTGGTGCCACTGTTGGCAGATGAGGCTTTGAAGCCCCAGGGCTAACAGGATGCCCCCCCGTTGCAGCCCGAGCTCTAAGAGGTGGTCTTCAGAGTGCAGCTTCTCACAGCAAAGGCCCTGGGTCTTCAGAGACGCAGTCAACAGTGTAGCCATGCTGTGGCCTAAGCTGTCAGAACGCAGGTCAAACTCTTGAGTGCACATGTATTTCAAAGTCCAGTAGCTGAGATCAGTAACTCACATGTGGGGGATTTGATGAGGCTTAAAGTAACATACCTGGGGGAGGGGGAGTTGGGATGGGACAGGAAGTCCCACTCTTAAAGCATTGAAGCAACACAAAAATACAAACTATGAAATAAAAACATCACTATGTAGCAAACTGTTTTTGGAGTCACTTCAAGCTATAGAACACTGATTTATAAACCTTGTCCACAGGATCACATCTCTATTACAGTAACCGTATCTGAAAAGCTTGCCACCAGACAAGCTTTGGGGACTTTGATCATGCCTCCAAAGGGTACATGTAGGAATCTGAGGGTTATGTGCAGATGCAGACTCAGGAACACTAAATCAGGCTTTCACCATGCCTAACTACATCTTCTTTAAGGTGTCGAGGTCGTTCTGGCCAAACTGATTAATGGTCCCCATAGTTTCCCAAATGCGAAGTAAGATCAACATCCTCTGGATTTTCTCTTTTCTCTCCCCCTATGTAATATGTGTCGTCTGAAGCTTTGGATGGATTATGGCACAGGGTTTCTGTTTTTCAAACGTCTTTCTCTTAGAAATGTTACTAATCGGCTGAGGGTTCTTTTGCTCAATTCTCATGGAACTCACAAATAGGCAAAATGCAGGTCCCTGCGTGTTAGCAGCTCTGAACTCCGAGGGCCTGCGACTCAGCTCTCTGGAGCTCTTCCAGCAACTGAAGCCAGCAGCTTCCGGCAGCTCTCCGTTGCTGTCCATCGCTCTCCAGGGTTCCCGCCATCCTGGGGCTGCTGGCTGCACTAGGTACCATCAGTCCCAGCCGCTGCCACCGCTTGCTCAGTGTTTCCAGCTTTTAGCAACCAGTTGTCTGCCCTTCCTGAGACAGAAATCACAAATAGGCAAAAGAACCATCAGACAGAGCCTTCATTAGACAAGGGGCTGTTTCCATAAAGGGAGAGAGGGAAGGAGAAAAAAAGGAGAGGAAAGAAAGTCAGGCTCACGCATGCGCAGTGTCTGCTGGCTACCCACAGATTTTTTTTTTTTTTGCTTAGTCATTGGTAGGGGAGGGGTACCTTGAGGACCGCAGTGGAGACAGCTGAAGTGGTTGCGGAGGGGTGGAGTCATCCAGAGAGGCTGCGGAGCCCTGTCATCTGGAACCAACCCATGAGCAAAACTGCAGGTGCCAAGGCAGGATGTCCCCAGGTGGCCACAGGGCGCGCGATGTAGCCCCGGCTGGCCTGGAGGCTTTTGGGGGAGGCCACAGCTGTCAAAGATGGAAGATTAGAAAGTATCTGGTGGGGAGATTGGGGCCTTTCTCTTCAGTCTTAGAAAGAGTGAGCTTTTTCCCTTAATGTTTGGATCTTGCTGGACCAGTTTTCTAAGTCAGAGCTGGCTTCCTTCTGTGCATTCCTGTCCCTGTCGCTTGTGGAACAGACATTGAATGGTAGCAGCAGGGCATTATTCTAAATGCTTACAGACGTTAGCTCATTTCGTTTAATTCACCTAACCCACATAACAGTATTACTATCCTTCCTCTACAGAAAAGGCAGCTGAGGCATAGGACGTTAAGGAAGTCCCCCCAAGTCATGAAGCTGAGAAGTGTCAGAGCCCCAGCAGACTGGTCCTGAGTCCACACCTAAGTTACCATGCCTCTCAGACTGTCCCATGAAACAGTGGCAGATGTGGCCAATGGATTACTGATAAGGAGGCATAAACTTAGAATAATGTCAAAAATATTATATCCCTTACATGGTCAGAAATTTGAAGTAGGTTTATTTGGAAAAATAGGTCTGAAAGGAAAAGAAATTACTCAGAAAATTCTTGAGTTGAATAAATATTTTAACTGCCAACAATCATTCTGGGTTTCAGTTGATAGAGGAGTAATCTCTGTAGGTATATGCTTGAATAACATTATTGTAATGTGTGGGCTTGCTGGCCTTGTGCAGCAAAGTAACTTAAATATACATATGTAAAGCAGAGAGTTTGCCTACATGTGTAGTGTGATTTAAGTAGTTCTGGAAGGCCCATCAATACCTCAGTGCTTCCCTTGTGGTCTGAATTTCCTAACTTTACTTTAGGGAAAAGTATACTTTAAACTTCCCCTACTTTGAGAATTCACTTGGGGCAGCTGAGAGCTGATTTTGGAGAATGAGAGATTTGCTGTCACACTGGTGTGATAGGATGCAACTGGGGTTTGGGATTGGGACACTTGCAAGGCAGTTAGCACCTGGTGGCTGGGAGAGGGAGCACCAGCAGGTATTAAGTTTGAATCACATGAAACCGCTGATATTCATTTCTTTTTACCTATAAAAATGTTAATTTCATGTAGTTTAACTTACAGAAGTGATATGAAAATTTGGATTATTTTGAAATTTTGATGATGTCAGGCTTAATTGACACACTTATTCTATCCAGTCCCTTCTCTACTTTGACCCTTTCACAAAAGTTAAGAATGACTTCAGGAAATACCTATTTTTAGCCTTTTATCTTAACCAGTAAATACAAAATCTCAGTATGCCTCCCAGTCCATAAAAGCTTTTTGTTTTAAACGTGTGTTTTGAATTTAGTAGGATGCTTGTAGACTATCTAGTGTTGGTGGACCACGTTTTAAGAACCTGTTTCTTACCATCAAGGCCATAATTTACCTATTTTGAGACCTGATGTTAAGGAAAGATATGACTGCAATTTTCCCAACAAAAGATGAGAGAAAGCCTTTGTTTACATCTTACTTTTCTAAGACTATTGCAAAAAGAGATGGAATGTGAATTGACTTTGAGATTTGGGGGAAGTGGTTGCTGTAATATTATTGCTTTAAATGTATCTGAAAAGAGTTAATGTGAGACTTATGCTTTGAGAGGGAACCTCAAAGAACCAGGCCTTTCAAGGTTTAGTAGACATTTTGTTTAAAATAAGATACGACTTTTAGGACGAGGTCTCTGCTTCTCATAGATTAAATGTTTAAAGAACCAAAAAAAGCTAACTTTGCAACGTGAGGTATTTGAAGGAAAACCAGGTCTTCAGAAGTGATTGGGCTTCCACACTGAAATGGGTTTACCTTTTCTTAAGTTATCTGTGACTGCACACAGTGCTTTCAGCAAAGGTAAGAGGGTGGTCAGTTTTCCTTGTCCTTTCTTATAAATTGTTGCCCACTAAAGTTGTCTTACCTTCAGAGTATTTTAGGTTTCAGATCTGTTGACTCAAACGTGGATTATTGCATTTATTCCATTTTTTAATCTCCCAGAGTTTAGGATTTAATAAAACTTTAATCAAAAACTAGGTCATCAGGATGGTCTCTCATGTATTTAGTGAGGAATTATTTTACATCCTATTTAGATCCCAGTCACTCCTGAGCGTTTCACAGTAGATCAGGCAAGAGTGTTATGATTCCTTTGACGGGAAGTTTTCATTGCTCATTTTCAAAGTAAAGAAGAAATGGATCTTTTTGTAAAGTTTTAAGCTCAGTATTAATTATGTAAATTTAAAGTGTACTTTTACTCACGATTAGAACTTTGCAGACCTTACTGGCAGTTGCTTGTCACTGAGACGAAAATGCAAGTATAAATCAGGTTTCAAAATGCACCATAATTAATACACAGAAAACTGACATTGATGATTTTTAACAAAATAGTAATAATCTTTATTGATTATTAATCATTATTATCAATTAATTATTAATAATCTTTGTTTCTCTAAGCCCATTATGTGCGTTAACTCACTCCCTCTACTTCTGTGATGAGTAACTTTTATTCTCATTTTACTTAAATGAAACTAAGGTGCATGAGGTTCAGTCAAGGTCCGTCAGCCAGCGGGTAGCAGAATCAGGATCTGAACTCAAACGATTTGGAACCAGAGTTTGGCTTTTGACTGTTAAGCAATTTTGGTTTGTTTGAAACAAATGATACTAAACAAAAAAAGTCACAGAAAGGGGAAACTTCCCAGCTGTTTCGTTTGAGACAGCTGCTTATTTCTTGGGAGAAGACTCTTGAATCAGTCTCTTCTAAATTTTAAGTAGGCTCCGAGGTGCAAATAGGTTGAGAGGTATTGACCATGTTGGATTATGTTAGAGACTCTCAGTAATATTGGCATTTAGTTTTTATTTTGCCTTTTTGGTGCTGGGGATTGAATCTGATATTAGGCATTTATAATATGTATTTAGCAAGGTGGAAAATGAGCATCTAACTTAGGTTGTCATTCCTTAAATACATGCTGTGAACTGGGCATCTAATCCCCACTGCGATCTTTCCAGAGAGCTGTCATCGTTACTTAGTGACTAGCAAACTGGCCCAGCAAGGCCGACCAGCCTAGCCATAGGAAACAGTCATCCTGACTTTTAACCATGACCATCTCCAATCCAGCACATTCTTTAACATCAAGCCAGCGTTTGCAAATTGTGGAAAGATAGACAGCTGGATCAAAAGGACCAGGAGTGTGATAAAACAATGTCTATGGAGTCAGAATTTTTGGGGAGCCAGTGCTGCTGATCAGAACTATGAATGTGCCTTCATTAATGTTTATGACACCCCCTGATTTAAAAATTGTTCTAGGTCAGAGCTTTCTCATACTTTAGCAGACAAGAGAATCAAACACCTGCAGGGATTGTTAGAACTCAGATTGCTGACCCCAGAGTTCCCACGCAGTAGGTCTCTGGTGGAACTGAGAATATGCATTTCTTATGAGGACTGAGTTGATGCTGATATTGCTAGTTTGGGGACCGTACTTTGAAAACAACTATACTTGGCAAGCATTACTGCATAGACATGAAGAAAATATCATTGTTCAGGTTACAATGATTTTTATACTATGCACTCATTCTTTAGCCTTGCTCATTTCTTATAAAGTTGTTTGCATGTGAAGATAATTTTAACCATTTATTTTCTTTTCAATTATATCGTTCTGACTTTTTCTGAGATTTTTTTTGACATATACCCCTATTATGCATTTAAGAGTTGTATCACACCTTTTCTTTGAATCCTGAGGTGCAGCGTTTAACTCTCATTATTGCTTTGCTCAGGTTAAAAAGCAAGGCAAGGGATTGTTGAGGCTCCTGATGATTTACAAAATAGAGCTGCAGCACTCTTCAAATTAAAAGTACGTAATCTAAAATCACATGCATCTTCCGGCTGTCACCGGCCCCCACCTAACTCCCTCCCCGTCAACGGATGGTTGCTTGAGCATAAAGCCAGGTACAGTAAAATGCTTCGACTGGGGTATGTAGCAATTATTCTGTGAGTCGCTGAAGTCCCGCCTTACCAGAGGAGGCCAAGTGATGCAATTCAGCCTCAGGGCCTTTTGAGCAGAGCATCTGGTTTTTTTTGATACACTTTGCCTATTAATTTTTATCTCCAATGTGTTGGAACTGGGAAAAAAAAATTCTCCTCCTTGATGCCTGTCTCTGCTTATTTCTCATGTAGGTATCATGGATGCTTCTACAGAGCAAAAAATGTTTTATTCCCTTGAATTGTTCTCTCCCCCCGCCAAACATTCTCTTTGCCTGACTGTATATTTATTAATAGCAGATTATATGATCTTAAAGGTATCTTTCAACCTTGTGATTCTATTACATACTCTTTTATATTCATATTCATGTGGATAACATACCTGATATACTAAAATTACACAGTTTTTTTCCTTTGGGGGATGGGGTTATTTAGAGAGACACATAAACTCAAAGATATCTCTTCTAGACTTTTTTCTTCTAAATTGTAACTCTCTTCATTCCCAGGAAGATATAATTAGAAATATTATTTTCAGAGAGATAATCAATTGCTTCACTCTCTCAGGACTCTTAGGCCACAGAGAATGGAAGCTACTCCTATTTCTATTGAATATATCGAAGATCACAAAGATGCAATGGAGACACAGTTGTCTCTATAGAAACCACAGTAGGGACAGAGATACGGTTTCAAAAGGAAGATGCTGTCCGGAACTGAAAGACAGGTAGGATTTTCTAAAACTCTTCAGTCATAAATTAAACTTTGGTGATGGGGAGGAATTTTTAAGAACAGTTTTGAACCTGCCTGGGGCTAGAAGAAGTAGAATTTTGACACTTTTCTGAGTTGTTTATATTACTTAATTGCCTCAGGGGCTTCAGAAGGGATTATGCTGTTTGAGCTTGTTGAAGATGGCATTTGACAAGCCACCAAGATCAGAAAGTAGCACTAACACTGCATTACAGTTGAAGGATATTAGTTTTGCATTTTGTGTAGGGAAAAAAAAAAAATCCATGATTGGATTTGTTTGTTTTTGAAGGGGAACAAGGTCTTACTCTTTAAGTATCTCATATTGGACCATGTTAGTTCTGTCTGTTTTATTATTATTTTAGTTGCATTTCATCTTCCATGGTGATGAGATTCCCAACCTTAAGTAATCCTTCCATCCCTTTGTTTATTTAATGTCATGCATTCACGTTGTTTCAATCTCGTGCAGAGGACAGTGAGTAAAGTAACAACATCTACTCCCTTTGTCTCCTTAAACTAAATAATGTATGTTTGAACTTCGGAACAGCTTAAGTAAGGGGGAAAAATGAAACGAGAAATGCACACACAGAATCCTGTAGTCTCCAGCAACTCAGGCCACTCAGCCCACACAGCATTGGAAAAACCTAACAGGGTATGACATTAGATAAACACAAACACAGAACAAATCACCCCCATTCGGTGTTGTTATTCTCCCTTTCTTCTACTTACTCAGAGTTAAAAGAGAGGAGGTTGTAATTTACATACTGTTGATGCCCCAAAGAATTTTGACTTCAAACAATTTCCCATGTCTTGTCCTAGAGTAAATAGTTGATTTATGTATTCATTGAAACTAAATGGGCAGAGGAATTATTAATGATTGGTGAGTTATTGTGGAGTGTTGCCCTAGGGGAGAGAGAAAGATCAGAGAACCCTGGTCCCTTCCTCCTACCAGAGCTTCTGATAAAAACCTCTTGGCATTGTTGACTATTTATAGCCTTTTTTGGGGGGACTATTCATGCATTTTATTACTCAAAGAAATTGGAAATAGCACAATTTGCAATAAATGGAATTTTAGCCTAGTAGAGCCTTGAGCACTGAATTCTGGGGTTAATTTTATTGGCGCAAGCCACGTTTCTCACTGGAACCCACTTCTAAGAAGCGCCACGCCTACAATCCAATCTCACCCTGGCCTTGCTGAGCTTGGTGTTGTTTCATTGCTTATTACTGACTCTCAATTACAAACCCCACAACAGTAAAATCTGGCTTCCATAAATGCCTCCTAGAGGAACCGAGCTGGAATAGTGTTTCTAATTTGGGGTACATGCTTCTTTGAACATTTATGGAATTTAAAATGATTTGGTGGATATTGGAAATGAGAGATCAGAATTATCAGGAAATATGGAAGGAAATCTCTTGTTAGGGTTTGCAAAGTTGAGACGTCTGATGACTAGGAATAGACTCTTGCTTATTTCATCCTTGTGATGTGAAATCGCTTAATACGTGCTAAGGCACCACCTAAGAGTTGCAGCTGGGCACAAATTATCAGGTTCTCCATGAATATGTCATGTGAAAAAAATCAGATTTATGTATTGCTATAATTCATTCAATTCCAACTGAACACAACTCAAGTTCTCATGTTTCCATAAATATAGGATATTAAAATCAAATTTATGAATCAATGTAAGTCATTTAATTGATATTATAAAATCAAGAAGCAAGAGTTTAAAAAGTGAATTCCTGCAGATATCCTCGTGCCATGAATCTTTTATTAATATCAAAGAGGAAAACATTTTGACTGATTAACCGTCTTCACAAAAACAAATCGAATTTCATAGTTATTAAATGAATGAATGGATGAATAGTGAAAGAGTTAGTCTGTTAGCACTTGTAGCACAAAGGGCTGAATCACGTATTTATTTTGGCAAGAAGGACATTTAGAAGAACTTGCACTATCATGCCCTGGTAGATGGCCCAGCATTTCCATTTGTAGGCATTCTAATTCAAGTTGAAAGATACTTTTTTAGTGTAATAATGAGCTAGTGTTGCTATTGCCAACCTCAGCTTATTAGACCCTCCTTTCCACCAGGAAACCAAGGGCATTTAGTTCAGTCTCTGACCCATGACTTTTGAGAAATGAAAGAACAATGAATAAATAAATGAAGAAAAATGAATATGTACAGACTCATCTGGTAGTCTCATGTCGGACTCCAATCCCGTGTTCAGGGTAGATGGTACAGTGCCACTCTTGGGAACACCGCAGGCATCTCCCAAAGTGCTTCCTGCCTCTGATGTGAGACCTTCCTTAAGTGTTGCTTTCTGCTGATCTCAGTTGCTTGTGTCTCTCCCTCAGGTACCTTCTGTAGCTGTCTGTGGGCAGTCAGTGTTTATCAGATACCCTGGGTATTAGGAAGGGATGTAAGGATGCTGTCCTGAGTAATAGGTCTTTTAAAAGATTATAGTAGCCTGGCTAGAAATATGTTTGACCACGGGCGACTCCAACATAATTACCGATTTTAGGCATAACCATTACCTCTCATTCTGGTTCGCAGATTTAAAAAATGGCATGAGCTTTCCTTGACTGTGATCCGGTTCTACCTTCTAAGTGGAGAAGAGGAGACACAAACTTTGGCCTCTATTTAGTCAAAAGATTGTGATTACAAGAAGCTCAGAAGAAAATAGGGCAACCTTGATTCTAATATTCTGAGTTAAACTAGCAAATTAAGTCAGTTGGTCTTAAGTTTAGTGCCCATGAAATGCTTAAACCAGAGTTAAGAAAGCACATTAACTCAGTTGATCTTAGTTTAGTGCCCATGAGGCAATCATAGCACATATTCAGATCAAGCATGCATAAAAAATTAGGGGCTGCGTCAACCATAACAGATTACATAAGGAAGTCAAAAGTGATGGAGAACGTGAAGGGAAACTCTTTCCTCAGCATGCTGTTAATTAAATTATTACACAAGGCAACACTCTTTGCATCTTCCATCTTGATTTTGTTTTCTCTTTAAACATGCAGACTGTAGTGTCTTGAGGTGTCTGGAAAGTGTTTTCTTTGGAATTCGATTTTTATCTCTGTAAGAGTCACAGAAGAAGAAACATCCAAGGATTCTGGGGACATATATGTCTGATGACCCTAAACTATTTGAGGACAGGGAGCCATAGGTTATATTTAATTCATTCTGGCGTTGCCATTGGAAGACTGTCTCTAGGGTTTGTCTCCTGAGTTTCTATTTTTGCTTTTGCTCCTCCTCCTCTTATGGTGCTGGGAATAAAACCCAGGGTTTCTTCCATGCTGAGTGCATATTCTGCTGCTGAGCTGTACCCCCAACTCCTCTGTTTTGCTACCTGCAAAGCAAATGGCAACACTTTATCAGCAAATTTACCTCATGTAGGTGTGGCTGGAACCAACTGGAATAGTCCTAGGCGCACACAGTGGATAGTCTTTACATACGGCTGCTTAACGAAGAACTGAAGTGTTAAAACACACACCGTGCCTCGGAATTTCAGATTCTCTAATAGTATTGTTCAAAAGGAGAAACAGTTATAATTAATTTTAGGTATGTATTTTATGTACCCTAATATGCCCAGAACATTTCATTTTAACTTGTAACCAATTTAAAAATTTTTGACGAGATGTTTTTACCTATAAGGCCTTTAAAATTTGGTATTTGTTTTTCATGCTCAGAACATCGCCATTCAGACCAACCACATTTAAATTCCTACGTGGGGCTGTTGGCTACTGCATTGGTAAGGACAATCCTGGACAGTTGGTACGTGCTTGCTGTCAACATAGGAATGGCCACGATTCCAGTTTTTGCACAGTGACTCTTCAAGAACCTTATAGGGATTTGACCACAAAATTATTGAGTTTTTCCAGTGGTTCTCAACTGGGACTCTTTTGTCTACTCCTAGGCATTTGGCAATGTAGAAACTGTTCTTGGTTGATGGAAGGGGAATTCTCCTGTCATCTAGAGGCCAAGGATGCTGCTAAACATCTTGCAATGCACGGAACAGCCCCTACCGACCTCGCAAAGAATGATCCATCCCATGCAACAGTAGAACCAATGTTGGGGAACCCTGTTTTATACAAA
Source organism: Sciurus carolinensis (assembly GCF_902686445.1). Lineage (NCBI taxonomy): Eukaryota > Metazoa > Chordata > Mammalia > Rodentia > Sciuridae > Sciurus > Sciurus carolinensis. Next base: position 141,244,324 of record NC_062219.1, on the reverse strand, counting down.
TTGCCTGTTGGATGGTACATTCTGTGCGACAGGGGCTTTTATAGAGATGTGTTTTATCCTTTTTATTGTGGGGGTACCGGGGATAGAACTCAGGGGCACTTGACCATTGAGCCTCATCCCCAGCCCTATTTTGTATTTTATTTAGAGACAGGGTCTCACTGAGTTACCTAGCACCTCACTTTTGCTGAGGCTGGCTTTGAAGTTAGGTTCAACCTCCTGCCTCAGCCTCCCGAGCTGCTGGGATTATAGGCTTACACCACCACACCCAGCCAGATGTGTTTTATCTTTATGGAAAGTCTTTGAAAATATGATGAGTATCTGCATTCTGTGCTTGGTTAGCTTCAACCCTTTGAGGACCAAAGACATGAGATATTTTCCATCTCATCCATATTCAATGTGCATCAGTATTTGAGGTCTTCACACTTTCTTTTGAATGAAAAGCTGTTGGTCCAGTTACCCACCAAACCTAGGTGTCACATGAAGAATCAAAAGTTGGAGAATGTGTCTGAGAAATCCTTACAGGATAGACTCACAGGACAGCCCCAGAGTTCGGAGAACCAAACAGCCTCTGGTGAAGCTACAGGATTCCGTGGGTGGACAGCCCGAGACTGTAAGAGCAGTTTAGAGGAAGCTGCACATTCGTTGTTCTGATTTTTCAGGCTAAAAAAAATTCAGTTCACCAGTTTAATCATGCGTATTTCTCATATCTTCACTCACTTCCACCCCTATAATTCCAAAGTTCTTTGCAAAGGATTTTGGAAAAAACAAAGGCAGGATGAGCCCCAGGATCCACACAGGTGGTGTCAGCTCTGGAGCAGGGTTTCTGTGGCTGCCTTGGAGCATGCTCCCTGTGTCCTGATGATGTCAGTGTCCCTAGCCCACATGATGTTAATCTCTGTATTAATCAATCGAAGCAAGACAAAAATGATCGCTTATGCTGAGAACTCACAGGGTGCGATGTCATTATAAGCCAATGAATAAAAATATCATCAGGAAAAATAAACAGATCCCTTCTATGCTAAAGACAGTGTGTTTAAGTTTCTACTGATGTGTAACAAATTATGTCGGACTTGATGGCCTACAGGATCGCGGACTTACTGTCTCGTGGTGGCCATGGATCAGGCGTCCGAGCATAGGTTGGCTGGGTTCTCCGATGAGCACCTTCACAGACGGAAACCCAGGTGTCTGCTGGGGCCGTGTTCTCATGTGAGGCTCAGAGTCCTCGGTCAAGCCCACCGGTTGTTGGCAGAATCCAGGTCCTTGTGGTTGTAGGACTGAGGCCTCAGCCAGCTGCTACTTCCTGCCATGTAGCCTGCTCCACATGTTTATTACCTCTTGATGCCATCAGAAAGCTGCTGCTCCTGCCACCTGCCTCTCTGCTTCCTCCTCTCTCTGACCTCCTCCCTCTTTTCACCCAACCCAACTCAGGATGATGTCTTTCTTGATTTGCATAAAGGTGACTGATTAGGGTCTTAATCACACCTGAAATCCCTTTGCCTTATAACTTGACACAGTTGTAAGAGAAATAGCACGTCATAGTCTCAGATGATCACACGGCCAGGGGGAGGGGGCTGCCTAGGGGAGTACCCCAATGGTTAGGAATCTTGGAGGATTCTGCTTACCAAAGCTAAAATCATATTCTCCTTGTCCATTAGGTTTCTAAATAACATTGAAATTTAATAATAAATATTTTGATATATAAAATCTCTTTATTTTTCTTCTTTTGCTACTATTGTCTAAAATTCTTTCCCCACACTTCTATTTATATTCATAATTGAGCTTGTAATCTCTTTGTTCATGTCGAACTGTTCTTTTCTCATATCTTTACTGTCAGTTTGGTAGATACTCAAGAGAAAGAAAATTATCACATGCCCAGAGTACAGCACCTTGAACTCAGTGCCCCTGTGTACATCAAGGTTAGTTAAGAAAACAGTGTGGTCACAGTTAAAAATTTTTTTTAACTTGTTTTAATTAGTATTACATGACAGTAGAATGCATTTATACATTTTGATAGATCATACATAAATGGAGTATAATTTTCAATTTTTCTGATTATACATATTGCAGGATCACATTGGTCATGCAGTCATGCATGTACATGAGGTAATAATGTCTGTTTCACTGTACGATCCTTCCTACTCCCAAACCCCTTCCCCTCTCTTCACTCCCTTCTACCTAATGTAAAGTAACTCTGTTCTTCCCTATCCCCAACCTTTTATCGTGAATTAGCATCCACATATCAGAGAAAACATTTGGCCTTTGGTTTTTTGGGTTTGGCTTATTTCACTTAGCATGATATTCTCCAACTCCATCCATTTACCAGCAAATGCCATAATTTCATCCTTCTTTAAAGCTGAGTAATATTCCATTGTGTGTGTGTGTGTGTGTGTGTGTGTGTGTGTGTGTATAAATTTCCCCACTAGTAGTATGGATTGAATGAAATGAAAAATGAGAAGTCACTAGAAGACTGTAATCATCCAAGGAAAGAAGAGTGAAAGCAAACCAAAGTGATTTCTGTGTGGGAACCCAGGGACAAATGTGAATGAAGAAGACGGATGATAAGATTTTGAGTTTGGGGGCCACACGGTGGATAAACACCTACAATTTGCTAGGGGTGGGGCGGGGGTATTGTTTTTGACTTGGTGAACCTGACAAAAGGTTTTGCTTTCGTGGTTCTAATATTCTAAGGGTGCATGATATAAACAATAAGGTCAAAGTGAATAATGATAAAAAGTTAAGTTCTGAGGAAAATAAGGAGATAGAAGGAATTTCAAGTGAGTGCTACAAGCAGAAGAAAAGCGATGTGTGTGACAGAGAACCTTGGGGGAGCTCGGGTCGGGTAGTCAGCAGCCTGGGTGACGGCTGGCGACCTGGGCCCAGAGCTGGGTGAGGAGTCAAGGTCAGGGGGGTCAAGGGAGGACCTCACCTGCAGAGGGATCAGCAGGTGGGGCTCTGAGGGAGGAGGAGCTTGCCAGGTCAAGGAAAGGACTATGGGGACCAGGAGCAAGAGGAAGTGGGGAGGCGGGTACTAACAGGTGGGGCAAAGTGTGCTCCCTGGCGGGCAGCTTATGGGATGCTCAGCTCCTGGGTGTGGAGAAGGAGAAGCAAAAGCCAGGTAGAGCTATATGGCTTGGCCACCATCCCGGGGCTAGGAAGGTGTATTTCTGCTGCTTCAGGTGTGCAGTGTGTGTGCAAAGAGTGTTTTAGAGAGCTAGTGTTACAATCATCACTTCCATTTATAAAAATAACGAGGACAAATTCCCCTATACTTGTTCTGATGCTTTAACATTGGTGCGTCGAACAGCAACAGAGTCTGCTTGCACCTGAATTGCTTGCTTTTTAAACTTAGGTTTTTGTTCCCTGTGTGTGTTTCAAGTTCCTTTCTGCTTCATGCTGACCTGTTTTATGCTCTTGCCTCCTTTTGCTTCCAGAGGGCTCCTTCTGGATCTCGATGTCCTTTGTAGTAGGCTTTAACTGATCTTGGACCGAAAACAAAACAAAACAAAACAAAATGTTCCTGAAAATATTGCTTTCATTTATTCTTACATCAGCCGCGTGCAGCAATACTCGAGTTCTGATGAAAGAGGCTGATATTGTGTCAGAATCAGCCGGCTCACCCTAAACCTGCATGATGCCCAACTTGTGGCGTAATTTATCACTCACCTTTGTTAGAGAGAAACAAAGGGAGGCACAAGATGTGATTATGAGCCGCAGAGTCGCAGTCCTTTATTCTCCAAGTGCAAAGATGCAATAGTGCTCACTTAAGAATTCAAGGCCTATAGTTTTTTTGTTTTTTTCTCAGGAAAAGAAAAGATGCCCTAAGTGGCCAAATATGAGAAAAATAATTGTTGTTATTGTTTTGGCTGTTAACATAGTCCTTCTGCTGTGACTCAAATCATGCCATTTGTATTTATTGTTGGATTTAGCTTAGATGAGTGACATACACCTGTCGCAAACTTGACACGTTTCCAATACCACCTTGTGCCACTTTGCATCTGTTTTGGGTTTTCCATTTGTAAACTATTAGGAGCACAGAATTTATCTCATGAATGCGTTTGCAAGATTCCTAAGCTTTCATAGCATTTGGTATTAGTTAATGACACACCATTTACAGTAGGGTTTTGTGCAGAGTGTCTGTGCAAGTGTGTGTGTGTGTGTGCGCGCGTGTGTGTGTGTGCGCGCGTGTGTGTGTGTTTGTTTTAAATTCTGGCCCAAAAGGCAAGATACTCTAGTTAGACTAGTTCCAAGCACACCTTTGACCTGAGTTGGATGGTTATGCAACATAGAACTTGACGAAAATGTCTTTGGTTGTTACTTTGAAATAACAGTGGTTGTGGATTGAGTTCTGTCTGCCATCACAATTTCCATTAGGTAGATAAAACTTCTTCTTTTTTCCTACAACTAGAGACTTTTTATTTTACTAAGGTAAAATAAACTTATCTATATTTTAAGTCTACATGCACACATCCTTTGGGTTTTTAAAACTTTTTGTTTTATTTACTTCATTTCTTTTTTGGTGGTGCCGGGGATCAAACCCTGGGCCTTGTACGTGCTAGGCAAGTGCTCTCCCACTGAGCTGCAGTCACATGCTTGAAGTCATCGTCACCATCAAGACAGTAGTCATTTCTGTCATTGTGCTAATTTCCTTGAGCCTCTTTGAAATCCTTGTCCCCTACCTCACCAACCCCAGGAAATACTGAACAGCTTCCTGTCAGTACAAACTGGATTGCGCATTCTAGAATTTTGTATGAATGAAGTCATACAGTATGTAATCTTTTTTGACTGACTTTTTCCACTGAGCACAATTGCTTTGAAATTCATCTACATTACTATGTATATTTGTAATTCATTTCTTTTTGTTGCTGAGTAATATTCCATGGTATGGATATGTATGCCACTCTTGCCATTTTTATGGCTGTAGATAGAGTGGCTATGAATATTTTCATATTCAGCTCTGGTCACATGGGTTGGTTTGCCTGTTTCTCATCCTTTAATGAACAAGAACAGGATGGGTGGATGGGATGGTGTCTAACATTTTAAGAAATGGTTGAATGGTGTTTCCAAAGCATTATTATCTCATTTTGTGGGGGAGGTCCTTACTGGCATGGAGAGTCCTAGTTCCTCTACTTACTCACAGTGCTAGTTTTTGACTAATCTTAACACATGTGCAGTGTTGTCGTTCTGTGGCTTAGACTTGCATTTTCTTGATGCCCAGTGATGCCAGCATCTTTTTGTGTGCTCACTGGCCATTTGTAAGCCTACTTTTGTGAAGTTTGTATTTGAATCTTCTGTCCATTTCTAAAATTGGAGCATTTATCTCCTGCCTTTTCTCTTTGTCCTGGTTTTTATGTTCTGAATACCAGTCTTTATCTGCTAGAACTGTTGCTAATATTCTTTCCCAGTGCGTGACTTGCCACTGAAGAAATTTCACGTTTTGATGAGGTCCAGTTTTTCACTTTATCTTTTATGCTTCATCCATTTTTAAAATTATTTCCTGTCTTTGCGTACCCCAAAGTTAAGAGGATTTTTCTCTGCCATTTTCCTCTAAGAAGTTTTGTAATTTTAGGTCTTACATTTAGGGCTGTGGTCCATCTTAAGCTAACTGCTGTGTCTGTACTGTGGTAAGAACCAAAGTGTATTTTATTTGTTCCTTGTTATCTGTACCCAGCTGACCCACAACTCTTGTTGAAAACCTTCATATCCCCATTGAATTGCTGTGGGACTTCTGGTGGAGATCAAGTGACTGTATATGTTCACCAGTGGTACAGTTTGGATCTTGAATGTCCCAAAAGGCCCATCTGTTTAAGGCTTGGTCTCTAGCTTTGTGCTGGAGGTAGTGAAACAGGAGGCAGGGTCCACTGGGAGGAAATGAGGTCACCGGAAGCATGACCTTGAGGAGGGCACTGGATCCCTTCCTACCTCTCTCTTTCTTGTTTTCACTTCCTGGATGCAGTGAGGTGAGCAACTTTGCTCGGCCACGTGCTTCCCATCATGACATGACGCCTCCTTGGAGGTCTGAAAGCAATGGCGTCAACCAACAACGGACAACAACTTCTGAAACTGTGAGTCTAAATAAACCTTCTCTGTCTTTAAAGTTGATTATCTCAGCTGTTACAGTATTGCAAAGCTAACAACCACTTATTTATTTTCTGTTGCCTCTCATTTCTTTGCACACTCGCAGAGTTCCCTAGTTTAGCACCAAATTTACTATAACTGTAATATTTTACCTACAAGTGTTTGGATGACAACATTTTTCCTCATATTTGATATCTCCTGTGTCTGTTATTATTCAGAACATGCGTTGGGGTCATCAAGACACAGTCTCTGGTGAATGTCCCACCAGTGGCGGAAAACCTTGAAGGACAGGGAAGTCACCGGTAACTGCAAGGCAGTCCCTGGTGGTAGTAGGTTTTGAGGCAATTCTTTCACACTTGGTGGGGAAACTGTTTTGGTTTTGAATTCCATCTACACCTGAGGAAGGTTTGGAACATTTCTCAGTGAATTTTATAATTAAGAAAAAAGGAGAAGTCCTGTCAGGTACAGAAAAAATAAAACCTCAGATGTCCTCGAAGTCTGTATTTCTCACTGGGATGATTGGAGGCAATGTCTGGAGACAGTTATGATGGTCACCTTTGGGATCTACTGAGTAGAGGCCCGGGATGCTCCAAAATAATAATGCATTGGGTTGTCTCCCTTATCCCTGCCCATGAGAAATATCTGGCCCCAAATTTCAGTAGTGCGGCTGTTCAGAAACCCTGCACTCTGAATTTAACTCTGAATCTGGTCTAGAAAGTATTCCCATCTCTCTACTGCCTCTAACCCTTAAATGGTTACAATTAAGTGAAATTATGATTTCTGTGTTACTGAAAGACATTTGTACGCAAAACAACCTTCTGTGGTCATTTTCGCCTGTGACGCTCTGGGAGACATATTTTTAATTTGACAGCCGTGCGACTGGGGGAGAGGGCTGGTATTGGGTCAGAAGACATGGATGCCATTTACGCCTCTGCCAATTGCAAAATGCACCTGACATAAAATGAGAATTTAGGATTTGCATCGAGAGTGCTTCTGTCACAGACTGACTTGCGTGTCCTTGGGAAAGCCTCTTAGCTGGTGGACGCTTCAAATGGAAACAACTTGAAAATTTAAAAATTTTAATAATTTATTGACAAAATAATTTAAAATGGAACATTAAACTGGGGATGCTGTGAAGAATAAATGAGATAAAGCACTACCTTAGTACTTTATATAGCAATATGCTTATTAATAAAAATGCTCAAGTGTGAAAACTATCTACTACCCAAGTGCAGTCTTAGAAGTTTTTAAGTTCTTACTGTAATTACAAAGGATGCCAATTGGAATCAATAAATCCTTACCACTCAGAGAATACCAGATAGTTCCTGTGATAAAACGAGTTTTAAATTTTCTGTGTCTTAGAGGAAAAACTCAAGATTCTTTTTATTTAGGTACTACCAAGATTACTATGTAAGTCATGGTGAAGTAATTCTTAGACTAAAATTGTAATGCTTGGTCCCTCTACAGATAGTTTTTATTGATTGATTTCTTCTGGGACAATTAAGTTCATATGGAAGCAGCAGTCAGTTCACCCCAAGAGCACCTAATAAAAATCCTGATGCTGAACTTGAGGTTGGTGGTGCTCCTGTGACTTCATCTCTCTCTGACCTCACTCACTGTGCATGCCCCAGATAATTCAGGGACTGTGAAACTAATTGATTTAACTAGCAACTCTCAGGTCATGCTTTTAAAATACTCATCTTGATCACATGGGGTGATAAGAACTGGAGAAACTCAGAGATAACTGGTGGGATTGGCTACTCTGGGTGCATTCTTATGCAGACGTGGTATATGTCACCAGCAGATGTCCAGGGTGTTGGTATCTGGGGAGACACGCTGACTCAGCACTGCTGGGGGCGTGAGTCCTTAGTGGTTTAGGGAGGACTCCCTAGGGAAGCTCTTTGCTGTGGGTGCATAGGCTGGGCATCTGGAGACTTGAGAGATTGTGGAGACCATCCTGGTCCTGTAAGGTCCTCCTGACTTCCTCAGCTTTTCTGCTGTTTGGAGCAAGGGCTTTCATGGTCTCCAACTCTTCACACTGTGGTTGTGAGCCCAGGATTGAGGAGGAGGTCAGAATTCTCCCAGATGGGCATAGGGAACAGTGTGCTAGGCATCCTCAAATTTCTTCTGACTTTCCTTATTCCTTCATTTCAGGTAGCTTCTGGGTTGTTTTTTGCAGTTTTTCTTTATCTCAGTGGGTCACCTTTTTAGCTGGGCACAACAGAGCTTTCAGAATGGAAAAGGAAATTTTTGTTTTGTTATGGTTTACTTAAATTAGATCACAGGATAATGAGTCATGTTTATTGTCATTGAATAGGTATTTCTTCTGCTTAAATCCAAAAACGACTTATTTGCAAGCCTCTCTGTGGGTGCACTAAAAAGCCAGTTCTTACTGGTTTTTCAAGCTGCAGCACAATTTCAACATGGTAGATGAGAGATTTCGGCTAGGAGTTGAGCTGCATGCAAGTGTGCATGTACTGGAGTGTGTGCAAGTGTGTAAAAGCAAGGAATACTCTGAGAGGCAGCCGTGGCAATGGAAAGAACCCTGGATTAAGAACCAGCAGGTCTGGATGTGCGTTCAGACTTGATTTTGCTGCTCATTAATTTTCAAGTGTAAATTCAAAAATATCTTTGAACTTTCATTTTTTTTTTTTTGTCAAAAACCGAAACCAATTCAACTCATGATTTACCAACCATCTCCTATGTGCCAAACACACAACAAGCTAACAGTAATACTGTTTTTCTCAATGACATCACTGAGTTGTTAAAATCATAAATAAGGTGTGGCATGTCAGCCAGTTTTGTGATCACTGTCAAGTGTTCTGAGTGGCTTTATTTTAATGCAAGAATGAATAGGAAGGCAGATTATGTGCTTTAGAATTCAAAGTGCAAACACAAATGGAGCTCTATCCTACGTGCTACCTGCAGCTGAAGGAGGTGATGAGCAGAATTTGGTGGAGGAGGGGAAACTGATCTTTGCAGGACGGCTGGACTCTGGATCCGCAGAGACCAGGGTAGAGAGAATAACATCAGAAAGGAATTTGTCCCTCTGATTCTGTTTGGCAAGTAGGATTCATATTCTCTGGAAACCAGATTGCTTATTGATTCTCTGGGGACTGCTGCTGTAAACACGAGCAGTGATTTTATTATGGTTTAAGTTTTTCATTTTCTCTCATAGGTCAGTTTTCCATTTTCTCTTTAGTAGTATCAAGGTCTTTGTGGTGAGTGCTTCATTTGGCCATGAAGTGGAGGCTTGTGCTTCCTGAACATTTCCCGGATTGGTGTCAGCTTTTGATTGGTTCAAAAACCATTTCCTAGGCCTGTCATGCATCCATGCCACTTGTCTGCAGAGAGTTGGAAAGCAGTAAAGTTGATCTAAACATTTTGGTGAACAGCTAAGCAGTGAGTACGGTTTCAAAGCTGGAGCAGCTGTGTGTGCCTTAGCCTTGCAGTCTGATGTCTTAACTAGAGTCCTTTATGTCAGAACATAATCGACTTAGAAAGTTTCCATTTATGTCACAAATAATAAAATTGATGGCTCTTTACAACAACCAAACAATCCTCTTAAACTGCCTCTTCAGATGATAGTCTTTTTTCCCCATGAAGGAATCACAAAGCAATCCCTTTAGGTTTCTTGTAAAATATTCACTCTTCAGCACAACTGTTCAAAGTGTAGTTGGGAAGCTGTCTCCACCATGTTCTAGCATGTAGTATAGTTAAATATCATGTATCCAATGTATCCTTAGTATCCAATGATACTAAGGAATATCATTTATCTCAGATTTACACTATGTATATTATGTGTCTAGAAGAGATTATAAAACATACTCCCCCCTCCACATAACTGGGAGAACAGAGAGTTGTCTAAGAAAGTCCATGTCTGGTGATTTTAAGTTTAATGGCTCCATTACACATTTCCTGACACCCAGACACTGGACTGAGTCACCAGTTTATTGCTGTTCCTATCTTAATTTTTCTTCTTCCTCCTCCTCATTTCTTTGCTGTGTCAACTCTATATTTCCTTCTACTTTGCACAGTATCTTCAAGCGCCATTTGTATCTGTCCAGAGCTCACCAAAGATCAGATCCCCTTTTCTTTAAGCACTAGCTAGATTTTAAAAGAAGTCTTATTCTTTTGCTAGCTGAAAAGGAAAGTGGGAACACAAGAACCATGGGCTGTGATAACACCATGCAAAAATTACCCTCCATAACCCCACCTGCTGATGCAGTCTGAGACAATAGACCTACCACCATCATGAGATGAGTGATGTATTCTTTCTGACTGGGTGAACTGAGGACAAATAGAATAGCCATGTGACCCCATTTCACAGCAACCCAGGCCCCAGAAGTATCCTTTGGTACCAGGGTCAACTACTGAACTTGGAGCAATAGCCACATACCTGTTTAACTTTCTAGTATTGGACTAATTTGGTTTTGAAAGAAGCAATGAATTTTTTAAAAATTAAAACTGTATTTGTTGCAGTAAAATGTCATGAACAATTTAGCAGTAATTAGACACAGATAAAGGGAGATTCAGTAAGAAGGAAGATAAATGTAGAGAAATAAACCAGAATATATTTCATAGAACAAGGAGACTGACAACAGAAAATTGAGCATAAGAGGCAGAGAGGATGCAGGAAGATGCAGCATTTAAAATTTGATTTCCGGAAGATAACAGAGAATGAGGAGAGGTAATATTTACATAGATAGTGACTGAGGTGTTTTCAGAACTGATTACAGATTTGAATCAGAGAGGAGATGCTAATTTATTCTAACAAAAAAAAAATGCATGATATCTGCCCTCGTACCCCTTATGGTTGCACTGAGCAATACCAAACCCAAACAGAAGATCTTAGTATTATTAAAGGAGATGAGAGAACAACCATTGAACTCTTAGCAACCATGGATACTGTGTTGATATACAGTAACTGTCAATCCTAAACTGTTTAGCAAGCAAAACTGGATTTCAAGAACCAAAACCAAATACATTTATAAATAAAAACTGTGCTTATCCCTCTAAAACTCTTAACTAAATGAGCTTCTGAAATCCATACTTCTGGAGAAACAAAAATGTCTCCAGGAGTATATAAAACACTAGAAGAAATATAAGCAAATAAATGAATAAGTAATTGATGAGAAGTTCAAATAATATCAATAATGTCTATTCTGTGTAGCAAAACAATAAGAAAGATCCAAAATACCGAAGGACAATAGCTTGTAAGTTTGGAGGAGGTTGGTAAGAGCTAAAACAGTCTTTGGTTCTTCCTTGTTTGGTTGGGGGAGAGTAAAATAATAATTAACCTGAGACTTTGGTAGGTAGGAATACTAAAGTTCTGAGGGGAAGAATGGAAAATAATTCAACTAGAATAGCAGAGAAAATTGAAATAAAAATCAACTTAACACAGGAGAGAGGGAGAGAGAGAGTGAGAGAAAGAGAGAGAGAGAGAGAGTGAGAGAGAGAGAGAGAGAGAGAGAGAGAGAGAGAGAGAGAGAGAGAGAGAGAGACAGAAAAGTAGCACAGGCAAGAACAGAACACAGAACAAAGGTTAGAAATGAATCAAAATTAGTGTTCACAGTAAATATAAATGGACCGGTTTTAGGAGTAACAAGTCCATACAGTAACAAAACCAGATGCAGTTCTAGCTATTTATAAGAAGCAAACCTAGATTGTATGGCACTCTGAACATGTATACCAGGAGATGTGCAAAAATGTCTTTAGCATTGTTTCTTACAGAAACAAACTAACAAGGAAATTGTCCACAATGTAAATGGCCTTCAATCAGAAAATATTTAAATACATTGTGATGCATTAATGAATTGGCATAAGCAATGAAAATAGATGAATGGCAATCTGATAGATCAACACATATAAATATATCTCAGAAACATGACACTAGATTTATAGCATGTTCATAAATTTCAATTTTTACAATGTATATAAATTTCAATGATGATACTATATGCAGTAAAGCCCACTTGAAGTATGGAATTCACATCTAGAAAGGTTAGCGTAGTGATTTCTATCTGGGTGGCCGCAAAAGGGATTCCTTGGACTCCTTTCGAGGGTGCATGACCTGTTACACGGGCCTTGCATATGGAAGGACCCTGGGATGTTCTGCTGCCGTCATCTCGGAATTCTTAGTAATTCTGAAAACGGAAACTGGCATTTTGTCTTGGGCCCTTCAAATGATTTAGCCAGTCTCAGGGGCCACAAATGAGGAGAGATGGACGGGGGGACTTGGATTGTACTGATGATGTTCTTTCTTAATCTGAATGATGCTATTTGGCGTTTGTTTTATCTACTCCACATATAGTGTTACACGTCGTTTGTATGCATTAAACATTTCATTTTACAAATTGATTTTAAAATGTTACCTCCACAGTCCATGGTTTATAGTATTCATCAGGAATACCCAGGCAAAAGAGTCACATAGTCACCACCTAGGTGGAACTGAATATCCTATTTATATGGTTGTGATGTGGAAATTGGTCTAAGTTGTTGAGTAATTATACTTAAGCATATGCTTTCGACTCTATAAAACCCGGGTGAGTAATATCCATTGGAGGAAAAGAAGAGCCCTCTGTATTTCTTTACACAGTTGGATATCCAGCTGCTCGTTTTCATATTGCAAGAGCATTTCCTCGGCAAACATGTTATCTCCTGCATTATTTGGAGGCTGTGCCTTTTAAGAGCAGGCAGCATTTAAGAACTACAGGGCAGAACCTATCTGGTTCTGTCGCTGTCGCCAGCAGCTGGTGCACCCAGCGTCCTGGGAGGAAGTTAGCTGCCCTCTAGCCACCCTGAACACTGTGCAAACATAGCACATCTGGGTAGTCGGAGGCTCATTGCGCCTGTGCGTCCGTAGAGGCCGGTGCCATTCCTGTGCAGTTTGGCAGCTTCAGGATGTACACACGGAGACAGCTGGTGAAAGAGTTTACGGAGTGGGGCACTCTTTTCCATCCAGACACCTGGATGACTCTGAGAGGCACAGTGTGGCCATCTCTCTTCGGTACATTGCTGGGTTGCCGCACTGGCCAGAACGACTTGCAAGTTTTCAAAGGCAACGCAACACGATGTTTGGTTTTTCTGCATGGCTCCCAAATAGCACTTGGTTGCTTCAGCTTAATTGTATCCCTTAAGTGCCTCTTAACTCTGACCTTCAGTCCCCTTTTACTATCCTGTCATTATGCGTCTGCTCTCTCAAGTGCACTGAAGTGCAGGGGCCCTGATTTTATGCATTCATTTCTTCAGTCACTCAATAAATGTTTATAGATCATCTTAAATCTTAACTTACACATCTTAAAGTCTTGTTTCATTCCACCTCATCCTTCCTCTTTTTGTCCTGCTTTATTTTTATTTTTTCTAGTAGCTCTGATTTATTTCTTTTTTTTTTTTTTTTTTTGGTGGTGCTAGCAATGGAACCCAGGGCATGGCACGTACCAGGTAAGTGCTTTACCACTGAGCTTTGTCCTTGACCTTATATATTCTTTGTGTTCACGTTTTCCCAGCCTGATCCACTCTCCTTTCTCCACTGATCCAGTCATAGTCTTTCCCAGATTGCAGTGGATCACATAATCTTTTGTGCTGCTTAGAGGGTCCTGGGTGAATTTTTGCATAGTGCAAATTAAAATGAAATACAACTCTTGAGAAACATAATTCACACATAATACAGACTTCACCTGCACCTGTTGCCTGCAAATACAATGAGCTTCCTTTTAATGATGTCTCTTACAAAGTATTGGCTACTTCCTGCTGAAAATATAAGTTGCGTTTCATGCTGAAAATATAAGTTGCATTTCAAAAAGACTTAAAGGTTGCATAGGTAATTGTAAACATTATGCCTCCATTTAGTCAGATTTGGTGAGTCTAGATCTTAGTAACCAAAGTCTTGCCCTGGGTTCAACCAACAGTTAGTTGAATGCTTATTTTGTGCAAAGCATGTGGGACATTCAAAGAGGTGAAAGATATTCTTACCTCCTTGGAGGGGAATTAATGATACAAGTGAAGAAGCCTGAGTCATTCAGGTATTAAGTGCAGTTTGAAAGCAGGATGCATGATCACACATGGCCAGGATCATCAAGGTAATACAGGAGCAAAGAGCATTTCTTCATATTTAATTAGACTCTATTAGAGCAGGTAGACTTCTGACTTCTGCAGACAGTTCACTCCAAAGAGAAAACACTCAGATCACTCTACCCATTATTTCTTCATTGTTTAAGACAGATTTATTTCGAATTATTCTTGGATGTTTTCCTCTTTTCTGTTCTTTTAAATTAAGTGCACATTTGCCCAGTTTAATTGCTTATTTGTTTCCTTGAGAGATTATGTCATCGAAATTTCTTCTGGGAATTGAATCCTTATTTTGGGGATATGTGTTTCTCTTTATTGTTAATAATGAATTTGATTCATGGCAAGCTAATTATACCTACTGTAGGAAGAATATTACATGTCACAACATTACGGTGAAAAGAAAAACGTCCCAGAACCAGATGAGTCTGAGTTTGACACTTGCTATTTGACTTTATTCAATTTATTCAGTATCCTAGGTTTTTTTATTTGATAAATGTGTACATATTTCATTTAATATTTATTTTCAGGGTTGATAGGATTACATTAGGTAATACACATAACACTTTTTTTCATTCATAGAAAGTACCCTATAAATATTAACAACTACTACTATTATTACCTTTTCTAATTATCCCGGTTCATTTCATGTATGAGATGTATGAAGGGGACCTCCATTAAGTTCACACAAGAAGTCTATAGATTTAGGAGATATTTTAAGGTCACTGGATTAAGCTAAGGGCTTTTTAAAGTCACTACCTTCAGGAATCATACTGGCTGGAGATCATTGTCTTTTTATCATGTTGTTTAGATTTTAATGGTGTCTCGTGGGTGGTCTGCCAGTGGAGTGCTTGTCTTTTTTTTCTTAAGAGCATCTATAATTCTTGCAATGGGTATTTTGCCAATTTTCACATGCTTTGTTTTCTCTTCTCAAATCAACATGTCTATGTATTTACACAATTCACATTCAAACAACATTCATTACCCTGCTGTCACTGGACATAAAGACAATCAAAACTCGTTATGCCCAAGTCTAAAACAAGATCCAACTCAGGGACCAGATGTGTTGCATGAACAAAACCTCCCCATGCTGTTCCTGTTTCTCATCTGCATTGTTTGGAGGGTGTGCCGGGTGGATTAAGGGTCTTGCCAATTGCGCTTATAGAATGACTCATTTTATGCACATTTTGTTCCCCTGTTCTATTGCATGCCCTTTGGGTGACAGAAGAGTCTGAAGAAGTTTGGTTGAACTTGTCAAGCCTTTGAAATGGCTTTAAAGCTGTTTTATAGTTGGAAGAATTAGTTGTATTTATTTCAGACAATAAAACACGCTTTCTTAATTTTGGAGCTAAGATAATGACCTTGCAGAATGCAGGCTATCCAAGGAGAATCCATCCAGCTTTCTAAATTTGTCTTGAGCTTTTCTAAGTTAAACGAGGTTATTTTCTGCTCCTTTTTGCACCTTTATCATAAAAAAAATGAGAAAACACAAATATTTGCTGAGGGAAAATAGATTTAAGATCCTCTCTCAGACAGAAGTCTAAATACTACAAATAGAACTACCCTATGATCCAGCTATCCCATTATTGGCTGTATATTCAAGGAGGCATCAATATATCAAAGAGATATCTGAATTGTTACCAAGATTGCAGCACCATTCTTGGTAGCTGAGATATGAAATCAACTGAGTATTAGCAGAAAATGTGGCAAATATACAAAACAATATTATTTAGCCACAAAAAATTGAAACCCTGTCATTTGTGGTAACATAGACGAGGCTGAAGGATGTTCAGTGAAATAGGTCGGCATAGGTAGACAGGTTCTGCATGTTCTTGCTCCTCTGTGGAAGCTGGAAAGGATAATTCCATAGAAGTAGAGAGTGGAAGAGAGGCTGGTAGAGACTGGGAAGAATAGGGGGGAAGGGAGGGTGAGTGACGGGTACAAAAACAGATGGAGGAATGAATTCTATGCTCCACAGCACGAAGGGGAGACTGTACTTCACGATTTATTACGTATTTATCAAGAATGAGAAGAAAGGATCTGGAATGTTCCCAGCACAAAGAAATGCTATGTAAGGACATGGAAATGCTAATTACCTGGATTTGATCATGACACAGTGTATACATAGATTGAATTATCACACTGAACCTTGGAAATGCATAAATTATTATATGTCATTTAAGAAAACATGAAAACGAAATTCAAAACAGTTTGTGTTGGTAGGAGTTCGCCTGAGGCCATTTCCTTTATGAGGATTGAGCATGGGGTAAGGGAGACGGGCTCCCCATCAGCATTAAACCCAAAGGGCTTAATGTTCAGTTGCATTCAACCCATTTCTGAAGAGTTACTGATATAATGATGACGATGATGATAAAAGAATAGCTGGAAATTTTGAAGTTTCAGGAAGGAATGAGGTACAAATTCTGCATTCCTCCACCGTGGTTGATAGTACGAGAGAGTCCTTTCCTAACTGACCGTCAGCCATCGATAATGGCAGCCAGCAGTTGCTGCCTAAATCTGATTTCATCTGTCTGGTTTTCCACTGGCTGGTGGTTTCTGGACTCACTACGGAGCACCAATCATGCACATCCAACCAAAAATACCTATATGGGAGGGTGGAGAAATGCAAAGAGCACATACATGTGCTAAAAGAAAAATTTCCAATTACTTTAATAGAGTTTAATTAAGCAAGCGATTCACAAAGTGGGCAGGTCTGAGAACCAGAACAAGTTTGAGGGACTTGCCTTATTTGAACACAGTTTCCACACTGGGCTGCCGGTGATTGACTTAAGCTCGGCTTCGGTGTTGGGTTGAGACTTAGCCGTTGTTACAAAAGCACTCTCTGTGTAGCAAGTTAGGTTGCCGTTACTTAAGGACCCATAGGGAGGCCTCCCCAGGCCAAATCTGGTTTAATTTACACATGAGACTAAATTACCTGGGTCCCACGCCTGCCTGTGCTGCTGCTTCTCATTGAAGAAGTTGGCCTCAACTAATTTGTGTTTCCTCACCTGTGCAAGTGGGGATGTGATTCAGAACCTTCCTCAAAGGCTGTGTTTTAGAACAATAGCAAAATTACCAGCTGCCTCTTCTCCATGTGCTGGGTCTTGCTTAACTTAAAAAAAAAAAAAAATGATGCAATAGAAGTTCCAGGAGACGATGAGACACAACAGCCAAAGGGCTTTGGGTGTTTCTTTTGAGGTTCCTATAAATACAGTATTACTCATTGTCTTCAGTTCTCTGCCAAAGGTGTGAGTCTTCCTTTCTCAGGCAGAAAAGGACTGGACTCCTCTCCGGCTCACCTGATGGTGATGGTGGCCCCTGAGATCGCCACAGCCTACGGTCAAGCTCTGCAGTAGGGACCTGGACTTAGAATGTTTCAGACTGGTTGCATTTTTCCCTGATGCAGAAAAACTGCAGAGTAGAGTTTAATTTTTTTCCTTTTATCTTAATTCCCTAATTGAAACATTAAAAGGAAAACAAGCATGATTTAATAATTTCTAGACCAACAGGCTCTAAGCAAGAGATTCTGTAGGTATTATGTGCTCTCCTCTTTCAGTGTAATTTATCTTTTGGAAACGAGACTCTCGCCTACTTTGAGCTGCACTCGCTTACTATTTCCCATTTATTAACCCCGTGTGTTCTGCAAATAATAATATTAGAGAGTTGACCTTTGATGCTGTTTTTATTGTTAAATGAGGTGGCATGTTCCCTGCACTCAGCCTGGGGCCAGGTCCCCATTAGGATCTCAAAGGTAGATAATAGCCCCCACCTTCATTGCCTCTCGCTACCACATTAGAACTGCTGTTTAGTACCAAAGGTCGTGGTGTCTCTAGCTTTCCACTTAGCTGTCTCACTTGTTGCGGGCCACGCTTTAACTACCAGAATGCAGGTGTTTTCTGTCTAATACGTGTTGCAGTCCACTTTGCCTGTGCTGTTGGGCAGACAAATGTTTTAAGACCCTTTTGGTTTTAGGCAAGGAACAGAAGTGGGCTTCAAAATGACATGCAGTACACTCCCTGCTTCTCAGACTCTGGTACCCATTAATTCTCACCCTCCGCCCCACCCCGCCCTGCATGCCGCCTGGTTAAAGGCTTCCTGTCTAATTATTCCGTGTTTACTTCTGTGTGAGCTCATATTAATTATGTGGCTCACCAGTCTCGTCACTCTGAAGGATGAAGAGAGATTTCATTTGGTAAGGGATCCCTAAGACAGCCTCATTCCTGGGCTTCCTCACACCCCCAAACAAATGCTAGCTTGTAATGAGACTTCCTTTGGATACCAGAGTTTTCCTTAAAAGTAATTAAAGCCTGAAGGTTTTAGCTACAAAGCTGGTTGATATGATTAAGCAGAGTACTTTGAATTTAGACAGTGCTGTGCTTGAAATGAAAGAACTTGATTGGCTCTTTGCTACTTATTTGGATAAGGGGTGTGTGTGTGTGTGTGTGTGTGTGTGTGTGTGTGTGTGTGTGGTGTTTTCCTCGCCTTTTGTGCTTGGTCAGCCTGGTTCTTCTTCCCGAGTGCCGGGTTATTGTCAGTGTGAGTTACCACTGTATCTAACTGTTTCATAAAGGCCTCTACTGATACCTCTGTGCTTCCTGAGGCCCACTGATGCCTCCTTTGGCTGCACAAGGTACAGCCCTTTCACTGGGAACTTGCAGGTGCTGTTGGGAGTCCAGCCAGACAATGACCTCAAGCCCGGTCTCTTTCATCCATGAGTCACTACGCTGTGCAAAGACAGACTCCCCTAGAGAAATAAAATGGACTCTAGCTTTATCCCTGCAATGAGAAGGAGCCCTTAATCTGACCAATGGCATACTTGTAAAAAAAAAATATTTTGAAAGCAATTGATGAACTAATTAAAATAGGCAGCCACATGTGAAATTCTTCAGCTCAAATAGGATTTCTGTGTGTTGAAATAAAGAGAAGACTGTCCTAAATTTCTAGATCTATTAATCCTACTGGTAAGTGTTGATCCTAGTAACTGAAAAATGCTTAATGGACTCTTGGGGAAGGAGAAAGAAAAGAGAATGATTCTATGAATTACTTGTTTTAAAAGGACTTGAAGAATCATCTGCCTGTTGGTTGAAAACTGTGTGCACAGTGCCAAGTGTTTTAAGGAGGTGACAGTGGAACTTGGGAAGATGGGGGAAGCCAGCTAGGCAGTGAGTCCCCATCTCCTCCCGACCCAGAAAGAAGGCAGCAAAGGAAAAGTGGAATTGAGAGTTGGGTGACAAAATAAACGCCCTAGGACTCGCTGTCACACAGTCTGAGTTACCTGGAGAGACTGTGGTTGGCAGAGTAGAAAACAAACTCAGGGTCTCCTGAGTCTGATGAGAGACACTTAAAAACACTTGGAAAGACAGACAAACTTTGAAGCGCTATGATGACAGTAGGGTACTTAAAACAGCATCAACAGCTTAGAACCAAATCATGAGAAGAAAGTTGAGCTGAGGGCTACAGCCATCTTGGGGAGCCCTCAGCCCAAGGTACCCCCTTAAATCAGCAGGTGTCTCCCCTCCCCAACCCCCAAGGCTGCAAACCCAACCAGAGGGAAGGCCCCTGCAGTGGGACCTTTTGAGACTCTGACCAGAAAGGCCTTCTAGAAGGAGGAGCTGAGAATTGCTGAAACCCCTCCTCCCCCCTCTCACTGTGAACTGGGAAATGGGCTGGTGGGGACCTTTGTGGGGGAGGGGCGCCTAGCCCTGCTTAGCCTCTGTGACCCAGGCAAGGGCGGACAGCTCGGTGCAGCATCCAGACAGAGTTGAGCAACAGAGCAACTTTGCAACAAAGCAACTTTATTCCCAGCAAAGGAAAGCAGATTCTCCAGGCCCTGGTCACTGACATGGGGGAGGCACAGTGAGAAGCCACGGGACAGCCCTGGCATAGTGGGGCATGCCAGAGAGAAGCCACCTGAGTATTCAGTGACAGAGAGAGCCAGTGGGAAATTACCAGAGTCTACACAGCAGGAAGGGACTGATCCCAGCCTTAACTAGTGCAAAGCCTGACCCGTGATCACAACTGGCAAGGGACAAGGCATTGTTCGGGGACTTGGGGGACGTCACACCAGACATAGTAAGCAGAGGGAATCAACGCTCACCATTCATAACTTGGGCCGGTGGAAACTAGAATCCAGGTGAACCATAGGAGACCCTTGGCCACAGTACCTCAGAGAGCAGCGAGTACTTATGCAGCACAGAACACTCATGGAAAACCCACAACCAGAAGTCCTGCCCTCATGGACAGCCACCAGGATCTTCACTAGAGTGAAAAGGATCCTGTAGAGGGGAGCGGAGCCTGTGTCCTGAACTGCTGCACAATAAAAACAACCAACCCAGAATACTGCACCCTCCCAGTCCTCGGCTGCAGGCCCCTGAGCTGACAGCCAGGAGCCGCTGGTAGAGGGTTCGTAACAACCAGAAGATTGGCTCCTGTGCCCTGCAATTCGGGAGAGATACACAAAGACGGATGAGCATCTGCTAAATGTCCAAACCCAACGAAATCCATACCAGGATTCAACATGACTTTTCTTCACCTAGACATGGTATACAAGAAACAACTCCAATATCAACTGTGACCATATAGATAACTCCTTAATGATAAGTGTTGAACCAATAACCAACATGGAACCTTCAACCCATTTGAGTGTATTTCATTTAATGGGTAAAATCATGAATTAGACTCAGTCTTCCTGTCTTTGTTTTCCTAGGTCTAGTTTATACCTGCTTCTCTTACTCCTACTCATCCCTTTGCGTTATCTCCTGCTACCTCAAACACAAATCACTTATCTTTTTCTCCTTTCTATCTTGGTATAAATTGTCCTTTTATATCTTCTCTCTCCCCCTGCCTCTCTCTGCCTCTCTTTTTTTGCCAAATCTTTCTTCCTTCCCCCCTTTAGCCTTCACTTAAGTTTATAGTAAATTTACTAAATTTAACAATTATTGTTTTTTACCTGTTCCAGAATTTTATTATAGGTTTATACCTGAATTTGAGGAGTCTTAGAGAAAAGTGCAACAACTTTTTGTTTCTTATAAGGTTGAGTAGAATGAGGCTTGGCCCTGAATCAATTTTAGTAAATAGGTCTCAATGGCAAATCTTAACGTGGTGCTAATATTGGGGTCAGCAGAGGTCACACATTGACTTAAAATATCATTATCTTGACATTCACCCAACCCAAAGCTCTTAAGAAAAAGAAGCTCACGAAGTAGTCTTTTGCTTAAAATAAGAAATCAGAATCATACTGATAGATGGATAGACATAAAAACAATATGAGAAAGCAAAGGAACAAACCATCTCAAACAGCCCATAATGCTTCAACAACAGACTTCACTGATACCACAGTGGAGGAAATATCAGAGAAGGAATTTAGAAACTTTATAGTTGAACTTTTCTGTGACCTAAAAGAAGATGTAAGGAATGAAATCAGAGAGAAAATACAGGAAGTGAAAGATCATTTTAATAAAGAGATAGAGATTCTGAAAAAAAACAAAACAAAAAAAAAAACCAAATGGAAATGAAAGAATTGATAAGCCAAATTTAAAAACCTATGGAAAACATCACCAATAGATTAGACCACTTTGGAAGGTAGATTTTCAGGCTCAAAGACAAAGTATATTCTTAAAGTAACTTTTTTTTTCTTTTTTTGTGGGACCAGGAATTGAACCCAGGGCCTTGTACATGTGAGGAAAGCACTTTTCCAACCGAGCTATATCCCCAGCCTGACAAAGTATATTCTTGAAAATAAAGTTGACCACAAAGAGATGATGTTAAGATACCAGGAATGGAATATTCAGGAAATCTGAAATATTAAAAGGCCAAATTTAATATTCATTGGGGTAGATAAAGGTTCTAAAACACAAGCTAAAGGAATATACAGCTTTTAAATGAAATATTATAATAAAATTTTCCAAATCTTAAGAATGAAATTTCCATTTCATTCATATACAAGAGGCATACAGGATTCCAAATATACAAAATTACCATAGATCCACTCCAAGACACGTTATTATGAAAACGCCTAACATACAGGATAAGGATCGAATTTTAAAAGCTACAAGAGAAAAATGACTGCTACATTTAGGGACAATCCAATCCAATTTCAACTGATTTCTCAACCCAGACCCTAAAAGCAAGGAAAGGAGGGTTTGGAATAACATATACCAAACTCTGAAAAAAATGGCTGCCAATAAAGAATACTATACCAGCCAGACACAGTGGCAAACGCCTGTAATCCCAGTAACTTGAGAGGCCGAGGCAGGAGGTTTGTGAGTTCAAAGCCAGCCTCGGTCTTGGGGAGGTACTAAGCAACTCAGTGAGATACTTTCTCTAAGTAAAATGCAAATAGGGCTGGGGATGTGGCTCAGCGGTTCAGTGCCCCTGAGTTCAATCCCCAGTACCAAAAAAAAAAAAAAAAAAAAAAAAAAAAAGTATGATAAGCAAAATTAAGTTTCAAAATTGAAGATGAAATAAAAATCTTCTATGGTCAACAAAAGCTAAAAGGAATTCAGAACAAGAAAGCCTGTGCTAGAAGACATACTCAATAAAATATTTCATGAAGAAATAAAATAAAAATGAAAACCAGCATACAGAGAAATTACACTAGAATAGTCAATTAAAGTACAATCATGTCCAACTTAAACATTAGAAATAAAATGGCAAGAAATAAAAATCATCTCTCAATAACAACACAGAATGTAAATAGTCTAAACTCTTCTACAAAAGACATAAGTTGGCAGATTGGATAAAAAAGCAATACCCAACAACATGCTATCTGCAAGAGACTCATCTCACAAAGACATTCACAGACTGAAGTTGAAAGGGTGAGAAAATATATACCATTCATATGGGTCTTGTAAATAAGCAAAGGTTCTTATTTTCATATCAGATAAAGTGTATTTCAATCCAAGATTAATCAGAAGACACAAAGAAAGTCATTTCATACTGCTTAAGGGAATCGTACATCAAGAAGATATAATGATCATAAATATTTATGCCCCAAACAACAGAGGAGCTATGTACATCAAACAAACCCTTCTCAATATTAAGAACCAAATAGACCACAATACAATAACACTGTGTGACTCTAACAAACTTCTCTCACTAAATAGTTGATCATCCAAACAAAAACTAAGGAAAGATTCTGTAAATCTAAAATATACACTTAATGTGGACCTGCCAGACATCTATAGAATATTTCACCCATCAACAACTGAATTCACTTTCTTCTCTCTCTCTCTCTCTCTTTTTTAAATTTAGAGACAGGATTCTCATTTAGGGCCTTGCTAAGTTGCTGAGGCTGGCTTTGAACTCACGATCCTCCTGCCTCAGCCTCCCGAGCTGTGGGATTACAGACGTGCATCCCAACACCGAGGCACTTTCTTCTTGTCAGCACATGGGACATTTTCTAAAGTAGGTCATATTTCAGGTCACAAAGCAAACCTTAGCAAATATAAAAAAATAGAGATGTACCTTACATTATATCAGATCATAAAGGAATGAAAATAGAGATCAATAATAAGTTAAAAAACAGAAACCATTCTAAACCTGAAGAATAAATAATGACCTTTTAAATATGAATGGATAGCAGAAGAAATTATGGGAGAAATAAATTCTTAGAAGTAAATGAGAGTAGTGATACAGCATATCAAAACCTCTGGGATAGTATAAAGGCAGTTCTAAGAGGAAAGTTCACAGCATTGATCTCATACATTGAAAGAATAGAAAGATACCAAATAATGTAGCATTACATTTCAAGGTCCTAGAAAAAGAAGAACAAACCAACACCTAACTCAGTAGTAGACAGGAAATAATTAAAATCAGAGCCAAAATCAATGAAACTGAGATAAACAAATACTAAAGAGTTGATTTTTTGAAAGGATAAACAAAATTGATGAATCCTTACCTAAACTAAAAAAAAAAAAAAAAAAAAAAAAAAGAAGGAAAAAAACTCAAATTATCAATATCCAAGATGAAAAAGGAAATATTACCATGAACACTACTGAAATCCAGAGGATCATCAGAAGCTATTTTCAAAATTTATACTTCACTAAGGTAGAAAATCTTGAAGATATTGACAAATTCCTAGAGACATATGACTTAACCAAATTGAACCAGGAGGATCCAGCAAACTTAAAAAGATCAATTTTAGGTAATGAAGTTGAAGCAGCCATCAGAAGACTTCCAACAAAGAAAAACCCAGGAGGGATGGATTTGCAGTTGAGTTCTACCAGAACATTAGAGAAGAACCAGTACCAATCCTCAAATTATTCCATGAGATAGAAAAGGAGGGAACACTGCCAAACTCATACTACAAAGCCAGTATCACCCTGATCCTAAAA
Source organism: Sciurus carolinensis (assembly GCF_902686445.1). NCBI lineage: Eukaryota > Metazoa > Chordata > Mammalia > Rodentia > Sciuridae > Sciurus > Sciurus carolinensis. Next base: position 141,219,848 of record NC_062219.1, on the reverse strand, counting down.
TCAGGTAAAGATACAACAAGGAAAGAAAACTTCAGACCAGTATCCCTGATGAACATAGATGCAAAAATTCTTAATCCTGGTAAATCTCAGATGAAAATACATTAAAAAGATAGTGTACCGTGATCAAATGGGTTTCATCCTAGGGATGCAAGGTTGGTTTAACATAAAGAAATGTAATTCATCATGTAAGTAGACTTATAGACAAAGATCACGTGATTATCTCAATAAATGCAGAAAAGGCATTTGACAAAGTATGGTACCCATTCATGTTTAAAACTCGGGCTAGAAGATACTTACATCAACATTGTAAAGGCTATGTATGACAAACCCAAGGCCAACATCATGTTGAATAGAGAAAAACTGAAAGCATTTCCTTTAAAACCAGGAACAAGACAGGGATGCCCACATTTACCATTCCTATTTAATGGTCCTTGAAACTCTAACCAGAGCAATTAGGTAAGAGAAGAAAATTAAAGAGATCTGAAGAGAAAAAGGGAGCTCAAACTATCTCTGTTTGCTGATGACATAATCCTATATATAGAAACCCCTCCCCCCAAAAAATACTCCACCAGAAACTCCATCTAGAACTCATAAATGAATTTGGCAAACTAGTGGGATACAAAATCAACAGCCATAAATCAAACAAATTCCTGTACTCCAATGATGAATCCACTGAAAAAGAAATTAGGAAAACTACCCCATTCACAATATCCTCCAAAACAAAACAAAACAAAACAAAACCCTGGGAATCCATCTAAAAAAAGAGGTGAAGAACCTCAACAATGAAAACTACAGAACACCTAAGAAAGAAATTGAAAAATATCTTAGAAAATGTAAAGACCTCCCATGTTCTTGGATAGGCAGAATTAATATTGTCAAAATGGCCATACTACCAGAAGTGTTATACAGATTCAATGCAATTCCCAACAAAATTCTTCTCAGAACTTTCTTCACAGAACTTTCTTCACAGAACTATAAAAAGCAGTTATGAAATTCATTTGGAAAAAACCAGAGACCCAGAATAACTGAAGCAATCCTTAGCAAGAAAAGTGAAGCACAAGGCATCATAATACTAGACATTATTGTATATGCTACAGAATTATAGTAACAAAAACAGCATGGTATTGCACCAAAACAGGCATGAATACCAAAGGATAGAATAGAAAACACAGAGACGAACCCACATAAATACAGTTATCTCGTAGTAGACAAAAGTGCTATAAACATACATTGGAGAAAAGATAGCCTTTTTAACAAATGGTGCTGGGAAAACTGGAAATCATATGTAGTAGAATGAAACTTAACTCATGTATTTTACTCTTCAAAAAACTCAACTCAAAATGGATCAATGACCTAGGTATTAGACCAGAAATCCTGCATCTACCAGAAGAAAATACAGGCCCATCACTCTAGCATGTTGGCTCAGGAACTTTCTGGTGGGACTACAAATTAGTACAACCACTCTGGAAAGCAGTATGGAGGGATTCTTCAGAAAACTAGGAATGAAACCATCATTTGACCCAGTTATCCCACTCCTCAGTTTATACCCAGAGGATTTAAAATCAGCATATGACAGTGACGCAGTCATATCAATGTTTATAGCGGCACAATTCACAATAGCCAAACTAGGAACCTATCTAGGTGTCTTTCCATGGATGAATAGATAATGGGGTATTACTCATCCATAAAAAAGAATGACTTTATGGCATATGCTGACAAATGGATAGAACTGGAGACTGTCATGCTAAGTGAAATAAGCTGGTCCCCAAAAGTTTAAGGTCAAATGTTTCCAGTGATATGCAGAATATAATCCAAAATAAGGGGGTAAAGTGGAAAAAAAAAGAATAGAAGAATGAACAGTGGAGAAGACCGAGGGGAATGAAGGGAAGGGAATGGAAAAGGGATGGGATAGGGAAAGACAGTGGAATGAACCTGATCTAACTTTCCCAGGCACATACATGAATATACCACAGTGAATCTTGCCATCGTGTGCATCCTCAAGAATTAAAAAAAAAAATTATAAATAAACAGATCAGTAGAGTAGAGGGAAGGGGACAGGGGGAGGGTAGTGGAAGGGAGGGGAAGTACTTGGGACTGAGTTAGAACAAATTATATTCCATGCTTTTAGAATTGTGTCAAATGAATTGTATTGCCATGTGTAACTAAAAAGAAGCAATAAGAAACAAGGAGCATAACTGCTGAATGTACATACAGAACTGGTCTCTTCTCCTAGGTGCCTATTCTAACTCAACTGGAGTAAGAGATGGTGAAGATGTTTTGAGGTCTCAGGAAGTGCTCCAAAAGGAGGTGGGATCACAGCTGATCTTGTATTCTGGACCAGGAGATCAGCAGGGAAAGTAAACTGGCTAGAGATAACCCAAGAAGAACAGTGGAAAATCCAAACATAGTCTGAAGGCTAGCATTCTGATGGAGAATATGTGGACAGTCAACTGACAAATTGATCCTCTGTTCCACAAACTTTTTGAAAATACTCAGGAGGTTCTAGGTATGGTGTAAGACTAAGTCTAAGGAAGACATTTACCTTCACTCCGATGTTCTACAGTCTAAAAGAAGGTCTTTATTCCTTTTATTATTGCTGTAACAAAATACCTGAGACTAGATAATTTATAAAGAACAGAGGTTTATTGAGTTCTAGAGACTGGGAAGTTCAAGAACATGGTAGTGGCATCTCGTCAGCATCTTGGTGGGGGCCTTCTTGCTGCATTATAACATGGTGGAGGGCATCACCTGGAAAAACAGAGCAAGTTCGGCCGAGAGAGCTTGCTTTTCCAAAAAGCCACTCCCACAATAAACCATTAATCCATGAATCCATGAATGGGTTAATCCACTCTTGAGGGTAGAACCCTTGGCACTCAGCAAACTCCTAATGGCCCCACCTCAACTCTGCTGCTGTGGGGACTAAGTTTCCAACCCATGCAGTCTGAGGAAGATATTGAAGCCCTCGCACAGGGGAAGGAAAACGTTGAAGCAAACGCTGTGTGAAGACAGATGTAGGAAAATGGCTCTGTGGGTCAGTGGAAGGAAGCAAGCCTTGCGGGCAGCGGTCAAGGCTTCACAGAGAATGTGAAGGGAGAGGCTTCGGGAAGAAACCGTCGCCTAAAAATACTCTACTTCCCAGGAGGTGCCAGCCTTAGATTAAGCAAGGAAGGTGGGTGGGATTCTGAGCATCCCTGAGTCATGTCCCTATAATATTCATCAAGAAGAATTGGGGAGGGAAATTCAGAAGTCCATCAACAACCTAACATGAGGGAGGGGAGTAATCTGGGGAATGGGTTCATGGGTAGATTCCAGGAACTGAGATTGGCCCAAGGGGAAGAGTCTACATAAGGAGACCACGTGGGGAATATTCCAGGCAATGATTCTCAGCCCCGGTTGTATACTAGGCAGCTTGACAGCAGTATCTTCACAGCTGGGCCTCACTCCTCGGGATTCAGGGAAGGGACACAGGCACGTTATGAAGACTTTCTAAGTGATTTTAATGTGCAATCAGGGAGATCCACTGATTTGCCGTACGTAGAAGCATGCAAAGGCGAGCAAGAAAGGTCCCCAAATACAGACCAGAGCCCTGGTTCTCAAATCTGAGCACATACAGGCTTCTCGTGGCTACTAAATGCCGGTTGCTCTGCCCTACCTCCAGAATTTCTGTGTTTCTTTGACCAATTGTACCTGCACAATGGAATCTCTGTAAAGATGCTGAATGCCGAGGTTTGGCGGGATCCTGGGAGGTATGTGCACCCGTGTGCCTGGTGTGTATTGCATCCCAACTCCACAGGGACAGAAGTTCCTGCATGCGGGACCCTCTGGACCTTTCTCTATGTATCTCTTCATCTGGCTGTTCATTGGCATCCTTTATAATAAGGTGATCGTGGTAAGTAAAGTTCCCTGAGCTCTGTGAGCCTTCGAGCAAGTTAATGAACATGAGGAGCAGTGGTGGGAACCTCCGATGTGCAGCCAAACTTGGACAGAAATTGTGGGCAACCAGGGGACCGGCTACCTGCCATTGGTGTCTGACATGGGGGAGGGGACGGTCTTGTGGGACAGCCTTCCAACTGTGCAATCCGTGTTTACTCCAGGTAGTGTCACCTTTGAATTAAAATTCAGGACACCCAACTGATGTTCACGAAGAGCCAGAGAATTAGTTGGTGGAAAAACCCCACACATTGGGTTTCCCAAGCGTTATGAATAGAAAAAACAGCTTTCCTTTTAGTTTGCAATTCGGGGTGATTCTGGCATAGCGGACTCACTAGTGAAGCCCTGCGTCTGACTGACCTGTGGCAACTTCAGCAACAGCAGCTGTGATCAGTCCTATGATCCTGAATCCCGCTGTTCACCCTGGGGTCCTCAGGCAAGGAGCAGGGGTGTTACCTGGCTGCTCGTTAAAATCGTAGGCTCCCGGGCTCCACCCAGAGCCAGAATCCCCACCTGATGGAGTCACGCGTTCTAAAGTTGTTGGATCACATCAGTGACTCAGTCCTGACGTCGTGTTAAAATTTGCTGGGGACTTCCAGATCATGCCAATGAAGTCAGACTCTCCAGGAGCGGATCCTGCACTACTCTCAGGGTTTCGGAAGCTCCCCAGGGGAGTCCAGGGTGCAGCTACCTTTGGTAACCATTGATTTGGAGTTTAAGACTGTGCAGTCAAGTTTGGTGCTACACTGGTCTTGCCTTGACTTGTCATGACTCGGGACATAGAAAAACATTGAAACTACAAATAGAGGACATTAGTACGTGTGGCTGAGAGGGAGACACGCAGGAGCAGGCAGGATGGTACAGAGGATGGAAAAATCAAAGTAAAACTTAAATCAGTCTCATTTGCTTCAACACAAGATACGCTCTGCCAGACGGGATATGTGGGCCAGTTGCCAAGATTCCAAAACTTCTCTGCCTCTTTCCTGATGTTGTCTCCCCATTTCTCCCCAATTAAAGAATACTTAATTGAATACTTATCTATATCCTCATGTCCCAGATGTTTTCAATATATAACTCTCTTATAGCACCTACTGACATGTAAACCTTTATCTCACTTGTTTCTGGGTTTTTCTTCACTCAGTGGATCATAGGCCTTTTAGGTGCAGAAAAAAAAATCTTATTTGTGTGTGCATCAGCATATGTAACTTAATAGCTACAAGTATTTGCTGAAAGGGTATATAGATAAATTAGAAAATATTGCTTGGGGGAAACTGTAGAGTAAGGCTGAAAGATATGATGAAAATTTTCTACATAACAGTATATACATTTATGTATATGTGTTAGCTTTCCATTGCTGTGACAAAACACCTGAGAAAAACAACCTAAAGAAGAAAAGATTTATTCTGGTCCATGGTTGTCTGAGGCCATTGCTATGGGCCTCTGGTGAGGTAGAGCAGCAAGGTGGAGAGGGCATGGTGGAATAGAAATGCTTTCCTCGTGGTGGCAGGAAAGGAGGGAGGGAAAGAGAAGGAGAGAGAAGGGGTGGGGAGGTGTGCTGGGTTCAAAATATACTACCAAGGGCATGCCCACTCCCTTCAACCAGATCACCTCCTACAGTTCCAGTCATCTCTTTAGAGTCCATTCAGCTGTGAATCAATTAATAGATAAATTTATTGAGGAGGTAAGACTCCCAATGACCCAATAACTTCCAAAAGTCCGACCTCTACCATTGCTGTACTGGGGACCAAACCTTCAACACAAGAGCTGTTGGAGAACATTCCAGATCCAAACCAGAACCGTACATAAGAAGATAAAGTAAATATGGTGAAACACCAGGTGTTGTTGATTCTAGGTAAAAGGGTGTGGTTATTGCGCTATTACTTCATCTAGTCCCTAGCTTTACATTGCAGAACTGTGTTTGCAATATTCCTTGACTTCTTTCTTTAAATTAAGAGCTATCACTTAATATATGTCAGAACAATGAAAATCACATTTCTTGTAATCTTTATGAATTCTGTAAAATTTCCTTTTCTTACTCGCACTTTTATTTCTGAAGAAGTTTAGGATTGCTTTTATACTGACCCCTACTATTTGAAACTCAAAGAAATAATATACATATTATTGGTTAAAAGCTCTTTTATTATAAGGAGAGTGCTGTTTGCTTGGTAGACTTATTCATATTTCCTATTTATGCTTATTTACTTGTTTAAATCTGAACTTCCTCATTAATCTCACTTGAAAAAGAAAGCGCTATATAATTTTGAAAATTCATTTTGTTTTCCTTAAATTTTCATTTGGTTACTTATAATGGCTAAGTCTCAAATGGCAATTTAGATTATAATTGATGGTATTAATGTATCTTTCTGTCCTGTGAAGTCTATTCATCACCAGACTGAGAAGAGTTTATACAAGATTTTCCCTTTAACCCACAGAATCCTCAAATGAATGTGTTTTTTGTTTATATGTTTTGTTCTTTGTAAATAGCTAGAATATTTGCACGTAGAATATTTGTACCTATCTTTAGAATCTTTATTAGGGACTTTCCTAATTCCTTTAACAGTAGAAAAATTTTTTTCTTTATCTGTGTAATAAGAAATGTGACTCCCCAAAAGGTGAATAATCAATGCATTCAAACTCTTCATTTAGTTTGTTGGGAAAGGATGTCTTTACTCTATAGCTTAAGATATAATACTATATAGACATTAGGATATTAAGTCCCAATAGAACTAGTGAAACCCCTTAAGTGGTAAATGGTGATCCAGTGTCTGACATCCTTTTGGAGAAGAGAAGGTGAATAGCATGGATTTCTCTGTGACAGCATGTGACCAGGCCAGGGGTCTTTCTTTATCCTAGGGCACTTGGTTCAAGGACCCCCACAGACAACAAAGTCCATAAATGCTCAAATTCCTTATGTGAAATGATTTACATGTACATGTGATTTACATGCACATGTGATTTACATGCACATAGCCTGCATACAACCTCTCATTCACTTCCGGTCATCCTGGGTTACTTGTAGTACCTAATACCATGTAAATGCAGTATAAATTGCTGTGACACCGTAGATTTTAGGGAATAATGACAAAAAGACTGTATATGTTCAGTAAGACACAGTTGTTTGTGGTACTGAGGATGAAACCCAGGAGTATTCTACATCTGAGAACATCCCCAGACTTTTAAAAAAAATTCTGAGACAGAGTCTTACTAAGTTGCTCTGACTGGACCCAAACTTGTGCTGCTTCTGCCTCAGCCTCCTGAATGGCTGAGATCACAGACCTGTACCAACACAGCCAGACAAGCACAAAACTTTTTGGAACATTTTTGGTCCATAATTGATTAAATTTTCAGATGTGATTCTTGTGAATACAGAGGACCAATTGTCCTCTCTGCAAAAGTACTTGAACAATCAAAAGGAGTTACCTTTGGGTAGCTTATTTAATAATTGTCAGCAGCTTATTTTAATGGATTTGTTCTCCCTTGCTGTCAAGCAAAGCTTTTCCTTTTTCTTATTTTTTTCTTTACATATCACATTGTTATTTATTTTCTCTCTAGTGAAAAGCAATCAGTTGACTTTTTCAGCTACCATGCATTACTTTGAGAACAGTTCAGACATTCACTATTCCCTGAGCTCTTGTTCTATCCCAGGTCTTGTTCTTGACCCTTCCAATGCATGAGTGAGACACCAAAGACCCCTGCCCGCAGGGTGCACAGCACTAAGGAGGGGAAGGTAGGTGGTGGCCAAGGATCATGGTAGAAGGGGATTAATGCTACAGAGGAAAAGAGGGACAGTGCCCAAGTGCCCAGGTGTGTGTGTGTGTGTGTGTGTGTGTGTGTGTGTGTGTGTAAGAGTCCTTGTGATTTTAGAGGGATGGTGAGCGTGGGTCTCATTGACATAGTGACATTGGAACAAAAAAACTCCCTGTACAAGAGACGTGGTTGGCACATTGCAGAAACATCTGGAAGGGCAGTGTGGCTGCAGGGAGATGAAAGAGGAAGAGTTTATAGGCAACCAGTTAACGTCCATCCGGAACAAAATGTGGAACCATCGCATTGGATATCGAAGACCAATGGTGGCTGCAAGTTTGAGACTATCCTGGTGGGAGAGGGATGTCCACGGAGAAGCCAGAAGCCCAGGTGGAGAGGATGACAGTGGTTGGACCAGGGCATTAGGGATGGAGCTAGTTATGGGATTGCAGATGGCACGGCCAACGGGATTTCCTGATGGGGAGAATGGGGTGGAGTGTGAGGATAAGGGAAGAGTCAAGAACGGGTCTAGGCCGCTAAACGCTCCTTCGTCTACACTGCCGTGAGCCTGACTCGCCTCAACAGATCCTTTTGCTTACAGGAAATGTTTCCCCATCTTTATTCTTCCCATAGCTATTTTCTGAAAATCTTCTGTTTTTCCCCATTCTACTAAAATGTTCATAATTGTGGGAAAATAATTCTCAGATAGGCCTTACCCAAGGGTAATCAAGGGGAGACTGGTTTCATTTATGAAATTTTGGAGAGAGATAAACACCATGTTCTCTGACTGGTCATTGGAGAGAGGAGAAAGGGGAGATCTGGCTGAAAACTCTGTGTGTGTGTGTGTGTGTGTGTGTGTGTGTGTGTGTTCGTGTAAATGACCTGGTGTCATGGAGCATTATCAAACACTGTCTCAGGTAGCTTTATGCTAACCTTTATGATACCTGAGCCAGGCCCTGCCCCACCGAGGAAACGCAGGCCTAGTCTGGACAGTCTCATTCTTACTATCATTGTATTAGAGCCACGGCTCTCCTGGGTTGCTGCCAACCTCGTGTTAAGTGTTAAATGTGTCCAGCCCCACCTGTGAGAGATTGTGGGCGAAGGCCGTAGTACCCGTGACGGACTGGGCCTCCAACATCACAGCTGTAGTATCTGTCATCAAAAGTACCCTCAGTCCCGTCACGCTGGTTTTACAAACATGAACTTGTTTCCATGTGAATGATAAACCAGGGAATCGTTTGGCGTCTGTTCCTGCACCTTTCTTCAGCAGACCAAAGCGTGCAGAGATGCGCAGATGCCCACGCACGGGCACAGCAGACCCCTGCCAGCCAGCCTCGCCCTCGCTGGTCGCCCTTTCCTGGTCTTCTGAGTCTGTGACGTTTCCTACACTACAGGATGAAAAAGGAACTATTTCAATGTCTCAGATCAATTTCAATGTTGTGGTTCAGATTTCCAACTGCTGCATGATCATGCAAACCTGATCTCTATTTGTAGGCCTCGAATGATGACCACGGACTCCCACAGAAGTGGCTCCCTTTTGTACCAGCGGTGGTTGGCGTGGTGGTTTTTAAACATTGCTATGATTTTTGAAGACTTAAGCATTTGGAAAAAGTTGTGAGGGCAGATCCGAAAGCCAGCAAAGAATTTCCAGGAGGGATACAAGTGTTTATGCAAGAAGACTACACGTGGGATCAGATTTTCAATCTTGACGAAACACGTAGCTATTAGATACACGACCCGGAGGACCTCCCTCACAGAGATGGGGACATGCCCTCCAGGATTTAAGACTGCTAAAGATTGCTTAACGGTGCCATTCATGCTGACCCTGGAACCCAGGGCTCTGAGGTCCACCTGCGCACATCTGCCCTTATAACCTCCTGCTGAATTTCAGACAAGTCCTCTTCCAACACCTGACAGTTACTCCCTAGCTGCAACCCTTTCCAGCCCACATCAGTAGCAAACTTCTAATCTTTTTCAAGGGAAAGTACTCTATTTATCATATACGCATTTCTCGACCATTTAACATGTATGAAGCTAGGCTGTTTTTAACGAGGTTTCTATTTTCTTTGAGTCACTGATGAGGCTTCTGAGCGCTGTGCCCCAGCCTCATCTTTCCCACGGCCACATGGTTTTGATTGCACTGTTTTGTGTAGCACGATAGTTTTGTAGGAACTTGTACGTGTCATGACAGCAGAACTCATGACACGCAACAAAAACATTTCTTCCTTCTACAAACATGACGAGTCTGTTAGCTGTTAAGCACGGGCTCCTCAAATTGTTTGGTTTGCATGGTAGACTCTCCTCTGGATCCATTGTATAATTATGGGACAATAAGGGATTTTTATAAGTTACTTAATTAAACATGCTTTTTAATGAGACAGCAAAACCTCAGAGAGGTTAAATGACTTTTCCAAGGTCAAATAGCAACATGGTGACGGATCTAGTATCAGAGTTTTTTGTTTAGTCCAATATTCTTGATTTAAAAGAGTGGCTCTCACAGGGTGGTTGTTGAATCAGAAGCATCACCTGCACTCTTATTATCAATGCAAACTCAGTGTGGTGGGCCAGCTGCCCCTGGGTGCTTTGGATGCACACTGAGGTTTGAGAACCACTGGCTTAGAGTACAAACCGCCCATATCTCTGTGACCCAAGAGACACACAGTAATCAAGAAAATGGATCTAGAAGACTAAACGTAGTTTGAGAAGGGGCATTATTCTCTTTATCTTTATAGATTCTAAAGGGGGTATTTAAAAAATATATAGATAATTCTAAGATCATGATTTTACCCATTGATGGAACTTTATGCAGAAGAAAAGGCAAGTGCTAGATGACAGCCTCCGGTTAGCATCAAAAAAGGTAGAAAGTGCGAATTACCCTTTCCATTAATGGGCTTCTTAACAGCAATGCTATGAAGAACATGTGAACAGGTGGAAATATATTTGTGTATGTGTGACCGTCTGTGGTCACAGTCTTGGGAATGATGAAAGTAGTTAATGGCCAAAGAAACAGTTCAGTCAGACTGAATAGTTTACAGTTTCCTGAGAACCACAAAGTAAAAGCAGAACTCCAACAGCGATGAGCTGCCTCTCTCGGTTTCCCAGCTGGAATACAGAGTTACATGAGTCAGGAAGACAAGGACTTCCCGAAATTATTTACGGCTCATGGAATTTTAGGTGACTTCTTTTAGTTTATATATACGAGTTGGCAGCTTTTAGTGGGGGGACTTAGGAACATATATCAGTCAAAATTCACTTCAGACTCCATCTAAGAGGGTTTAGACCTCCTTCGCTATACAGAAGGATAAAAATAGATTTTCTTTCACCAAACAATTTGCTCTTCCAGAAGCAAATCAGCTGGGATTGTGCTGTCTGACCTCTGGGTGCTTCAGCTTCCTCAGCTGTAAAATGGGGATAATATAACTTTCCTCCCGTGTTTGGAGAGGATCTGATGAAATTGTATGAGGAAAGTTCTAGTCCCTAAGCAATTACCATAATATTAACATATATACTTTATATGATTTAAAGTATAAATCCAGTGAGCATGATTTATTTTCTTGCTGCAATCTAAGTTTTTGACTTTTAGGCTTTGGTCAATTTCTAAATGGTCTTTTTTTTTTTGCATGACCAGTGTGTTACTTTGATCTCACTCTTGTGTCTTTATGTTTGATATTGCCGTTATTCACATACTTCTCATTTTCCTCCTAGCTTGTACTATCCTTAGGCACAGGCACTATTGTCACTGCTTTAAAATAGCATCTTCCATATAGTAGGTGCTCAGTAAACACGTGCTGAATGATTGAAAGAATAGACAAGTAACTATGAAACTTGGAAATACATAGGGACTCTTCCAGCAATGAACTTGCTGATGAAAAACATTTTCACTTAGATGAAAAGTTCAGGCAGTGGGCACACTGAATAAATAATATATATATATATATATATATATATTTTTTTTTTTTCTGGTTATAAAAATGTCCCCTTATGACGTTAATTTCCCTTCACTGGTGAAACAACCAATGTGTTGTTCCCAGATACCTGACAAAAACACGTAAACCCACACCGATGTGTGTATTGATATGTATAGCCAGTGTCAAGTGGAATACGAAGTAAAATAAAGGGTAGAAATGTGACCGTATAAACAAATAGCCCCTCTTGTTCCTCGTGAACCCATATGTGACACTAATCCAGAAACGCATGCCAGGGGCAGTTGAAATATGCTTTGAATTACTAGCAGTGAGAGACTTCCGGGACTGCTCATGTGGTATGATTTATATCCCAATGTTTTCAATCAGATGCTAGGGATCGATTAATCACACTATCAATAACAAAGAAACAGGTGTGTTTCCGAAAGCCATGTGCTTGCCAAAGGCGATCTGTCTTCCCCTGTTGGCACCACCTCGTAAATGCAGTTTGGGGTTTTTCTTCCGCCTGCTGCTAGGGAAATTGCGAGCTGCATTCTTGTTTGGATAAACAGGTATAGAGTTTTATTCACGGACACCAGGACCGCCCTTCAATCGCAGTCCAGGTCATTAATAATGCTTTCGAGGTTCTGTTGGCTAATGTGGTTTTAATGGTGAAAAGGCCAGGCTGGGTGGAGGAGGAGAAGCCGAGCTGCCCCGGGTGGAGTGTATTTTAATGCTCTGATTTGCTTGTGAATACTATAGTTATTTGTTAAGATATTTCTGAGTTTTTCCAAGATACCCATTTTTTTTTTTTTTTGGTCTTCCTCTTGAACTTTCATTTAAAGGCTGGTAAGGAATTAAAAGCTTGTAGAATGGGAGGTGGTGCAGTGTAAAGAAGAGATGCTGACCAATTTCCGGAAGATGAAACGGTTGAACGAGCATTGGGTGACACAGCAGAGAGGGAAGAGTTTTGGCCTTTAGGAGGTGACTGGGGAAGAGGAGCCGGTGTTCCCAGTAGGACCCCAGGGAGTGGGTCTGGAGAACAGAGTGGAGTTGCAAATAGGAGGTTTAATTGAAAGTTAAGACCCAATCAGAGTTCTCCCACACCCCTCTCCATGCAGCGTTTGCCCCTTCATGTACAGCAATGCAGGGTTCCCTAGACAGTTTTAAAGCAATCGATTCCTAAATCTGCATCTTCCCTGGGTGCCCTCTTTCCAAAGCTGATGTCTTAGAACTCATCTCCCTTTTATAATCGCCTCTGAAAACACAGGTGCATCCTCTTCCACTCCTGATTCACTGCAGTGAGTTGCCCTGGTGCTAAACTTTAGTGACAGCATCAGCAACAACCTGGAGAGGCTAACTCGAAGATCATTAAAGAAGAGTTTTGATGGGACTTTGAATTGTAACAAACCCCTTCCATTCCCATAGAAAAATAGCAAACAGATTGATGCTGGAATATGCTGGCAATCTTCCTGTACAGACAAACCGATGTTAGGAAAGACATCCCAACCAAGGCTGCTGTGCATACCTGCACAGGTGCACTACTTTGAGGGTAACTAAATGATGCCCCCTGGGGTTGTGTAGTGTACAACATACGGAACTGAACGCAGAGGTGGCCCTCTACCATTCCTTTCATGTAGAGGCATTTTTATAATAAAAATTTCCTTTTTTGTTTGATGATTACTTATCAATATTTGGTAGATGCCTTATTTTTATGATTGCTCAGTTGTGAGCTGATTATAACTCAATGGAGAAGGAAAAAAGTAGTAGTGTGTGATTGACATAATGTAGAAAAAAAGTAGAGTTTTAAATTTCATACGAATCTTTGTTGCAAATGTAATATGGGGTGTTCAGCTAAATATTTTGAGGTATTTTTAAGCACAAATATGTAATACATTGAAAAATAATAAAATCCTATTAAGGAAGTGAATGGAAATTGGACTTCATATCCAAAATAAGAATACTGTGAAATTATCAACAATAAAGGAAAGCTAGTTCCTGTTTTGACAATGGCAAATAGAAGGTGTAAAATACTATTGTATTAATTTTCCACTGGATCCATTTGTGAGAGCTATAAGAATGATGTGATAGGGTTATTTAAAATTTTCTTTTTTTTTTTTTTTTTTTTTGCAGCATACTGGAAATTACATTTTTAGCAACCTTATGGAGGAAAATTTTGTATGTCCACCCAAAGTCATCTAAAAAGACACAGTTTTCGAAAGTTCTTTTTGAGGTATGAAACCAAAAATAAGTAACTAAAGTAATTAAAAAACCAGATGATATATTATTACATCATGAATTATATTATGTAATATAAGGTGGCTGACAGGCATTTACCTATAAACGAAACCTCCAGAGGTTCTTCTTTAAAAGTTTTGAAGCGATTTTCTGGGATATACTTGTATAAGTGTTATAGATACTAGTGCTTCTTTCTCACAAGAGAGAGGATGGCTCAGTGGCCTCCTCTGTTCCCTACCTTATTGGGATGACCTCCTGCCATAAAAGAGGACTCACTCATGCACACGCATCCTCTCACTCATGCACACGAGTCCTCTCACACTTGCACATGCGTCCTCTCACTAATGCACATGAGTCTTTTCACGCTTGCACACGCGTCCTCTCACACTTGCACACGCGTCCTCTCACTAATGCACATGAGTCCTCTCACACTTGTGTAGAGTCCTCTCATGCTTGCACACGCGTCCTCTCACACTTGCACATGCGTCCTCTCACTAATGCACATGAGTCCTCTAACACTTGCATAGAGTCCTCTCATGCTTGCACATGTGTCCTCTCACACTTGCACACGCGTCCTCTCACTAATGCACATGAGTCCTCTCTCACTTGCACACGCGTCCTCTCACACTTGCATAGAGTCCTCTCATGCTTGCACACGCGTCCTCTCACGCTTACATATGAGTGCTCTCACGATTGCATATGAATGTCCAACCAAGAATCAACAAAGACCTGAGGAAGCACAGCAGCGTAGAACAGAAGGACCTTGATAAACAAATTGAAAAACTCGTCCTGGGGGGAAAAAGGGGTAATTGAGAGAGGAGAGAAATTAAAACCAAGCAAAATAGAATAACTCGTCTGGAGGCAACGAATCAGGATACTGCAACCGTAGACGTTAAGAGGAGGCCAAGAAGGCAGCATCAAATGGCAAGAAAGAGCTCTTGAAAAATTTAGACTAATCATAATGTTTTAAAAGAGTTGACAAAGAATTTAGAAGACAAGGTAGAGAAGATGTCCCAGAATGTAGGCAAAAGATGTCACAGTTTTGGAAGGGAGGGGAAACAGCTCAATAATGCAGAAAGGCAACCCAGGGACTCCAACATGCAATGAATTAAATTTTCAGAGAGGAAGGAAAAGTATTACTGGAGAGGGAAGCAGGCAGACTCTAGATAAGAGAACCTATCACCTCGATGCCCGATGAGGGGTTCCTTCTTGGAGCGGCACAGGGGCCACATCACTGCAATGACACGAACCCAGCAAACTTTGTGGTCTTGCTGGAGGCGGCCTTAAACCATAATGACAAGAGACATTATCAGGTTCAGGACTTCAGGATCCATTTATGGTAACTCACAGGATGCTGCTATATTTATTACGGTTGTAACAGAATGTACATGTTCCACCTTAAAATTTAAAACTGAGGACAGACAGTTGGAGAGGAATGATGGGAAGAGAGGGAGAAAGAGGGTGTGGAGCCTGAAGTCCTTATCTTAACAACTAGGGAGGGGATTTTCTCCATAGGCTACAAAATCATAAATATAGCTTGGATGTTACTCCATGTAACCATGACAAGATATAAAAATAATGATATTAATTAACTTACATAATTGGAAATGATGAGGAAAGAAGAGAAAAAGGAGAGTCATAAATGAGAGAAATCGTAATCATGTATTTTGTATTAGTTTGCTGAGACTGTCATAATGGAACGCCACAAACTGGTATAGATGTCAGTCCTGGAGACTGGAAGTCTAAAATTGAGGTGCCATCAGGACTAGCTCCTCCTGAGGGTTTGGGGGCACCATCTGTTCAGGTCTCTCCCAGGCCTCTGGAGTTTGCAGGCATCTTTGGTGTTCTTTGGCTTGTAGACATGTTGTCCTGATGTCCTTCTTTATGTCCACGTGATGTTTTTTTTCTCTCTCTGTGTCTGAAGTTCTACTTTCCTGAGGGACTATCCATATTGAATAGACCCACCTCAATGGCCTCGTCTTAAGCTGATCATCTACAGAACCTATATTTCTGAATAAGGCCATGTTGGCAGGCACCAGGCGTTAGAACTTCGACATCTTTGGGGGTGATAACATTCAATCCACAGTGCGTGGCAAGATTAGTAAATCACATAGGAAATGTGGAACGTAAGAAATTATAATTCAGATGACTTTTATTGCTCTATTATTCCAATATAATATAAAAACATGATGGCCATCCCAAGATCTATGTCATTGCTTTAATTATACTAATTGCAGTTACAGAATTAATCATCCCATCACACAAAAATTGGAATAGGTTAGAAACATTCACCTTTGTGAGTTAAGAACTGGGGTGGGTAAATGTTCACCTTCTGTTGGATTCTATTTCTCGCCATCTCTTTCATTCTTTAGTAAGCATTAGGAAAAAAATTAGAGTTTAGTTTGCTAAGCAAAGAGTTGTCTTTTCAAAAATAAGTTATCACTAATATACAGTAAAATTTAATCTTTCTTTGGCAGAGTTTTGTGAGTTTGGACAAATGCAGAGACTTGTGTAGCCACAACTGCAATAAAAATACAGAAAATCCAATCACCATCCCCCCTCTCTTTAATTCCCTTGTGTTTCTTTGTAGACAACTTCTCCCTTTATCCTAGTCCCTGGAAACCAGTGACATATTTCCCACCTCTATAGTTTTGCCTTTTGCAGAGTTTCCTATGAAAAGAATTATGCATTTTGCAGGCTCTGAATCTGGATTCTTTTATTAGCAAGCACCTTTGAGATTATTTATTTGCATGGTTGTACCTTAGTTTGTTTACCCATTTCCCAAAGGTTTTCCTCATTTTTAACAATTAAGATAAAAGCATGATAAACATTCATGTATGGATTTTTGTGTGCCTATGAATTTATATTTCATTTGAGGAGATGCCTGGAAGGGGCATTTACTAATGATATTGAACATCTTTTCATGTACTCATTACCCATTCATATATCTTCCTTTGTAAAATGTCTATTCATATCTTTTGTCCATTTTATAACTGGGTTGCTTGCCATCCTTTTGTTGAATTATAACCATTATTTATATAATATAGACATGAGTTATTAGATAGATGATTTGAAAATAGCTTCTCCCAGTCTGTGGTTTATCTTTGCTCCTTAATTCCATTTTGGTAGGCAGAAATTAAAGATATTCCTCTAACTTTAACTCTCCAAAGTTCCTGTCCCCTAAATATGCAGTCAAACACTAACCTAGGTACTGCTGTGAAGGAATTTTGTAGTAGTCAAAATCTCAACTCAGTTGACCTGAAGAAACAAAGATTATCCAGGTAGGTCAAATCTTGTCACAGTCTCTCTTTCAAAGCTCATAATAAAGGGGGAAATTAGAGAGATTCAGATTGGGTGAAGAATTTGGCATATATACCATTGCTGGCTTGAAGATTCCGTGGGTCACAGGCTAAGAAATGTGGTTGTCTTGGGTGTCCACCTGAGAGCAAGTGAGGAACTGTGGATTTCAGACCTACTGATGGAAGGAACTGAACTCTGTCAGTAACATGAAAGAGCCTGAGAAAGGGTGTGCCCAGAACAGTACTTTTCACCCAGTTCCTTTCTCTCTCACTATCTCTGCTTCATGGCTGCCATGAGGTGAGTAGCTTTCCTTTGCCACATTTGTCCGCCATGATGTTTCTGCCTTAGAGTCCACTGACCAAGGACTAAAACACCTAAACCATAAGCCAAAACAAATCTTTCCCTCTTTTAAGTTGTTTCTAGGTTACTAACCAACTAATAGTGAATAGAAGAAAGTCTTAAAAATTATCACTTAGAATTTTAATAGTTTTAAGCTCTTAAAATATTTTTGAGTACAATCTTAAAAAAGGCTCTTTCTTCTTGAGATTTCTTATTTTCAAAATTACCTTTCCTTTATATACTTTCTTTTAATTCTATTTTTATATTTTCCGTTACTTCTTTAAACATGATTTCTTTTAATTCTTTGAACATAGTTTATAACAAATGCTTTGAAGCCTTTGTCTGCTAAATACAACCTCCTTATCCACTCAGAGTTAATTGCTATTGACAGCTTAGTTTCCTGAAAATAGGTCACACTTCTTTTTGTTGTTATTGTTGTCTTATAAATTTTTGTTGAAAACAGGACATCTTAGATAATATACTATAGCAAATATGGTTCTGAATGTTTTCCTTGAGGGTGGTTATCATTACTGTTTTTTTGTGTTACTATCCTGTTTCTTTTCATTTTTTTCATTTTTAGTAACTCGCCTGGACCTAATCCATTGAATCTGTCCTCCCCATGATATGTGGCTGCTGATGTATTTAATTTATTCATTTTTTAAAATTAATGTTTGAGCTTTAGCCTGGATTTGTACTGGCTCCTCTGCATCTGCATAGCTTAGTGGTCAACCAGTGATTGCTCTCACACACCTGGACCAGTAAGACTTCCATCCTCTGCTGATGGATCTGGGAGGATTTGGGAGTACATTCAAAATTCAGTCATGTTTCAGATGTTCTGCATTCACTTTCTGCCAGGCCCTCCTGGGTCTCTCCTACAGATGTACACAGCATCCCAGTCAACTGGGATGTGCCTAGGGATGTGGCTAGCTTGAGCAGTCTTGAATCTTCCCTGCTCATGTGCAGAACCTCTTTGTAAAGCAGGATCTGGGGGGCATCCAGTCAATCCTCCTTTAGCTCTCATCTCCAGGTTCTCTTTGTCAAATTTCTGATTAGTCCATTGGTGTACTGTTCAGCCCAAGTGGGACTGCGACTCACGGTGGTCAAGCCCTGGGCTTTCCCCACTGAGCTTGCTATTATTTCTAATCACAAATGGATATGGAGTTTCTGTCCTCAACTTCAAATTATGTCACCCTCCTCCAGCAATGCAATTGCTGTTTTTTTATGACCAGTCCTTCCCTGGCAGCCCTGTAACACTAGCCCAGAGTAGAAGGAGTCAAAGGGGATTACTGCAGATATTGGAGCAACTGGGGCAAAAATACTATAGACTTCCACAATTCTTAATTTTAGTGGTTCTCCATGAATGAATGTTTTTCTCCATTTGAGGTTTTGCTTCTGTTCATTTATGAGAGCACTGAAATTGTTGTTTTGGACTTAGGTTTTCTTTTTCCAATTTTAGAATTGTTTTTTGAGGTGCAGGATTTGACTATCTCCTCATTCCACCATGTCCATATCCCACATCATCACTTTGGGTTAGGTGTAGGATTTTATACTGATCCTTGTTTTTCTTTCAGTATTTTAGAGATGTCCCTTCACTCTGTCCCAACTTGCATACTTTCAGATGAGAGTCTGCTGTAAGTCTTACCTATTCTTCTGTATGTGATATGCCTCTTTTCTCTGGCTACTTGCAAGTTTGTGTTTGGAGTTGATTTTTAGTAGCTTGTATATGATGAATGTTGGTGTATTTTATCCTCATTGGTATTATCTGAGTTCTTTCCATTTGCACTTTGCTGTCTTTCATTAATTTGGGGGACTTAGCCATTATCACTGTCATGCCCACCTTCTTCAGTAATCAAATTACAGGTATGTGGGACTATTTGAAATTGTTCTGCTACACTAGATCCTCTGCTTTAATTTTTTTCATTTTTTTTTTAAATTATTGCTATTGCTATTTTAATTGTCGACGGACCTTTATTTTATTTACTTATATGCGGTGTTGAGGATCAAACCCAGTGCTTCATACATGCTATGCAAGTGCTCTACCCCTGAGTCACAACCCCGACCCTCATTCTCTTTTTTTTAATCTTTCTCTTTCCTCCTGGTGATAGTTTGAGTTCAATTGATTCCATTTTTAGTTGTGTTGAGACTAACAGTGAGGTTGTTGGTGGCATTTCTACATACTGTCTTGTTCTTTCAAGCATTTCCATTGGATTCTGGTAGCTGTTTGTTGGAGAAGTATCCTCAATGTTGCTCAGGCATCAGGTTCATTTCTCCTTGACAGCTTCATGTCAGGGTGTGTCTCTTTCTGTCCTTTGTCCTCCCCCACAAGTACATGAAGTTCCTTGCCTCTCAGTGCTGGGTAGCCCGTTGGTAAGGTGGGTGGGTATTGCAAGCCCATCTCTGTTTATCTGCCCCTCTGTCTTAGGTAGGAGGCCTCTAATAACTTGGTCTAGTTTCTTTGCTGGTCCCCACTCCTTGGCTTGAGGGTATCTCTGTGTTCTCTTCTACCCACTGCAGTGAGTAGTAATTTGAGGTTGGAAGCAAGAGTTTCCTCCTCTTTGATCAGAAAATCAAGATTTGTGTTCCTTACCTCAAGCCATTGGATATTAGTGGTATCCCCCAGTTATGACCATCCAGAACATCTCCAGAAATTACTCAAGTTGGAGGCAAAGTTGCTTTAGAACCACTGCCCTGAACTCTCTTTCTTCTGGGCACTCTGGAGGTCCATGGATAAGAGCCTGTGCATCACCCAGCCACTTTCCCCTTGTGTTTGAAGATGCCAGAAAGTCTCTACACTTATTGTTGTGTTTTGTGTCACTATGACAAAACACCTGAGAGAATTAGCCTAAAGGGAGAAATGGTTTATTTTGGCTCATAGTTTCAGAAGTTTTAGTCCATGACCAACTGGCCCTATTGCATTGGGCCTGCAACAAGGGAATGTGTTACGGCAGGAATGTGTTACGGCAGGAATGTGTGGTGGAGGACACGTCCCAGCTCATGGAAGCTGGGGCTTGGAGGTAAGGAGACAGAGGAGGAGCTAGAGTCCCAATATCCTCATGCAAGGGCATGTCCCCAGTGATTTAACTTCTTTCCACAAGGTTCCTCCTTCTAAAGGTTCCACCATCTTCCAGTAGTGCCACAGGCTGGCCACCAAGTCCCTAGGGAACATTTACCCAAACCATAGAAGTCATATTCAGTCTTGAGAAATTTGTTAACCATTTTTGGCTGAATTCTTCCTGGCTTATCAGGGGTTTCATATCTGCTCCAACAAGCAGGTGCTTGCATTCTGTCATTCCTTGGAGGTATGTAAATTTCTCCAGGTTTGGGGATAATTGGTCACCCCATGATCTCAGTTCTCTGATCAGAGTTTAATAGCAGTTGTAAATTTGCAGACTATTTAGAATATTTTCTGCTCTAGATTTGGGAACAATATACCTTCTGGCATTCTGTACTGTAAGTGGGAGCTGGAAGTCTGACATGGACAATTGAAAACTTTTCCCAGCTATCCTGTGGAGCAGTTAGAGACTTTTAGAAGTCAAACAACTTCCCCGCATGTAGATTTGGACCAATGCCTTTCTAACCACATATAGGAGTTCATTCCATACTGCTTTTCTGACAGTGCACAGTGATCGCTTTCTGTTGATCTTATTCCTCTTGTAAATTATTCTCCCCAAATAGATTTAGATGGTAGTGCAAAGAACTACTGGGCAGAATGGGGGAGAAGTATGACGGAGCAGTGTTTTGGTGGGTCCAGGCCTACTCTCAGCTCTCTCTCCAAAGTTTCCAATTCCGATGCCTGGAGAGGCAATGCAAGAAATAGGAATGAAGTGTGTTGGCTTACTTTCACTGATTCTTGTGGTCTGCTTTTGATGGTGGCAGAGATGGAGAGAAATCTTTCTTTATAAGAAATGCAGCTGTGCAAGCAGAAAGGTATGTGAGTACTCTCCCTCTGCCTAAGTACTAGGAGGATTTACTTGGCCTGCATATCTATATCTCTAATATAGAATATAAATCGGGGTATGCATTGTGACAGTTTCTGGGCATACCCTATTGTCTTAAAGCTGCCCATGGAAGCTCTGTCTGTCCTGAGATCATTCCTTTCAACATTAAATATTCGTCAAGCATGCACGACTTTTCAGGATCTTTTCTAGGCTCCTAGGAGGCAGCAATGAATAAGATGAGCCCCATCATCCGGGAGCTTACAGTAGGTTTGTGGTCTGCAGCAGGGAGGGTGGGATCTGTTGGCCTGGAGAATGTTGCCCACCGACAGCTGCTCACCCTCAGTCGGTTGCCAACCACAGAGGTCGACTCCATGTTGGCAAAGATCTCATTTTTCCAAGAAGAGCCAGAAGTCAGATTTTCACTTTAAATTTCAATTTTCTTATTTTAAAATGCTGGTTCAACTTAAAAAAAAAAATCGCTGCGGAGTTAAACAAAATTGTTTGCACACAGACGGTGGCTTGAGAACTCCGTCTAACACCATCTTTGCCCTTGCTGGTCTGCCTGAGCAGAGCCGTGCAGGGCAGCGACAGCTGTAGCCTGCTAATTCCCTTCTTCAGAGGCAGCGAACCAGTCGTCTGATTTGGCAATCCCAAGGCTTGATTTGCAATACGAGGTTAACAGTTTCAGGGAAAGCCATTTCAAAAATCAGCCTTAAAACAAGCAAACAAGTGATTGTGCAAATCAGCAGCTTATCCTTAACCTGAAATCAACAGGCCGTGGTCAACAGATTACTTTCAAGCAAGTTATTTTGCGATTATCAACCTGCTAGCAAGTTTGAGACTGGCTTTTGAAAACGATCCCTATGGATGTCCAGTCACATTCCAAAGAACATAGTACACTGTGGTCCAAACTTGTAGCCACAATGAATTTGTAATGGTGCTCACTAGTTTATTAAGTTTAGTCTTCCTAAAAAGGCCCCCATGTGTATGTGTGTATGTGTATATATATATATATATATTTTTTTTTTTTTTAAATTTATGCCATTTTTAATTTATTTCCTTTTTCCCCCCCTGCAAAAGAAAGCCACTTTGGGCTTTCTTGACACTGCAGGTTGTATAGTTTAACAAATGCCTCACTTTTCTGATCTGCTCCTTATTTTGCCAGTTGTGCAGTGATTGGTTGTTTAGGGTGTGGTGGCTGTGCTTAATCACTCATTAGTCAAAAGGTTACTTCCCGACAGCACATCATCCTATAAACTGGTCCTTCTCATTGCCACTCTTTGCTCTTCCGTTTCTTCCATCTGTCTTTTCCTATTTCACTCCGGATCATCCTTTCCTCAAAGTTCACCCAGCGCACCCATTTCCTGGGGCCCCTGATCCAGGAACTCAGCCTCACATTTACTTTTTCCAATCAATTTGCCAGAGCTCTTCCTTAGAAGCTCTTTTCTACCTTTTAATCATCTCCCGCCCACCCCACTTTTGAGGTCTTCAAATTAAGCTCCCAGGAGTTGCCCTGCGGATTCACTTCCTGTGTCAATTTTTTCATCAGGGCAACCCTTGCCCAAATCTTTATGCAGTCAAGTCTGGTCACACATATACTGATTTTCCTCTGGTTCAAAGTGGGTCATCTTTTCCTCATTACTCCTATTCTGATGGTTGTCTCCAAATTGTCGGGATGAGTACAACCCCCAAATTCCAGCTCACAGAGACTCAAAGACTGAGATTCTTTATTGCAGAGATGGCCTGATCCAAGCTTCCCAGGATTCCCAAGCAGGGAGGCATCCTGGGCCACACCCCTTGACAGGGGAAAAGGCAGTTTCACAATAATAGCTCAATAATAGCTGCTTTTGAGTGGCAAGCTGGTTTCCGTCAAGCCTCTTCTAGATTTAGCTACGTATTTTCTGTGAGAAAATAAGAGATTTTGATTTTGATTTTTTTACAATTATACGGAGTCTTACTGTACTGAAATTACATTCTGAATATTTCTGCAGAAAGATGTTCAGAGGAAGTGAAGTGACCTGCCTTATTTTAAAGTCTTCTGAGCATTCTCTTGATGGTAATAGAGGTAACCTGTGTGGGCTTTTGGACTCAGATGCTTTGGATCCTATGTTTGCAAAATGAATGTATGGTAACTGCAAAAATGGAAAACCTTTCAAAATTCAAATGATAACCATCATGTTCAGATCAAATCAAGGTCTGATTTCTGCTCCATGTCTTCTCCAAAATATATACTTTTGAATTACTCTTCAGTCACCATGCTATGAAAAAAACAAGCAACTCAGACTTCAGCAGAATGACTACAATTTTCCTTTTGATATTGACTTTTTTTGTCTAAATAATTTTACATGTATTTCCCCTTATTTTAGGAAATACTATAGTCTTGGAATTACATATTACTCTCTCATAAAATGTCTTTAAAAATCAGCACTAGAAGGACTGTCTTTCATTTTTTAACACTGATAGCTATTTAAGAGATCACACACCTTGTGAAATGACTTTTTAAAACTCTAATTGATAGCTCTGAGTTAAAAGAAGTGTCGCATGTACCATTCCTATGTGATGTGCTTTGTTTTACTGCCAAATACTAATAATCATTTCAAAAGGGATGATTCCAAGTTTAAAAGACTCCTTTGGTGAATGTTTTATAATAATTTAATAAACATTAAGGCCATCATTCATTTTAAAGTTTCCTATTTATTCTAACCATCCAGCTCCTGACTGCAGTCTAGTGTAATATTTCCATCAATTAAAATAATATCAAATGGAATAGCATGCAGATTGAGCTTGATAATTTATTGCATGACTCTAAGGAGTTTTAAGAGTGTTAAAAACCCATTTCTTGTCATTAAAATTTTTATATTCCATATCTCTGCTGCAGAATGTTTGCAGGGTTTAATCTCCTTGGCCCTAAGTCCACATATTTATCATTGACTTGATCAGATATATTCTATTTATGACAGTTTCAAACCTGAACATAATTTTTAAAAAGATCAACATGGTACAGCGACCTGAAGCACCAAGTTGTCATCCTAAGTTAGACATGGTCTGAATTTGTCACCTTTGGGGCTTAAGAAAGGAAATTTTGTTTATGTAAATGTCTGAATTTTTTTTCTAGATGTTGCATTTGTAAAAGATTTTGAGACTTTATTAATTCCTTTTTTTTTTTTTTTTTTAAGGGTCTGGCTAAACAGTAAACAGCAACACCAATAAAAGAAAGACACCAAGTTAAATCCCGTGGACTTGGTACTTGGAATTTTTGAGACCTTACACAGCATCATAGTTCTCCCATCCCAAATTGCTTCATAGATCTTACGATGGGGCCAATTTATTCTGGTGTGTTATTTTTCTTTTTCAGGGGACCCCAATTTAAATCTGCGCACTGCCAGGGGCAAGGAGCGGAGAACATGGATGGAGAGGTAACATCGATGTCACAGTAGACTCCTCTTTGATATTTTCCCTTTAAAAGTAGTCCTTGAAGCTTTATTTTTCCTAATATTATCCATGGATGGAAAGTACAGACGTGAGTAGAAATGTCGCCTCCTTGGTTGCACTGGCCAGTAAAGAGGATGATTAATGAGCGTGGCAGAGAATGCTGCAGCACAAGAGGGTCGGTGGAAGTTAAACAGAAGTGCCTTCAGAATTTCCAAGGATTCCCATGATCCATAGTAGGACCTCACTGTGCCTGTCCACTCTTTCTATTTTTGATTAGATTTATAAACACAGCACCACATATTTTCATGCAGCTTATCGCCCGGGGGCAGAATTAGATTGACTGCGCTGGCACCGTGAGTCTTGTGAGTTTTGGGCAAGGGCTGGAGTGAAATAAGTAGTGTGATTGTTTCTGTGGAGTGAACGTGGGACCTCCTCTGTTCTGAATTACACATGGCTCAACCCTTTGACCTAACCAGCCTCGGCAGTGGCTGGCAGAAGTCCGAAGGCTGCACCGGAAGGGTCATCGCTGCACGAGCTGGAACGTTATCTGTCAGGCGAGATGTGGGCCAGCAACGCGATTCAATTACGCTCGTTACTGGTGAAGCACAGTTGCGACCACCTCCACTCCATTTAACCCGTCATCCTCTCGGTTATGATTTCACCAGGAGGTGCCAATGAGGGGGCGCTTTGGAATGCAGACGCAGCGTGGATTCTTGGGTGAAGAGAAGGTTCTCATCATGGTTGCTCATTTTGTTTTTGTTATTAAATTTTGGCTCCTCCTCGGGAATGTTGTGTTTAAATAGTCAAATGTTACTAGGATGGTTTTTGTTTTGAAGATATAAGGTTTGGGGAAATAAGTCATGATCAAAACTCTTTTATCTTCATGAGTTTAATTTAAATTCTTTCAAAATAGACAGTAACCCATGGAGGTAATTCCTCCAAGTAATGAGGGCTAAGGCAGATGCAGAGGACGTTTAGGGAAAAAGGAAGGAGAGAATTGCAGATGCTGACATTTTTGTAGAGGTGGAGAATTCATTTTCTGATTCCCAATGAGGAGTTGGATACATATATCTACCTAGCTGTAATTTATAATCATGTACTTGAGTATTTGTTTTGACCTCAGGAAGTTGTAGTTTTGAAGGCAACATAAGCAGAGAACCCGGGGTTTAAGTTCAGGCACTTGACATTATGTGTAAAACCAGTCCTGTTTCTGAAACGTTTCTAAAAACTTTTTATTTACTTTGTTTCACCATCAATTTCACAAGTAAAGGCCTCGATAGGTATGTTATGCTTCCTAAAACTTGGAAATAATTTAGTATTTACGTTTTTTCTTTCCCATGTGAGGCATTCAGACTGAATATTAATCCAGTTTTTAGTCCACGACATTTAAACATTTCTTCATGTGTACATTTTTTTAATTGTATTTTTTACTCCAGGG
This sequence comes from Sciurus carolinensis, assembly GCF_902686445.1. Lineage (NCBI taxonomy): Eukaryota > Metazoa > Chordata > Mammalia > Rodentia > Sciuridae > Sciurus > Sciurus carolinensis. The sequence continues at coordinate 141,193,587 of NC_062219.1, read as the reverse complement.
ACTCTAAAACATGAAAATAGGGATCGGCTAGGAGAGAATCAAAAATGTTAAAATATCCTACAAGCTTTCCCCCCTCCCATGAGAATTGTATCCAACCCTCCCCAGCTTTCTTCTCATTAGCAGCAAAGGGGTTGCTCTCCCCGTCATCTGACATGGAATGCTTGGAGCAGGCAGGTGCAAATTGCAAGCTGTTTCACTTTGGCTGTTATCCCTTAAACCGACAAAGTAATAGACTGGGAGAACAAAAAAAGGTTCCAGCCCAAGATGCATAAATGAAAGTCTGAACAGGGACACACCAGCTGGCTAGGAAAACTCGGTGCAGCGAATACTAAATATTACCTTTATGCCACTTGCTGGGGAAAGGGGCTTCAGTAGCTCTCTTCCAACTGACATGATGCTCCTTCAGAACCATATCCTACTTATCATAAAGGCGACAGTATGGCCGAGGTAGAGGAGAACGGAAGCCAACGTACCTGTTCCTGTTTGCCATTACTACACTCCTCCAAGCGATTCAGGCATGATTAGCTTCCT